>NW_022436984.1:18401401-18897507 GCF_009761245.1 Sapajus apella
TTTCTTTCTTTCTTTCTTTCTTTCTTTCTTTCTTTCTTTCTTTCTTTTCTTTTCTTTTCTTTCTTCTGTATTTTTAGTAGAGACAGGGTTTCGCCATGTTTCGCAGGCTGGTCTCGAACTCCTGGCCTCAGGTGATCCACCCACCTCGGCCTCACAAAGTGCTGGGATTACTGGCTTGGGCCACGGTGCCTGGCGGACCTTCCCAATTTCATCTGTGGAAACCTAATCACCAGTGTAATTGTATTAGGAAGTGGGGCCTTTGGGAGGACAGAGCCCTCATCCATGGGATTAGTGCTCTTCTAAAAGAGACCCCACAGAGCTCTCTTGCCCCCAACCATGTGATGAACCAGAAAAGGGTCCCTCACAAGACATCGAACCTGCCAGTGTCTTGATCTTGGACCTCCCAGTTTCAGAACTTAGAGAAATAAATTTCTGTTGTGCGTAAGGTTGGTATTTTGTCACGGCAGCTTGAGGGGACTAAGATAGTGTTTTACACGTATTATCCCATTGAAGCTATTCGTCCCACTTTACAGGTGAGGAAACTGAGGCTGAGAGAAGTTAATGTTCTGGGACTCCTGACAAAAGTTTTGTGTAAGCCAGAGCCCCCACAAAATCACTTTTCTAATAGCAGCAGCAGCAACAGCTCCCTATTTGCTCAAACTGGGAGGTAAAAGCAGAGGCAGAAGATGGTCTTTAATATTCAGAGTTACCAAAGGGGCTTCCTGAACTGGGAGGGGGTGACAGGGATTCCAGTGCTTCAGAGAGGAGCTGCTGGGCTGTGGGAATACCCTGGCTGGTGTGGATCTATGCAGCCCCCAGGCCTGGCTGAGCTCCGCCTCCCAGGCCCTGGAGGCAGAAAGCTCCTCAGCCTGGCCCCTCCGGGATTCTGGATCCAGCTGTCCTGGTTGCTGCCTAACTTTTAGCCCTGTGTCCAGCGTATCTGTGAACTGATCCGAGGCCAGAGCTTAGGGAAAGTCAGAGGTAAGGTGTGGTGGGGACCTCCCCAACCCCTACACACACACATGAACACACGAACACGCACATGCACACACACGCGAGCGCGCAGCGAGACCCCTTCCTGGAGGTGGAAGTGGGGATGATGTCAGGCTCCCCAGTTTGGCTGTCGAGCCCAGTGAGTTAACAGGAGAAAGAGCAGGAGCCGGGAGGTTGTTGAGGCTCCTCTCTGTTCTACCTTTCCATCCCTTCGGCATCCCCCTTCAGTGGTGGGTCAGGATCCTGCCATAGACATGTAATTCCCTTATCAAGTAGGAAGAGGCTTCTCAATAAGCGGAATTCGGGTGGGAGGAGCTGGGCCAGTTCTGGCAGGTGAGAGGCTACCTCCTGCTCCCCGGCTGGCCACCTCCTGCTCCCCCCTCCGGGTCCTCTGCGCTCGCTCGTTGGTGGCTCACACACCCTTGGCCAGGTGAGGCGGGCGTGGGCCTGTAGCCTGGGCTGGCTCAGCTGTGGACCTTGATTCTTTCTTACTAGAATCAAGTAATTCTTTTCTTACCTGTTTCTCATCACTGGAGCTGCTGAAGCTCACAGCCCATTTGGGAGGGGGCAGGCAGAGTGACCGTTTGGCCCATGGTGGCTCGTGGTGCTATGGCCTTTAGCTGGCAGTAAACCGAGTCTGTTGGGGTCCTGCCTGGCTCACCAGGGCTCCATGTCAGGGTTTGGACACATTGGGGTGTGTGATTATGAGCTCGTTACACATTCCCTTCGCACCTCAGTTTTCCTATCTGTAAAATGAAGGTAACAATATCCACCTTGTGGGTTTGTTATGAAGCTTAAACAACAAAGCAAAACACTGAGCAAGTGCCTGGCACTTAGTAAGTGCTCAGTAAATGCAGGTGACTATTGTGGTTATCGTCATCATTATTACGACGACTATCGTTATTACTCCTCCTTGTTTAGGCACATGCCTCCCTCAACAATGTATTGGAGGCTGGGTGCCGTGGCTCATGCCTGTGATCCTAGCACTTTGGGAAGCCGAGGTGGGCGGATCTCCTGAGGTCAGGAGTTAGAGACCAGCCTAGCCAACATGGCAGAACCCCATCTCTGTTAATACAAAAATAATTAGCCGGGCGTGGTGGCACATACCTGTAGTCCCAGCCACATGGGAAGCAGAGGCAGGAGAATTGCTTGAACCCAGGAGGTTTAGGTTGCAGCGAGTCAAGATTTCGCCACTGCACTCCAGCCTGGGTGACAGGGTGAGACTGTATCTCAAAAAAAAAAAAAAAGCACTGGGTTCAGATGCTCTTGGGTTGTGGTCTTCCAGCTCTAACCTCTCATTTCTATACCTTAGCATGACTGTTGTTTTTCACATCCTTTGTGGCAAACCTGCTTCTCCTCCTGAATGCCCCAGTTTGATGAATGGCACATTACTCCCTAATACATGGGCATTCCCTCCGTATCCTTCCCTTCCCTGAGCCTGCTGTGTTCAGCCGGTGTGCAAATCACACCTGGGCCCAGCTACCCCACTCCAGGAGGGGCCGGTCACTCACTCTTCTGCGCCTGGAGTGCTTTTCCACAAGGCCAGGGTAGTGCTTGTCACATGTGCTCTCGTTTTCCTTTTTAAGCTTATCTTCCTGTGCAGAATGCCTAAGGGTTATGTCTCCTGTTTCTTTTATAAGGCAGGTGTCAAGGACGGCTGGACAGGACAGAGGCTGTAGGGAAGCACTGTGAATCTTGGGTCTAGAGACTAGCTATCATTCTCTCTAAACTTTAACAGCCCCTCTTTGGGGTAATTAAACTGAATCCACTGTCACTCCTTCTAGACACTCAGGAAAATAAAGCAGCCATTCCTTCCCCTTACCAGGGTTTGTTGATCCTAAGCCCAGAAAGGTTAGGTGACTTGCCTAAGGACGCAGAGCAAATAAAACGATTAACACATCTGAATGCAAGACGTTGAGGTGTTGACACTGTCAGTTCCTCCCACTTCTTAAACAAAGCGTCAGTGTGCTACTCTGGCGCCATCCACAAAGGGTGGGTGGGTTGAGAAGGGGGAAGATGCAGAAGTGTGGGGGTTGCACTCAAACCCACAGGTTTAGGGGACTTGTCTCAACACACACAGGAGAGGGAAAGGACGAAGTCAAAACAAGTCCCAGACTTTTTGTGGCTAAGAACTATGCCAGAAAGATTTGAACCGTTTCAGGGAAGGCTTGTTGGAAGGAACCACCTCTCTCCTCGGACTAGGTACACACTCCTCTGTTCAGGCAACAGCCAGCAGCAATCTTTAAAGGAGGCACAATCAGGCCCTCTTTTGCATAGCTGAAGATACTGAGTAAGCTGTTTCCAGATGCCCAGTTCTGGGAGAGTTAGGATATTTAGATGTAAGCAACATGGGGGTGAGATGGAAAGAGAGGGAGGAGACGTGTGGTCAGGCCAAAATGACAGGGATTGACAGGGAAGTAGAGAGAGCGTGCTGGTATGGGGCCATTGGAGCAGGGGGAGGTGTAAGGGTGATGGCCACTGGCATTTACTAAGCACCCACTGAGCACCACAGCCATGCCAGGGGGATGGTAAACTCATTTTACAGAGGGAGAGACTAAGGTTCGGGGAGGTTGAGTAAGCCACCTGGAATCACAATGGCAGAATCAGCCTTGGAACTCGAATCTCTGACTCCAGATCCCAGGCTCTTTCCTCTATGCCACATAAAGGAGGACTTTGGGGTTGGGTCTGGGGACCACGGTGCCAGGACTTGTTTGCTTGAAGGGGTAAAGAAGGACTTCATAACAGGGGCCATCTCCCTGAACTCTGTCCTACACACACACACACACACACACACACACACACACACACGCACACACACACACATCACTCCCATTCCTTCAACTGGATGGAAAGTGCAGGATTTGGAGTCAAGAGATCAGGTTCATCTCCAAATTATTGAGTAGATAGCCTTTCTATCTCTGCACTTCATAAAATCATGACCACTATCAGGCCAGGTGCAGTGGCTAATGCCTATAATCCCAGCACTTTGGGAGGCTCAGGCAGGTGGATCACTTGAGCCCAGGAATTTGGTACCAGCCTGGGCAACATATTGAAACCTCATCTTTACAAAAAACACAGAAATTAGCCCAGTGTGGTGGCATGTACCTATAGTCCTAGCTACTCTGGAGGCTGAGGTGGGAGGATCACTTGAGCCTGGGAGATCAAGGCTGCAATGGGCAGTGATCACGCCACTGCACTCCAGCCCGTGGTGGGGGGGGGGGGCCTGCCGAGGCCCTGTTTCACTAAAAACAAACAAACAAACAAACAAACAAAATCAGATCTCCCAGAGAAAATGTATGACACACCTAAGGCCTTAACCATATGGCTCCTGATAGAAGTTCATAGTATTTAAAATATTCGTGCTCTGGTTGCTATTGCCACTGCTCACACCAAATAGAGGGGTGGTGTTTTCTTTTGTTTTGTTTTTTTGAGCTTTTGCTGCCCAGGCACAATGGCATGACCTTTGTTCACTGAAGCCTCTGCCTCCTGGGTTCAAGTGAGTCTCCTGCCTCAGCCTCCTGAGTAGCTGGGATTATAGCCGTCTGCCACCACACCCAGCTAATTTTTGTATTTTTAGTAGAGACGGGGTTTTACCACGTTGGCCAGGCTGGTCTCGAACTCCTGACCTCAGGTGATTCACCCACCTCAGCCTCCCAAAGTGCTAGGATTACAGGCGTGAGCCACTGCACCTGGCCGAGGGCTGGTGCTTTAAGACTTAACCTCTTGCGAAGAGCATGGGGAAGATCAAGCTGACCTTTCTTGCTCTCCATTCATCACTGAGGTAAAACAACCTGGTGTCTTATCTGTCCCTCTGCCTCTAGGCTACCTCTCGGTCCGCTCTCTTCTCGCTTATCCAAGCACCATCACTTCTTTTAAACTTTTCCTTGAAGGAAGTTCTGAATTATTCTTGAGGATTAATTTCATACCTTTAGAACAAGATGTTTGCACTTTTGTGTGTGCCGTGAGCCCCGCCTCCCTTTCCCCCTCCTCCCCGGGCGGTCTGAATAACACTTTCAAATGCACAAAAGATAATACGTAGAAACCAATCATTTTGAAATACAGTTATCACAATATTTTTAAAGCAGTGATATAGTAATATGTGCTTCTCCATTAATGGATTAAAGAATAAAATCTACTGGCAGGACTAGTAACCACTGGAGTTTTTAAACACTGATGAGCATAGATGATATTTGCAGAAACCTGCTGCTGCCGTAATGGGATGGAACATATCTGTGATCACTGCTGATGCTACGGTGATCTGCTGCCTACATTCATCATTTTTTAGAAAGCTAAATTTCAGTTGGAAGTTAGTGAAGATAAAGATGTAAGCCTTTTCCCAACCAAAGTCATGGACCCCTTTGAATTCTACTTATTAATCTCTTCGTGAAGGGAAGGGGGTGTCTGTGGATTCCAGGTTAGAAACAATTGTTTTAGAAGTGTTTCTGGCAGTGTGGTTCCTGCACCAGCAATATTAGCATTACCTGGGAAACCATTAGAAATGTAAATTCTTCTCCCCTACCCCTAGCAGATTTACTGAATCAGAAACTCTGGTGTGGGGACCAGCAATCTGTGCTTGAATAAACCTTCAGGTGGCCAGGCACAGTGGCTCACGCCTGTAATCCCAGCACTTTGGGAGGCTGAGGTGAGCGGATGATGAGGTTAGGAGATCGAGACCATTCTGGCCAACATGGTGAAACCCGGTCTGTACTAAAAATACAAACTTAGTTGGGCGTGGCGCCATGTGCCTGTAATCCCAGCTACTCCGGAGGCTGAAGCAGAATTGCTTGAACCTGGGAGGTGGAGGTTGCAGTGAGCTGAGAACGTGCCACTAGCTTTCAGGTGAGTCTGCTATGAGCTCGTTTGAGAACCACTGTCTTAGAGTTTGGTAGGATACAGCCTCCGAAGCAAATGCATGGCCTAAACGACCCCTTCCCTCAAAAGTCCTCAAAAATATCTATTGCCTATTTCCCTGCTCCACTTCCTTCAGACTGACTCTGAATCTGGTGTAGACTGTGGTTTGGAGTTTAAAAACCCAAGATCCTTGTTAATGCGTAATGAAGTGCTACAAAGCAGCTTCTGTCACAGGGGCGGTATAAAATACAGCTGCAGGGACAGCGGTTAACGTTTCACTCTTTCATGGACATAAAAAATAATTGGCCTTCTAATTATCGCTATAAAAGTGAGAAAACTTGCCTGGCTTATTGGCACTGTTATTAGCACTAGGAAATAATTAGACACCCTTAATAGCTTTCTAATGATCCCTAGAGGAGGGAGCCACTGTCAGGGCATCTGCTGCCATGATTGGGTCATTATGGAACCCTTCAGACCCAGTCTTCACAGAGTGGAGAGCTTGCACATTCATCAGTGCTGGTCTGGGCTTTGGATCGCTGGTGGCTCATATGCCAGTAAAGGCGTTCATCTCCCATTGGCCCATGACTCTTCCCTGAGCCTAGGCAGCATCTGTCCCTGGACGGAAAGAGGACCCTCATTATGGTTGGCTGTTGAGGGGGGCTGATTACTTATGGATAAGTGAACCTCAGGGGACCCCATCTCTCCTCTGGTCCTACCTTTTTAAGGGATTTGGAGCACGTCTATTCTATCAGTCTCCTTTGGGAAAGACTGCTAGGCTTATAGCATTGCAATTCTCAGACTCCAAAGCACAAGCTGAAAAGCTGAAGGCATATCGGTAAGCAGGAGAGTGATTTTCTACCTGGTTGGGGCATGGCACCCTTGCCGGTTTGGGGTCTCTGGAGGATTGAGCTTTAGGGCTGAGTGTTAGGGAGAAACTGAATCTACAAGTGGAGGGAATCCGAGGCTACATTTCCCCAGCAGGTGGCACCATAACTTTACCTTCCGTGTCTCGGTGGCCTGTGATGGAAGCTGAGTTTGCAGGCAGGGCTATGAGGCAGCTATATGGGACTCTTCCCTGTATTTCGGGCTTTAATATCTCACAGAAACCCACATCATCTTTTCTCCAACTGACCTTCTCCATGCCACTCTCCTCCTCAAACCCTCGATATTTCTGATTCTTTATCTGAGCATCATGAGCAATCCCTCATGTCAGAAATACTGACGGTCCTTCCAGACCCGGAAAACACTGTGGAAGAATTTGGGCAAGTCATAAATTATGTTCTCCATTACGCCCACATTCTGGGACTGTCCCCAGACCCTCAGTCTCCTTTCAGAGGTCTGCCTTCAGGATCTGCAGCGTCTATGATTTGCTTACGTTGTCAAAAGGTAGGTTGCCTGGCCACCCCTCTTATTTCTCAGAGGTTAGGTAAAGTCACAAGACAGATGCTCATTTGGGTTTCGCTCTGAGCAGTCTTTGGAAAGATGTAATCCAGACCGTTAAAGTTGGAGCATACTTATTATTTATTTATTTAATTATTTTTTGAGACAGGGTCTCACTCAGTTGCCTAGCCTGGAGTGCAGTAGCACAATCTCAGCTCACTGCAACCTCCATCTCCCCGGTTCAAACAATTCTCCTGCTTCAGCCTGCTGAGTACCTGGGATTACAGGTACAGGCCACCACATCCACCTGATTTTTGTATTTTTTTTGTAGAGACAGGGTTTGGCCATGTTGGCCAGGCTGGTCTCGAACTCCTGACCTCAAGTGATCTGCCTGCCTCAGCCTCCCAAAGTTCTGGGATTACAGGTGTGAGCCACTACCATGCCAGACTGGGAGCATATATTTACATCTGTTTACATCTTACTATATGAAGTAGGACTGAACCATTTCTCACCCAATGCAGGAATCCTTCCTACAATTTGACAACTTGATAGCAGCAGGGTCCCTTCCAGTTCGCAGATGGTGTTCATATCTCTTTAATGCTCACTGCAACCCTGTGAGGAACACGGGGGAAGTGACTCACCCAAGGACTCCCAGCTACTAAGTGGCAGGATCTACTAGTGTCATCTGACTTCAAGGTCAGCCTTCTATGCATCACAGCTACCTCCCCATCACCCTTGGCAAATATTTGTCCAGTTTTTTTTGTTTGTTTTGAGACGGAGTCTCATCCTGTTCCCCAGGCTATGGCAATGGCATGGTCTCGGCTCACTGCAACCTCCGCCTCCCAGGTTCAAATGATTCTCCTATCTCAGCCTCTCAAGTAGCTAGGATTGCAGGTGCCTGCCACCACACCCAGCTAATTTGTGTGTGTGTGTGTGTGTGTGTGTGTGTGTGTGTGTGTGTGTGTTTAGTAGAGACGGGGTTTCACCATGTTGGCCAGGCTGGTCTTGAACTCCTGTCCTCGTGATCTGCCCACCTCAGCCTTCCAAAGTGCTGGGATTATAGGTGTGAGTGAGCCACCACATCTGACCTTTTTTTTTTTTTTTTTTTGAGACAGATTCTCACTCTGTTGCAATGGTACCATCTCAGCTCACTGCAACCTCCACCTCCCTGGTTCAAGTGATTCTCCTGCCTCAGCCTCCTGAGTACCTGGGATTACATGCATGCCCCACAACCCCTGACTAATTTTTGTATTTTTCGTAGAGATGAGGTTTCACCATGTTGGCCAGGCTGGTCTCGAACTCCTAACATCAGGTGATCCACCTGCCTCAGCCTCCCAAAGTGCTGGGATTACAGGTGTGAGCCACTGTGCCTGTCCCATCCAGTTCTTACTGAATACTGACACAATGGCCACAGTTATTCCCTCCCATCGTAGTGTGTCCCACTGTTTGAGGCCTCAAGTTTTGAGAAACACTTTCCTTATTGTCTGGTAATCCTCTGCCGCATAACAACCTACTCCAAAACCTAGTGATTTAAACCAGCAGGCTGGGCATAGTGGCTCACACCTGTAATCCCAGCACTTTGGGAGGCTGAGGTGGGAGGATCACTTCAGCCCAGGAGTTTGAGACCAGCCTGGCCAACATGGTGAGACCCTATCTCTACAAAAAGTAAAAAAAAAATTAGCTAGGTGTGGTGTTACACACCTATAGTTACTTGGGAGGCTGAGGTGGGAGAATGGCGTGAGTCCAGGAGGGTGAAACTTCAGTGAGCGTGACTGCACCACTGCACTCCAGCTTGGGCAACAGAGCGAGACCCTGTCTCAAAACAAAAACAACCACCACCAAAACAATTCAAAAAACCAAATCCAAAACAACAACCATGTTCCCGTATCTTGCATCTCACGATTTTGTGCAGGAGGAATTCAGAGAGCACTCACCTGGATGATTCTTCTGTTCCATGAGGCATTGACAGGGGTCATGTAGTGGCATTTAGTTGGCCAATGAGCTGGTCTGGAGGGTCCAAGACAGCTTCTCTTGCACATCTGGCACCTTGGCAGGGAGGGCTGGAAGGCTGGGCTGGGCTGGGACTGTCAACCACAGCACATCATGGGTCTCAGGGCAGTTGAGCTTCTCTCAGGGAGGCTCAGACCTCCCCATGTGAGGAGTGAGGGTTCTAGTAAATGAGGTGGAACCTGCATGCCCTTTTATGACCTGGCCTTGGAAGTCACGTAACACCACTTCCGTCACATCCTAATTGTCAGAGGCCTACCCAGGTTGGAAGCGAGGGAGATAAATTCTGCCTGTTGATGGGACAAATAAAAACTTGGTCACTATGCATTGAAACCACATTATTGAATTGAAGTTAGCTTTTTATATCTGCCTCTAGGGTACACTTCCTGAAGCTAGTCTTTCTTCTCTATTTGAAACCTCTTTGTCAAGGTTCAAGGGAGCCTCTTGAAATACCTAAGGTCGATGACCCGATCCACAAAATGATCCTTGTGGGTGAGACACGAAAATAACAGAACTTTCAGTCATATTTTAATTTTACCTATAAAATGTAAAGTGAGGCTTTCCTAATGTTTTATATAAGATTTGACACTGGCACCCACCTTTGGGCCGTGTTTCAGATGGGTGTTTGTTACCTGATATGTACAATCTATGCCAAGGGAAGAGGGGGTGTTCCCCAACAGGATTGCCAGTGGGGACTTTAGCCGTCTGTGTGCCTCGTGTTACAGAAACGCTTGAGTTTATGGGTGCCAACACAATGGGATCTAGCTTTAGTAAAATTACCCATCCCCAAATGGTTAAGAAACTTTCAAGTATTTTTGTAAACAATCTTTAGATTGAAAAACTAGGCAATTAATATACATGAACAATGGGGAAAAAATGACAGAGCAGGCATTTCAGCTCCTGGCTTGGACATTTCATCTGTCATGTTATGAAGTGAAAACAATAATATCTTGATCAGATTAGACAAGGCCAGGCCAAAAAACAATCAAAATTATGGAGGTTATTTGAAATATGAATTTGCATCTACTATTGGTATTGATGTGCTATTAAAAATAAGATACTAAAATGTTATAGCTAATTTTATACCTTATTCAGTTTTAATTATTTTTATGTGGTTTATAATGTACATAATATATATGATGTATTTAAAATACACATATGTGTCATACTCAAATTTTTTTTTATTCAGCATATGAACAAAAACTTTGGAGACCAATGGAAGCTATTTCCATCTTTCCATTAATTTAGCAAATATTTATTAAGCATGTACTATATGAATGTACATAATACACTAAATACTAAAGATACAAAAGTAAGTAAGGTTTTGCCTTCACATATTTTGGAAGATATGTTTTTTTTAAAAATTACTTGACATAAAGCCTCATGATGGAATTGTTCACAAAGTACTGCAAAACACTTGAGTAAAAGTAAATCAATTCTACCTGGAGGAATCAATCAGGGAGGACTTCACAGAGGAAGTGACATGTGTAACGAGTGCATGGTAGCAGACACTTGCTCCTTTGTTCTTCCTCTTCTTTGGACCTTCTCCGGCTCTGTTGTGGCTTCCTTTGAGCATAGCGATCTATTTTGCACACAGTGTTCCAGAGAACAGGGAAGAAGAGTATTTCCAAACCCCTTCCTGTTGACATTTGGAACTAGGTTATGCACCATGATGGCAGGGCCCACATTATGCACATATTTGCAAATTGGCACTGGGTATGATGCCTGGCCCATCATAGACTCTTGATTAATGTTGTACAATGGAATTGCATTGGAATTCTTGACTACACCAGCTCATTAGTTAATGTCTTTGGAGAGTAGCTGAGAATAATCTCTGTGCCTTGAACTTCAGCTCCCAACTCACACATTTAGGTGGGTTATTATCCATCTTCAGCCTGGTAGTCACCTTGGTTTACTGGTCTTTTGCTCATGAGCCTTCCTGAGATCTTCCTGAATTTGTTTACATCCTCTTGGTCCTTCACTCCCTCAAAAGCATAGTGTCATCTGGAAATCTGGAGATATCATCATATTCTTCCAGATCATTTATAAAAATTAGGTAAAAATCTTTTTGGTACTGATTCAATAGGCTGGAAAGTGAAGAAATTAAACTCTCTGTTTTTCAATAGCTTATCACCTCCTTAGCTATGTATTTAAAAAAAAAAAAAAAAGCTGTGGGTTTTAAACTAACTTCTTCTGCTTATAGGCTCTTCCTGAGACAGCCAGTCTGATAAAAATCTGAACTAAAAGTGAGAACATCTCTGGAAGCCTCCTGAGTCCACACAAATTCATCTAGGGATCTGTGTGGCTGAACACTGTCTTCATCCAGTGCCCAGCTACACTGCAACTTAGCTTTCCATAATACCCTCTGGTGGGAACAGCACGCGCTGGGAAACTAAGAGCTGCACCTTCCTGGCTAAGCCCATTCATTGCCTTAGGCTGTACTTACACCTGAGTCATATAATTTTTCTGTCCTTTCGTGAAATAAGAATGGTCAGACTTAATACTGTACCCCAAGGAAATATTAAGAGAATGAATGCAAATTATGCACATAAAAGGACTGTAGGGTTCCAGGAAGAAAGATTATGCTTTTTGAATTGAATATGGAAAGGTAGTTTTGAAGTTAGAATTAGATGCAAGCACATGTGCCAGACACCCAAGAAATTTGTAACGAAAATAACATCAGAGTTTATTTCTCTTTTACTTAAATGAAGTCGGGAGTCAGAATTCTAGGGCTAGGTAGCCACTCAAAATTATGCAAGTTTCAGGCTTCTTTTGTCTGGCTGCTCCACCAACTTTAGCATGCTGCCTCATGGTCCAAAGTGATTGTGCAAGCCCTGGCCATCATATCTGTATTCCTGTCATCAGGAAGGAGGAAAGGAGAAGAAAGGAATCTTCTTCCTTGAGGAACACTTCTAGAAATTTGCATACAATACTTCCAGTTAGATTCATTAGCTGAAACTTAGTTACATGGTACATCTAGCTGCAAGGGAGGCTGGAAAATGTAGTTTTATTTTGAGCAGCATGTACCCAGCTACAAATTGCAAGTTTTGTTATCAAGGAAGAAGAGGAGACTGAATAAAGGGGACTAACAGCAGTCCATGAGGTGGGAAGGGACAGTTCATTGCCAGAAGGCAAATGGTACTAGTCACCTATCAAGCACATACACAAAGTACTAAGAAATATGAAAATTACTACTTTTCCCCCCTTGTGTATTAATCCATTTTTGCACTGCTCTCAGGAAATAACTGAGACAGGGTAATGTATAAAGAAAAGAGGTTTAATTGGCTCAAGGTTCTGCAGGCTGTACAGGAAGCATAGTAGCTTCTGCTTCTGGGGAGGCCCTGGGAAACTTCTATTCACGGCAGAAGGCAAAGGGGAAGTAAGGTGTCTCACATGGCAGGAGCAGGAGCGAGGGGTGGGGGTTCTACACACTTTTAAGCAACAAGATCTCATGAGAAGTCACTCATTCAGTATCACGAGAACAGGACCAAGGAGATGGCACTAAACCATTCATGAGAAATCCACCCCCCGTGATCCAGTTGCCTCCCACCAGGCCCCACCTCCTACACTGGGGATTACAATTCAACTTGTGATTTGGGCAGGGACACAGATCCAAACCCTATCACCTTGGACTACCTAATGGGTCTATACTGATTCACCTTAGAGAAGCATCAAGAAGTTTCTTCTCTCAGACCTTTTATTTTCTTCCCTCCTCATTACCACTCCTCCCGTCTTTTTCTTCAAAGCCTTAATTCTTTCTCCTCTTAGCCTCTAGATCCAGCTGTCAGTCATCACTCTGGCATAGGAAATGCAGAAAGACAGTCCTTCCCAGATCAGCTTCACAGAACACAGCAGCAAAACAGACCCCTCTGTTGTTAATACTGATTGCTTCTTAGAGCACACTATGATAACTGAGGCTCTGTCACTTTTTTCTTTTTCTTTTTTTTTTTTGAACTGGAGTTTTGTTCTTGTCACCCAGGCTGGAATACAATGGCATGATGTCAGCTCATTGCAAATTCCGCCTCCTGGGTTCAAGCGATTCTTTTGCCTCAACCTCCTGAGTAGCTGGGATAACAGGTGCCCACCATCATGCCTGGCTGATTTTTGTATTTTTAGTAGAGATGGAGTTTCACCATGTTGGCCAGGCTGGTCTCGAACCTCTGACCTCAAGTGATCTGCTCATCTCGGCCTCCCAAAGTGCTGAGATTACAGGTGTGAACAACCGTGCCCAGCCTCTGTCACTTTTTTCTATCTCATCAAAGGTCTCCTTCTGTGGAGATAAAGTAACTCTCCCTACTCAATTATTGAGAAACTAAATATCCCACGTGTGGATTTTCCAAGTCCTCAGTGGGAGGCAATGCCCTCATTACACATCCTATTGTATCTGGCTATAGCACATTCCGGAAGTGGATAGGATATTTATAAATAATGGTTATGGGGGGAGAAGCATTGACTAGGAAGGTTCCAGGCTAGGGAAACTGGCTGACAGGCATCAGAGCTAAGAATTCAAGTGATCTTGTTCTAGGACAAAATTCCCTGTTTGCTGTTGGTATTTTTTTGAAGTGTCACCCCTAGCTCTCTGCAGAAGTTCACCCTGGGTAAATCAAGCCCCTTTTCTTGATGAAAGGAAATATGGGATAAAGGTCTGTGATTTCTGACAGGGTTGAAACTAGTGGAATGTAGTGTCAGTAGGATGCTTTTGGTCCCACGTAACAGAATATCCAATGATTAGAAAATGTTTTTGGTTCACATAAATGAAATGTGCAGAGGCAGGGCAACCTTCAAGTGTGATTGGATCCAGGTTCTGGCTTACTTTCTTCGAATTCTCAAAAGTCAGCCCTCCTCAGTGTGGTGGCCTTGCCCTCAGGCTGTCTTCCCTCTTGGTGGCAAAATGACTACAGCAGTTCCAGATTACAAACTCGTATCACTCAGTCAAAACAGAGAGAGAAAACAGTTTTCTCTTCCTTTAATGGACTTTGGTCCATACGTTCTGCATTTCTCTGTGATTTAACAAACCTAAAACAGTCATGACTGCGTGCAGACTGCCATGTTGATCTAGGCCTGGGTTACATGACCATCCTTTTAAGCAATCACTGTGGCAAGAGCGGTGGGGTTATATTACGGGTATTAAGACAATCGGGACCCTCCCCTGAAGCTGGGGCTGGGGTTAATACCAGCTAAACCCACATGGCTGCCATGCAAGACGGAGAGACGTGTAGCCAGAGGAAAATCTGCGTGCCTTTAGGAAGAGATAGGAGGCAAGGAATGGTATCTGGCGTAAATGACCCTACAAGGGTACCTTATTTCTGGGTTCTGCCCAAATCAAAGGACTGTCAAGAGGGAAGGGAAGAAGCATCTAAACCAAGGCAGTAGCCTGAGGCAACTGTAGGAATCTAGATTAGAGGATGAAGCCAGGTGGGCACAGAACCAAGAAGGTAGCAGGGAATATTGGAAGGAATCATTTTTAGTAAAATCCTTTTTGAAGTTCTGGCAAAATTTTAGCTGTGTTATAAGAACAAGGGTAAGCCTGGGTGTGGTAACTCACGTCTGTAATCCTAGTACTTAGAGAGGCAGGTGGATTGCTTTGAGTTTGAAACCAGCCCAGGCCATATGGCAAAACCTTATCTCTACAAAAACATACAAAAAATTAGCTGGGCATGGTGATGTGTGTCTGTAGTCCTGGCTACTTAGAAGGCTGAGATGGGAGGATCGTTTGAGCCCTGGAGATGGAGACTGCAGCTATCTGTGCCAGCACCACTGCGCTCCAGCCCAGGTAAGACTCTGTCTCAAAAAAACAGACACCAAAACATAAACAAAACAAAGGTAGAGTTTATTGCTGGGCCAGTGTCAAGCCCTGAACTGGTCCTTGGAGTTACCATGATAGTGCTAATCAGCAAAAGAAAGTCTAGAGGGATGTGGCCAGGGTTCTGTGGGTCAGGACCCTATGCCATCAAGAGATGCTACCTCTCATGTTGACCTTCATATTTCACGGTGCAAAAAAAGGCGACATTTCTTCGCAACTTCTCTGAGGTATGGGAAGGCGGCACCTCCAATTTAAGAAAACTGCAAGTTGATTAAGGATAAATCCAGGTCTCTCTGGGCTCCCTGGGCTTCCTTTCCTTCTTACTTTATATTCCTCTTGATTCCTCTTCTATCTTCTTTTTCCTATAAACTTTTTCTTTTCTCCTTTCCTTTTTTGACCTAATCTCTTTATTTCTCTTCATTCTGTTTTTTCCTCCTCTGTCTTCATGTTCTCTTCTCTCCATCTCCTTTTTTCTTTCTTCTGATATTTCATAGATGTCTTTCTAAACTATCTCTTCCCATATAGTCTTGAGCTTGATTTAAAAAATGATTATAGAGGTTGGAGGAAAGAGGGGTCTACAGTGCCTGTGGAGCCAGAACAACCAGCCCCCTAAGTGGGTTCAGGAAAGTAACTTCATCTCTCTGAACCTTAGCTTTCTCAACTGAAAAATTAAGAGGTGGATTATACATTTTTTCCCCCTGGGGCCCTTGTATGGCCCTTTAAGACATCTGGGAAAGGAGTCTGGGGGCCAGTCCCTCTGAATCTAACCCTGGGTTTGTTTTTATTTGGGGTGAATGGGGACAAAAGCGGCATCTCTAATGGTGGGGGGTGAAGATTAGTGACTGCTAATGGGCAGCTCAGAACAATGACCAAACTGAGGCCCATGGCCTTTTCCCATCCCGGTGGGAGAGTCATGGTTTTGTAAAATAGTATTCAGTGTAAACTGGAGGCTCATTTGGTAGCACTTGAGAATACTGTCAGGCAGCAAAACTCACTTTATCTGGGAATGTCTAATTTCTTCTTCATTTCTGAAGGATGGTTTTGTCAGATGTAGAATCTAAGTTGAGAAATGTTTATTTTTCTTTTTTCCAGCACTTTGAATATGACATCCTACTGTCTTTTGGCTTCCATGGTTTCTGATCAGAAATCAGATGTTAATTTTATTGAGGGTCCCTTGTACTTGATGAATTGCTTCTTTGTTGATGTTTTCAAGATTCTCTATCTTGCAACACCTTGATTATAATGTGTGTCATCATGGATCTCTTTGAGGTTTTCCTGCTTGGAATTCATTGAGTCTCTTGGATATGTAGATTTATGCTTTTCACCAAATTTGGAAAGTTTTTGTTCATTATTTCAACAAATGTTCGTTCTGTCCCTTTCTTTCTCTTCTATTTTTCTGGGGCCATTATTATGATTATGTTGGTATGCTTGATGATGTCCTACAGATCTCATAGGTTCTGTTCATGTTTCTTCATTCTGTTTTCTTTCTGTTGCTGAGAGTAAATAATCTCAACTGACCTATCTTCAAGTTTGCCCATTCTTTTGTCTGCCATATCAAATCTTCTTCTGTACTCCTCTAGTAAAATTTTTCAGTTACTGTACTTTTCAACTCCAGAATTTTGATTTGGTTCCTTTTTATAGTTTCTATTTCTTTATTGGTATTTTCTATTTTGGTGATATATCATTCTCATGCTTTCCTTTAGTTCTTTTAAAAATTTTATTTATTCAGCTACTTATTTTCATAGAGATGAGGCCTCACTATGTTGCCCAAACTGGTCTCAAACTCTTGGGTTCAAGCAATTCTCCCAAAATGCTGGGATTACAGGCATGAGCCACTGTGCCTGGCCTCCTTTGGGTCTTTAAACAGTTTCCTTTAGTTCTTTGAACTGATCTCAAAGTCCTTATCTAACGTGTGGGCTTAGTAAGTCCAACGTGTGGGCTTCTTCAGGGTCAGTTTCTATTGATTTCATTTTTCTCTGTGTGTGGGAAATTTTTCTTATTTCTTTGCATGCCTCATAATTTTTTTTTAGCTAAAACTGGATACTTTGAATAATATGTGACAACGCTGAAAATCAGATTTTACCTCCTCTCTAGCATTTGCTATTGTTGCTGTTTGCTTAGTGACTTTTCTAAACCAATTTAGTAAAGTCTGTATTCTTCGTCATGCATGGCCACTGAAGTCTCTGTTCCATTAGCTTAGCAGTCCGCTCATTAGACAGAGATTTCCTTAAACACTTGGAACAATGACAACAACAAAAACACCCAGTCTTTGCAGAAGAATTAAGTGTGTAGGTTGGGCATGTCTTCACCATTCAGCCAGGGATTTTACAACTCTGCCTTTACATTCTGCTTGTTGCTAGCCTCAAGGTCAACCAGAGATAAGACCTTAGAACCTCCTCAGGTCTTACCTGGGCATGTACACAACCTTGGGTATGCATGTCGTCTTCTAGATTCCCAAGAATATACTGAATCTTTACAAAGCTCTTATTTCCCAAGTCATCTCACTCTCTAGTGTTTCCTCCCAAGCTTTTGGGTTAATCTATTGTGTGCCCAACTTTTATCCATTGACTCCAACAGCAGAGACCAAAACATTTGCCTGTAAATGTTTTTGATAAATGACCCTTGGTGGTGAATTTGGCAGAAGGCAACTTTTAAGTCAGGCTGGCAAGATAAAGACAAATCTTTTCAACAGGACTTCTGGGAGCCACGACTATGAACTAAGGACAATTTGTAAATGTGGTCCATTTTCTCCCTCCTATATTGGTTCTGAAGATGTGGGCTGTTGTTTTCAATTCTACTGCTAAGATGGTGAGTGTGGGATGGGACTAGGGGTAAGTCAAAATGCCACAAAGCTCTTTGTCCTTACTGAGATTCTGCTGGCTTCTCGAATGAGTGCACCCTGGGTTGCTGCAAGCTTTTAGCTAGTTTCCAGAGTTTTAGAAAGGTTGATTCTAATAGTTTTTGCCAATTTTTAAGAAATCGCCTTTATGGAAGGGTGGGCTTTTGGAGTTCCTTATTCTGCTATTTTCACTGCCATTAAACTGGAGGGTTTTCCCCAAAAAACTCATTTTAAAACCCCAGCACAGCAGCTCAAAGACAGTAGGTTTAACAAATTACCTTCCATCCCAGCATTTAGTGTGTTAGTGTGAGTACTTTTCAACTTTATGTGACTTCTAAAGGACCAATGCCTTTATCCATGTGATCATTCTCAAGGTCTTTCTTCCAAAGATTTCAGGTTGCTTTCCATGCTGATCATATTTCCTCTGTCACATCTATGAAATAAGAGGCTATGGATAGTCCTCTTTCCCATTATTGTCAGGGAACTGAAGTTCACAGAGTTTGCTGACTTGCTTAAGGTTGTACAGGAAGGTGAAGAAGATAGAGGTAAAATTCCAGACCTCCTGATTCTCCATTTAGTGCTCTCTCCATGAGATAAAGCTGGGAGATGTATGCAGGTTGCACTGTGTGAATAAATCAGAATTTCATCTTCTCCATTAGCCTTAAGTGTTGGCCTCAGTTGATCTCTCCCTATACCCACTTCCTTTCTGCCCACATCCATTCCCACAGATCATGACAAAAGAATTCTTAGGACTCTTTGACAGGCTGCTGCCCTCTCTGGCTTCCAGGGAAAGAACATTCTCATTGAATGCATTGGTTCCAGAAGAGTTTACTCTTTTAGAGTTCTCTGCTGCCTGCTGTGGTCTGTCCCAGAGAATCACACGTTAGAATTGGAAAGGATGCCTTTCCACTTCATCAATGAGGACACAGACCCAGTCATCTATCTACATTGGAGATTCTCTGCCTGGAATGCTCATCACATTTATCTAGTTTATTAATTCGGCTGTTGTGCTCCAGGGGCAGATAATGCACAGTGTGAATGATGCCTATTGGGGTTAGTGATACTCTGGAATTGAATTAGACTAAATTGCTATAGCAAATAGATCCCAAAACATGTTGGTTCAAACACAAAAACACATCTTTCAGATACCGCTTAGAAATTTAGAATCTCTATACTTACCAAGTTTGTCTCTTCCTTCACCTGGGGCAGCTGTCCCAGGCTGCGGGAGGGGTCACTCAGTGCTCTACTCCATGTGGTAATTTAGGGAGCCAGGTTAATGATAGCACTGCCATTTTCAAAGCATGACTTTCAAGGTGACTCTGGTTTTTGTCATTCAACAAGGAAATGGAAAGGGAAAAAGAGTATGGGAAAGCACAGGTGGGAGATCTTATGGGCTGGGTCTTGAAGTGGCCCACAGTGTGTCCATTCACATTTCTTTAGAGAAAACATGGTCCTAGGGCCACACTTAACAGCAAAAGAGGCTGGGAAAAGTCATGTAGTTGGTCAGTGACATGACAGGCTACAGTTGTTTCCAATGAAGATGTAAAAATTATGTTTATATCCTCATATCTGGTACTGAGCAGACAGGTACTTAGAAAATATTTATTAAATTATGGGATAGATGAACAAGGGAAAGGATGAATAAATGAATGAAGGAGCGGGGTGATTCTTCCATGGTTGCACAGCTAGTTACAGAACTTTTTCTGCAGACATTACTATTTTATTGTCAATGAAAGAGGTTATAGATCCCCCCAATAGTTCTCCACATTTGCAGAAAACATTGTCACATGAATGCATGGGAAAATAATTAACAATTGTCCTACTCTAAGGAAATTCAGTGGATAGAATTCTGAAACTACATTATATATTTTTGGGGATATTCTTAGTGATGTAATCTTAAACTTTACAAATAAATTAGCCATGGGTGGTTGTTAACAAATTGCTGTAGTGCTGCTTTTCAAAAGCAACCTTTCTTATTTACAATTTGCTGTTGTTTTGGTTGTTGTTGTTATTGGTTTGATAGAAACTCAGAACATCAATAAAGATCCTTGGAGATAACCAAGTTCAATTCCCACTGAGTTCTGACACAATGTTCTTTCCTTCTTCAGCAATAGAACTGCTGGATTTTCGTTGTATTAATACACGGTTGACCCGAATAAAGCCCATATTTCACAGTCTTGCTGGAAGCGCAGTGTGGTCCTGTGGCAAGGTTCTGGACAATGGCATGTTGTGTAGCAGCTTCTAGGAATCTCACTTAAGAGACAGAATGCGTATGACTTTATATTTTTCTTTAGTCCTTTCTAGTGCCATCTTGGGGCATGAGATTGAGGTTATGCACAGTGGAGCCTAAGTAGGAGGAGCTTGACTTTGCACCAAACCTAGATTGCCTACCTAGGCTTTAATGTGTGGGAGAAATAATCATCTATTTTGCTTGAGACCTCTCATTTGGGTTTAAAAAAAAATTACTTCCAGCTGCAACTTGCCCAAATTATTATACTATGCAACAATGAGGAAATGAAATAACTTGTGGTCACTTGTGGGAATTGGATCTCATGCAGTACCTCTACATGCATTCTCCACTACAGAAAAAACAAGATAAGAAAAGAAAAACCCACCCAAAAACAAGACAAAAAAAATACAATCCCCAAAACGCTACGCAAACACCATGATAGTAAAACAGCAATGCCGATAAGTACGCATGCACAGAAAAAGGAAATTTACAGAGCACAGTTGCTTTCTGTTCTAAAATCACTGAGAACTGACTCACATTTCATACACACTCAGTAAATACTTTTCCTGGGATTTTTTTCCCTGGTCACACAGGTAGTTTCATTTCCCAGCTTCCCTTGCAGTTGGTTGGTCATGTGACTAAGCTCCAGCCAATAGAATAAAAGTAAAAGTGCCCTTTCCTTGGCCAGAGGTACCAATTTGACTCAGGGGTGCGGCATGATGGTGGTGGGTATAGGCACCGCACTAGCAATCTCCTCCCTCCTGTTCCTGCTGCTCTTTGCTGGGATGCAGATGTACAGCCATCAGCTGGCATCCACCGAGTGGCTTATCATCCAGGGCGCACTGCTTGGCTCAGGTCTCTTCGTGTTCTCCCTCACTGCATTCAAGGTTCTGGAGAATCTTATCTTTGGCAAAGGATCCCAAGTAAAGGTCTTCTCTGAGATGCTCCTGTGCCTCCTGTTGGCTGTCTTTGCGTCTGGCCTCATCCACCGAGTCTGCTTCATCTTCTCCATGGTTGGTCTGTACTACATCAAGACCTCCTCCACTGTGTACCAGCCAGCAGCTCCATTCCTCACGCCAGCCAAGGTCACAGGAGGAGCAAGAAGAGAAATTGACCCTGAATGTTTAATAAAGTTGATTTTTTGGAAAAAGAAAAAAAAAAAGTACCACTTCTACACCAGCCCCCACCTCGCACCTCCCATGCCTGTCCTCCACACTCCTTACTATCCAGCACCTAAGTGCAAAGGATTCTAAGGTTGTAGGTGAGGATGGAACCATTTGATAAAAGAGCCTGGGTCCTTGAATCTCCCTGTGGGAAACCACCTGCTGACTGGAAACACTCCTATGGAACTGTTGGGTGGGTGAGAAAGCAGCTTATGTTTTGGAATTTGTTTGTTACAGTGACACCTTATGGAGTCTCTTTTCCTGTCCTTTGCCTCAGCTCCATCTGGGTTGGAGGCTGACCTGCGTTGGGTAGATTTTGAGTTTGAGGTAGGGTTTTTGCTGACACACTACCAGGTGTGGTGGGATTTCAGTCTTTTCTGCTCTCTGGTTTGGTGCCCAACACACATCTTCGTTGCCTCTGGGTGACATGGTGCTACACGTTTGTGCCTTTCCTGTCTCCTTCCTCGTCTTCTTCCTGGAGGAAGGTGCTACCAGCCGACGCCTCTTTGACTCCAAGTTTGTGTCTTGGCTCCAGATACCCCGGACTCTCACCTCCTTCACTCTTTGTATCTCTCTTGTCTTCACTCATTCCTTGTTCCTAATCCTCTTCCCATTTCTTCCCATTGAATATTATTTGCCTTCAGAGCAATTGGTTTACTTACTCCTTTAAGGAATAATAAATAAATTGCTAAGTGATTATCAGGCCAGTCGCCATGACTCACACCTGTAACCCCAGCACTCTGGGAGGTGGAGGCGGGCGGATCACCTGAGGTCCGGGACTTTGAGACCAGCCTGGCCAACATGGTGAAACCCCATGCTGGTTTCAACCATGCTGGTCTGACTCACGGGCTGGAGCAGCTGAGACAGCTAACTACAGAATCCTGGGCGTGGGCCTGGGGGCCCTGGACTGGGAGTGGTGGAGTCTTCTGCGCCTAATGGCTACCAGGAATGACAGAGTTGCAGATGGCTTTGTCGCCCACCAGGCGGATCAATCATCCTGGCTCCCAGTCCTCTCTGTCCCACCACCAGGCCTCACGCTCAGCAGGCCGAAGGGAATCGGGCTGACCAGTCCTACGGTTTTTTCAATACAAACATTAGCTGGTTGTGGTGGCACATGCCTGTAATCCCAGGTACTCGGGAGGCTAAGGGAGGAGAATTGCTTGAACTCAGGAGGCAGAGGTTGCAGTGAGCCAAGATTGTGTCACTGCATTCCAGCTTGGGCAACAGAGTGAGACTCCATTAAAAAAAAAAAAAAAAAAAAAAAAAAAAAAAGTGATTCTTGACTTCTGCACCTAAGGCTCCAGACTGACATCAGGGTCTAGGCTTTCAGAGCAAACAAAAGCCTTCAGGCTCTTCTCATTTTCTCCAGTTACAAAACTTCCACCATTTAAGAACATATCTGGCTCCCAGATCATTGGCTGAGAGCTTTCACTGACAGGTCCCAAGTTCAATGACAGAACAAAGCTCTGGTTTTCAGTTCTGTCCACTTCCCCAGGCTTTCCTTGTATGGAAGTGGCCTTAGGCATTCCTTTTAGTTATTTCAGAGGCAGATTGTTCTGATTTTGAGGTACTTTTACTTTAAGTCTCTGTGGCATCATCTAGACCTCCGTGATGGCTGCCATCTCTCCACATCCTTCCCCCAGTCCCAGGGAGGCAATCTTTATTCTTTGGGCTGGTTTGGTATCTGCTCTTTCCCGAAAACTCAACAAGTCACCTCAACAAGAGTGCAGAGGCAAGATCCTCCATTAGCTCTGGGACCTTAGGAGAGCCACACATAATATCTTGAGCCTCAGTTTCTCATCTGCCAAACGTGGAACAGAATTACTTTCCTGCCTGCCTATGTAATTGTGAATATTAAGCAATGAGAATTTTGTGAAACCATTGACATTCTGCAAAGTACCATATAAAGAATGCTAGGAGTTATTCATATTACTTCACTTTTAGAAATGATTCAGCTTCACCTTCTCTACTTTTCTAATTCCCCCTGGCCACCTCCCTCACCTCATCAGGGCCAGGAAGGAAATGGGAGGAATGATTCACACATCTGGTTTATTTCCTTAAGTTTAGCTTCACCCTTAATTTTAGCTCACTTCCCTAGGCTTGGATGGGTGACTTCCTTCATCAGTTCATGGTGGCTTTCCAGGGTCACCAAAAGCTTTGCCTCAGGACAATAGCCTATTTCATACACTTTATCTCAAAACTGATAGAATCACCTAGCTCTGGTGAAATCAGAGAGCTTGTAACGCCAATATCTCTGCAGGTGGAGAAGACAAACTTCCAGTGGAGCCTGTGTGAGGGTGGGGGAGCAGGGATGGTGAGCTCTGTTCTGGTCTTTAGAGAGCAGGGTCTGGGATCCCCCTTCCTCCCTGGCCTCCTTGCTCAGCAGTGGTAAACCAGAGTGACTGGAATGATGCTTTAATATACTGGTCTCCAGACTTTGCCCCCAACCCACCAGTGTGGAATTAATGGGGTGGGGTGGGGAGAGGCGGACATCCCACAAGGACTAATGTCTCAGCCCTCAGGGTCCTTGTATCAGTCTCAGCCTCATCTCCTGAGCTGAGTGGCTGAGACCAGGTGGGGGGTCGCAGAAGGAGGGCAGAGAGGGAAACAGCAGCGGGCTGAGCCTGCGGTTCCACAATTCCACTTTTACTCTGGAATAGCCGGCCTGGTAGAAACCCCTTCTGGGCTACTGGACTGTGAGTCGTGTCTACACAGTAGAGGGCAAGTGACGAAACAGTTATTTTGTGAATTGTTGAGGATATAAACTCTTTCATGGGATTTAAGCTATTTAAAGCTGGTCACTGAGGCTGCGAGTTCCGTTACCACCACTTGGTCTCCGGGAACATGTCCCCAGAGCTGCTGGTTCCTGCCTTTTTCTTTGGCCAATATTGTATTTCCTGCAAGGACTAGGAATAACTGAGGATTGAGTAGCCCGGTGTTCTCTCCCCACATCTAGGAGCTGTCCCAACCCCCCACCTCCCCGCCCACCTGGGTGGGAATCACCACACCTGCCCCTGCTACCTGGAGCTCCTGAACCAGGTGGGGCTTTAATCTCAGGCACTGGGCTCACTCACAGGCAGTCGGCGTGCTGGGAAGAAAGTGTGTTGCAAACTCTGGAAGTGAGTTCAAATGCTCGTCCTGCTGCTGTAATTAATTTGAAACTCCAGCGAGTTCCCGAACCTGGCACCCTCATTTCTTATACTGGTAATAATAATTTCTTTGTATGTTCTCTGTGAGAATTAAACAGATACCAGGTGTCTAAAGTGCTCAATGCACATAGTATATGTTCAAGAAATGGTAGTTACAGGCTGGGTGCAGTGTCTGACCCTCATAATCCCAGCACTTTGGAAGGCGGAGGCGGGAGGATCGTTTGAGCCCAGGAGTTCAAGACCAGGCTAGGTAGTGTAAGAAGACCTTATCTCTACAAAAACTAAAAAAAATTAGCCAAGCATGCTCTGGCATCAGCAGTCCTAGCTACTGGGGAGACTGAGGCACGGAGGATCATTTGAGCCCAGGAGTTCGAGTGAGCTATGATCTCACCACTGCACCTCAGCTTTGGCAATAGAGCAAGACCCTATCCCTAATAAGACAGACAGAAATAAATGGTAGTTATAATTGGTTACTCTGGGGGTCCAGAAGTCACCAATGAGCAGAGTCTCCATGGCCCATGCAAGTTACTGGGATAATTCCTGCTGACAATGAGCTTTTGAGCGCCTTGCTGGGCGGACAGACCTGGGTTATTGGAAAAGCCCTGGAGGAAGGAAATCGAGGGCAGGCAGCTCTGAAAGGTCCGCCCTGTCGCTGCTCTTACCCTCCTCGCCCATAGACCAGTGACTCTTTATAGGACCTCAGGTAGCTTCAGTCTGACTCCCAGGCTGGAGCAGCAGAGACAGCTAACTACAGAATCCCGGGCGTGGGCCCCGGAGGCCCTGGACCGGGAGTGTGGAGTCTTCTGCGCCTAACGGCTACCAAGAATGAGAGTTGCAGATGACTTTGTCGCACGCGGGGCGGCTCAATCATCCTGGCTCCCAGACCTCTCTGTCCCACCACCAGCCCCCGGGCTTAGCGGGCGGAAGGGAATCGGGCTGACTAGTCGTAGGGTTCCAAGCTCCCCTGCCCTCAGTGCTCAGAGCCTTGCATTGCCCGGAGCAGTACGCTGGTTTCCACGCCTGGAAAAGAAAGCCGCTCCCGCCGGGGCAGGTGGGGGTTGCGGCCCGTCGGTCTTCCGAGGCCTAGGTTGCCCAGAGCAGGCGGAGCCCTGGATCCCTCCAGGAGCCGGCCTGCGACAAGGTCGGTCCCCGGGACTTAGGGAGGGAGGGAGGGAGGGGACGCGCTTGGTACCCAGGGTAGGCTGGGCCGCTGCGAGCTCTGAATTTAGCCTCACATCCGCCCTTGTGCGGGCCTCTCCGATTTGTGAGTCCTTCCAAGAAAGAGCCCTCTAGGGCAGCTAGGGACATGTCTCGGGTCAGGCGAGGCGGCAGGCCTTCTTCGGACCCATCCCCAGCGGTGTTGCGGAGACTTTCTCCTCTGCTGGGCTGCCTGGGGCGGACACCTACCCAGGCGAGGGAGCTGCCCTGCCGCCGAGATTGTGGAGAAATGGTGGAAGACATCCCATCGGAGGGCACCCCGTCTGCCTCTCCGCACTCCGATTCCACCCTGCAGCCCAGGAGAAACCATTTCCGAGTTCCAGCCGCAAAGGCACCCGCGGAGTTTCCAAATGAGACTCCCGCGAGGTCGCTCGGAACCTTGACCCTGACACCTGGACTCGAGGTCTTCCAGGACCAATCTCGGCCCCGTTGCCTGGTCCCCGACCGCCGCGACCGGGAGTTCCTCTTTCCGTACCTGCTCACCAGCCGGCCTCAGGCAATGGCTCCAGGAATGAGCACCAACCCGCGCTGGGGTGGGTTCCGGTGGCAGGAATGGCGAGGGGGTCCTTTTCTAGCCCCAGCGCCTTCACTTAGGTGCAGGAGCTCTGAGGCTTAGCTAGACTTTCCCCCACTCCGTCGGACGCCCGGTGAGCTCCTGGGCTTCTGGGCTTACCCTCACACCTGTGCACTAAAGGACAGCCACCTTCCCGAGCTGCAGGTCGGTCCCCTCAGCGTTCATGGGGCGTTTTTTTTCACCCCCTCGCGGTGCACGCGTTTTCTCTCACGCCAGCTCACATCCCCAGTACATCTCCATCCAGAGTCTCCCTGCCCCTCCAGCGTTTCCTAGGCAGCTTTGAGTGCCCAAAGGACTGATGTCTTAGTGCTAGGATGGTAACGCGATGAAAAAGGGGCCGGTCCAAAGTCCTCTCCTCCTCCATCCTTCTTCAACTTTCCCTCGAAAAATATTTACTTCTCTCCCAGCACCCCGGTGGATTTCGGCAGAAGATGGGCCCTAGTGGGGTGTGGGGGCCGAATTCCCAGGATGCGGGTCCCTGCCCTTTTCCATTGGCTGAAATTTATTACAACGAACGACTAAAGATAACCAAAAGTTGAGTAGCCCCGTGTTCTCTCACCAGATCTCTCTGGCTCTGTTTAACTTTTCCTGGTGAGACGGGAGTCACCACCTGCTCCCCAGGCAGGGACCACTCCCTCAAGGTGCGATTTGGGGTAGGGATTTGAGGGTCCAGACTCAGTCCGGGGAAGGTCAGCAGGGCGCCGGCGTGGGGGTAGGGAGGAGACAGACAGAGACACACTGCAAGCTCCACGTACTCCCCTCTGCCCCCTGTAGCCTGAGGCTTTAATGACCCCAAGCAGATTTCCTTTCTCTGGTCTAGTCAGCTGCCTGAGGGCTGGATTTTATTTCTTTTTGGGCTTTCACCCTAAAGGGTCCCATGAGACCTAGTTGGGAACAAATGAAGGGTGTCTTGTAGCAAACGCAGTCGGGGTCAGAAAGGAAGATCGGGTGCTTCCAGTCACTTGGTCACATTAGGTGGCTGGAGCAAAACTGGTGGCTTCCACAACTGCTACAGGGTGAGGGGGATGGAGGGTGGCAGAGGTGACCAGCCACTGAGAATCCTATTCAGTGAGGATGCTGACAGGGAGGGGCTGTGATTGCTGAGCAGTATCGTGGAAATGTCCCTTGTAGCAGCCATTCACTGATCAGGACAGATGCTGGGTCTTGCCAGGTAAGGAGCTAAAGACTGGCTTTGATAGATTTATGCAGTAGGTAAAGAGCTTCCAAATTTATTTTCAGAACTTCCACGTAGTATCCCTCTCTCTGTTTAAATATTTTCATGGTTAGCTTTCCAGGAGAGAGGGAAAGAGGGAAGTTGCAACTAGTAGCACCCCTATGCTGGGATTCATTTTCCAGAATAATGACTGGGACTAGCACCCCAACCCCTTCTGGCAGGTGGAAACTCCAGGCAAGCTCCTGAGATCCCACCTGGGCTGGCTGAGAGAGTGCCTGGGGTGGCATCCCTCACCAGCTGCCACCTCGGCCTGGGGTCATCTCATTCTCTGGGATCAAGCAGCCAGGTGTCAAGGCCTTCCCAGCAATCCATGCTGCCCAGCTGGATCTTGCCCCAGCAGGTCAATGTGCAGGGACTGGTTGCTTGGCCAGGGCACTGGTGTGTGGCTGTGGGTTTGTGTGCTTCCATGGAGAAGTGTGATGTGTATGTGTGTGTGTGTGGGCACAGACATGAGAAAGGGTTCATTTGTGCAGGCATCTCCCAGATATATCAGTGGGGGAGAGAGTGTCTGAGGATGTGTTTGTGGGTCTGAAAATGGGTGGAGGGTCTGCTGTGTTAATGTGTGCAAGTGTGAACGTGTGTGTGAGTCTGTGTATTTCTCTGAGTGGTGGCTGTGTGAGAGGGTGAGGGGATTTGGTGTTGTCCATCATGTCTGGCACATAGCAGGCTCTCAATAATCTTGAATTTAATTGATGTTCAATATGTATGTTCCCATCCTTGTGAAAGCTGGTATAGAGCCTGTTTTCCTGTGAGTGTGAGACTTGAAAGTGGGGGATGGGTAGGGGTGAGACAGGTTACAGAGGCTACTGTGTGCTTCCTCCCTAGAAGTAAGCACATAGAAGAGTGGGCCCTGGCATCTCCCACAGGACAGCGCCAAGTCCTGTGTGGCCGGCTTGGCTGTCCCAACGTGGCTTCGGGCATCGCTTGAGTCTCTTTGGACCTTCAGGCAGTAGCCTGCCATTCATCCCCCCAGTCAGCAGAGGTTGGGCCCACTCAGGCCTTAGAAACACAGACCAGTTCCTGGGAGGACCTGAGCTGTGCCTGAGAGCAGAGCTTCCAGGAGAGGCTGCAGGAGCTGCCTTGGGATGCAAAGGTGGAGGGAAGCATGGTGCGACCTCAGACGGAGGACTGCAGCCACACCGAGCAGTCCCAGCTTCCCGGGTCGCCCCGTGACCTGCAGGCCCGCACAGAGCCAAGACTCAGGTGCAGTCTCCCCGCCAAGTTAGCCTGCGCAGCTGGCTCCAATCTCAACTAGCAAGGAATCCTTGATGCTTAGAAAGTCCAAGCGAAAAGGTCTTCTGATTTTATCCCGGCTTTACCAGAAAGCGCTGAAAGGAAAAGCCCCGAGAGGACACAGTGCTCCAGGAACTCGGGGCCCCACGAGCGCCTCATCCCCTCCCTTCCGCCCAGCCGCGGTGCCCTGGTCGCGGAGGGACGCCGTCAGTACCTACAGCCACTGCGACACGAGAAGGGAAAGTCTTAACTTCTTCCTCTGGGAGTCTTGCCCGCTTTGGATCTGCCAGGGCTGACTTAGAGGCGTTGCTTAAAGAGGGGGCTGGCACCCCAGAGAGGAGGGGGCGCTGCAGGTTAATTGACAGCCACGGAAACACCTAGGCGCCCGGTGTGCGGAGCCGGAGCCGCCAGCTCGGTCTGAACCTTGGACCCCAAGCACCCGTCGGCCTGGCCGCCCAGAGTCCGATTTCCCTCCTCCCCTGTCCCTTCAGTTCCACTGCAAATCCACAGAAGCAGGTTTGCGAGCTCGAAGACCTTTGCTCCACCGCCACACGCGCCACCGGGCCTGCGCGTCTGGAGCTGAGGTCTGCGGGGCTAACCCTGGGACCCGCAAATCCGCGCAGGGCATCGCGCCCAGTCTCGGAGACTGCAACCACCGCCAAGGAGTCCGTGCGGCAGGAAACTTTTGCGGCCCAATTTCTTCCCCAGCTTTGGCACTTCCGAACGCACACACCGCCCTAGGCAGTGGCTCTGTTGTCTTCCACTTCGACCTCAAGGTGAAGAAAGGGGCTGGCAAGGGCTCTGCTCGTCGTCGCTGGTGTGGGCAGGGGAACAGGCTGCCCCTCCCCGCTTCTGTAGGGAGTTTTCCCAGACAGGAAAAGGGAGGGGGGTGTTTCAGGATTCAGTGCCTTCACCTTGCGACTGACAAACGTCCTGTGCGTGTGTCTCCCAGTTTTAGGGACTCGCCAGAGAGCCTCGTCAACCAAAACGGTCCACCCGGGGTGTCCGGTCTTGGTAGGGAAATCAGACACTGCTGCACTCCCGGCCCGCGGGCCTTGTGGCATATAACCATATATATATTTGTGATTTCTAATTTTATTATAAAATAAAAGCAGAAATATTTCCCGAAGAACATTCACATAAGGGCATTACAGGGAGACGGCAAGTCGGCGGCTGGGGGGCGCGCTCAGCCGGGAGCACTGTGGCCACAGTCTCGGGAGGAAGAGAGAGGGGTGCGGCAGGGCCTCGCCAAGACAGAAGCACGAGGGGCTAGCGAGGAGGGGGCATTTACGGGCTTCTGTAGCGCTGCCCTTTTTCTCTCACTTAAGTTACTAGGCGAAAAGCTGATACCTGCAGCTCCCACTGAGCCACAGGGCGAGGGAAAGGGCCTCCGGAGATGGCCTAGGTTCAAAGGTCCTGTCTTTTCTCTCCTCTTTCCCCTCTGACTCCTCACTCCGGAGAGCAAAGGCCGAGGTAGGGGCAGATAGGCCACCAGACAGGAGAAGAAGGGCAGGGGTACAGAGGGAGGGACTAGGACACAGAGTACAAGAGACTGGCAGGAGAGAAGAGGAGAGACAGAAAGAGAAAGGGAGAGAGGAGAGAGTGAAAGGTGGGAAGCCAGAAATCTAGAAGAAAACAGAGACAAAAGGGGAAAGCAAGACAAGGAGAGGGAGAAAGGGAGAGAAGGAAAAAGGATAAAAGAGAGGGAAGGGAAAGGAAGAGAAAAGGGGGAAAAGGCAAGGCAAGGGAGGGAAAAAGAAAGGAAAGGAGAGGGAGAGAGAATGACAATGGCGTATAATTTATTCCTTTCTCTGGTTCAAGACCCAGTCTCCAGCCCCAAAAGGATCCCAAAGGTAACTTGTTGAAAATAAATCCCAAACAAGGACCAGCATTGACAGCTATCCACCCTACCCTGACCAGCTGTTCCACCCGCTCAGCCTTCGGGTCTTTCAGTACCTGGTGGGGCCGCAGGGGCCGGGCGCCCCTGGACACTGCCACTCTCAGGTCCCCAGTGTCAAGCCATAGAAGGCAAGCTCGTCGAGGCAAACAGGTTCTAGGAGCCCAGGTCCACGAGGTTGGCCGACATGGGGTTGAGGATGGAGTCCTGCAGGCCATGGTGGTGTTGCAGCGGGTCCGCTCCACCTCCGCCTGGCACCGGCACTGGCACTGCGCTGGGACCCGGGGGGTGGCCCAGGCTGTGCAGGGACTGTAGCCCGGGTGGCGGCGGGCTGAGCAGCAGGGCGGGGCTGGATGACGAGTGGTCTGGCGTCCCCGACGGAGTCTTCTCGTCCTCCGAGCTGCCTAGCACCGACTTGCCGCTGCCATTCAGCGGGTTGTGGCTGTTGGAATTGGAGTTCTCGTTGTTCTCCCTGCAAGTGCGGGAGCAAAGCAGCCGGGTCAGCGGGGACACCGAGAGCACCTAGCGCCATCCCAATCGCAGTCAGAGCCAGCCACCGGCCTCCGGAGACAGATCCCCAGCTTGCGGCCTGCGGCTGTTTTCGGTTTCTACCATTTCCTCGACCTGGTCTGGGTTCTCCTTTCTGCCTGTTCTCGCGATCTCTCAACACCTGATTTCTCTTGCCTCTCTCCCCTTATCGTCCCCACCTCTCATTCTCATCAATGTCTTTTCTGTTCTGCATTTCCTCCCCCTCCCCCCAACTTCACCAAGATTTCTTTTCAGGAACAGAGGGGCAGGGGAACAGGGTTTCCTGAAGTTGTGGGGTGAGCAGGGAGGAGGAGACGATGCTGGGATTTTCGGATCACTCTAGGCCCCTCAAGCCAGGTTTGCTGGGTAGACACAGGGCTAAGAGGTTAAGGAACCCTGGATCCCAGGCCAAGGGATTTGGGGCATCTCACAAGCCTTCATTTCCCTTTGATTTTTCTGCCCAAGGGAGACCCCTGGCTGGAAGATAGGCTCTTGGGGCTAAGCATGCTTTCTCTGTAGCTCCAAACTGGGCAGCCCTGTGAGGGCTCCCCTTGTTGGGCCTAAGGACAAGGGTCTAAGGATGGAGGACTCCCTTTTCATGGTGGTACAGTGGAAACATCAGCTGGGGGACCAGAAGCTGGGGGCATAAAGGGTAGCCCCTGGGAGAAGGCTGAGACTTTTTTTCCATTGTAACCAGAGACTGGGGAATCTGCCGTTCTCATCTGGGGCCTGGGCTGAGAACCCAAGTCTTCAGGAGTCTGAACACATGCCAGTCTGGGTGGAGGGGGACCCAGCAGAGAACCCACCTCCTTCTAAGCCTTTGACTGACTGCTCCTCCACAGATTTGGAAATTAGAAATCCTGGGTAGGATCTCTTGTCACTGGCTTCCGGAGGGTTTTTCTTTCTGCTTTCCTGGGAGGGAACTTCCCACAGAGCTGGCAGCTGAGACTTCACCACTGTGGATACTCCAACCTCAGGGTCTCAGATACCTGGGAGTATCTGAGCCTGCTCCACTGCCCCCAAGATGTTTCCATGGTCAGTACCCCCACCTCTGACCCTGATCATTCAAACTCTGGGTGGAACCCATCCATATCACCAACCTCAGGTACCTAACCCCAGGCTAGATTCTGTTCCCATAATCAGTTTCTCTCCAGATTTGGGGTCCTGAGGGGTTATAGGGCAGGCAGTGACAAGGGCCTAATGATCAACCCTTAGGCTGGTTCAGGAAGTCCTGGTTTCCCTGAGGGCATCCAACTCCCAGCCCCTCTGTGGCTCTCAGCTCACCGCAGACAAACCGACCTACCCACCAGAGGTAGGGCCCAAGGAGAGAGGCATCAGGGGCCTGGAGTGCCTGGGAAGGGCGGCTGTCTCTAGCAAGGCAGAAAACGGGGCCTGCGTCTCTTCTCTCCTAGAACTGACACTTCCTCCCTTTCACCTCTGGATCCTTTCTAAGGGCATAAAGGACCTGCTCTCAACTCCCACATCTGACAAAAAAAAATCAATGGCCAGGCTTTCCCCATCCAAGTCATACTAGGGAAGTTCCAGTCCCAGTCCGGACCCCATCACGCTTTGGCCTTGAGCTGAGTAAGGCTGGGGGGAAATGCCGGGAAGCGCCACCAGGAAGAAATCTGCAAATCCCGCCTTCACCTAGGCCCAAACCCCTCCATCCTGAGCAGGACCAGACCTACTGTGTCTGCTTCACTGGGGATCCAGGCCACAGTCCTGCTCTTCCTCCAAAGCTCTCTGCTTCTCCACCCAATTCCTCTAGCGACCGGGTAGTTAGTTGACAACTTCCTGAATTGCTCTGCCCGCTTTAGACAAATCCCTGCTCGCCGGGTCTCCGGCAAAGCACCGTCTGTCCGGGTTAGGCCGGGTTGCTGCTGGGCTGTGGCTGGGCCTGGGGGTCCAGTTTAGGCCTCTCCCGGGGACGGGCAGAAGCCCTGCAAACCCTTCCCTGGGGCCCCGGGGAGCTGGCGCCGAGGAAATTCTACTTACTCCTACCTTTCCTTGGCCTCGGCCGCCCGGTCGCGCTGCCGCCGGTTCTTGAACCAGTTGCTGACCTGTGTGGTGGTGAGGCCCGTGGCCTCTGCGAGCTCGCGCTTCTCGCGGGGTGAAGGGTAGGGGTTGTGCGCGTACCACTCGCGCAGCACGCTGCGACTCTTTTCCTTAAAGCAGTAGCTGGTCTCCTCGCCGTCCCATATGGAGCGCGGCAGCGGGAACTTGCGGCGCACGCGGTATTTGCCCACAGCGCCCAGGGGTCGGCCGCGCAGCTTCTCCGCCTCGATGTAGTGCGCCTTGAGCCACAGCTGCTGCAGCTTGGCGTGGTTGTGCGGCGAGAACTGGTGGCTCTCCAGGATCTTATAGAGCTCGCGGAAGTTGCCGCGGTGGAAGGCCACCACGGCCTTGGCTTTGAGCACGCTTTCATTCTTGTGGAGGTGCTCGCAGGCGGGCAGCGACCACAGGAAGCGGCCCAGCCGCTCGATGTTGCCGCCCTGCTGCAGCACCTCGCACACGCACGCCACTTGCTCCTGGGTGAAGCCGAAGGTGGGCAGCATGGACATGGTGCCGGCTGCGTCCCCGCCTGCCAGCGCGCGCCCTCACCGCGCTGCGCGGTCCCGCATGGGAGCCTCCCCGCCGGGCCGTCCGGGCCGAGAGGCGGGCGGGGCAGGCCCCCTGGCCCAGCGCTGGCCCCCGGCGAGCCCCGAGTCACGGCCACACGTCCCCGCGCCGGCCGCGGGTCCCGCGCAGCTCCGCGCCCCCGCCGTCCGCGCGCCTCGCCTGCGCCCTAGCCCAAGCCCGGGGGCCGCCCGGGGCGCCGCTCCTCATGCTCCGCGCCCTCCCGCCGTTCCCCCGCTTGCCTCTCGCTCGCTCTCCCTCCCGTCTAGCTCGCTCTCAGCTTTTTTAATAATATTATTCTAAGCGGGCATGAGGCGCGGCGGCCCGCGCCCTGATTGGTCCTGTTATCTGACCCGGGGCCTGCCCGCGCCAGACAATAGTCGGAGTCAAATTATTCGCCATGGAGACGCTGTCAGTCACTGGTAACCCGAGCCCCGGCGGGCCGGGCGGCTCCCTCCTGCCGGCTCCGCTGACAGATCGCCGGGCTCCGCGCAAAACAGAGGGCGGCTCGACCGGAGCCTGGGGCGCTCTGAGAGTCTGGGAGGCGGAGAGGGGCCGGGTAGGGGCCGGCGGCGGCGGAGATTGACGGGGCGGATGCCCAAAGAGCGAGGGAGGAGGACGCTGGGGGAGCGGGGGGAGCGGAGTGGGGACCCGCGAAGACCAAAAAGGGTGGATCGAGGTGGGGAGGGAAGAGGAGAGAAGGGAAGGCGGAGACCATTTAAGGGGGTGTCCGGGAGGAAGGGGAGGAAGAGGGGTGGAAGGAGCCTCCAGGGGAAGAAAGTTTGGGCAGCTTTCGCTAGGAGAAGGCTCTGCAGCCTCGCCCAGCCCTGCCGGGTGCCCCCTCTCCCCACCTGGGTCGCCGCGTCCCTCCCGGGCTCTCTGTTCTCCGGGCACTTTCCATCCCAGTGTAGGCTAGTGGGATGGAAGAGTTTGGAAGTGCTCCGGTGCCGCCCAAAGACTTGGCTTTTCCTGCTGACAGCGCCCCACCCCCATCCTAGAAACTCTGGACCCAGCGGTCCTCGAGGGAAAAGGGGAGGGAGTAGAAGAAAGAAATGAGGAAGATTTGGCAGTGGCCGCGGGCGGACGCCGGAGAATCGACTTCCCGGAGGATCCCGCCTTTCCTCCCTCTCCTAGCCCCGCCGGCTGCCCAGCGGCCTGTACCGCCCCAATTCTGCGCGCTCTTCTTCGCGGGGTGGGGACTCAGACTTAACCCCACGGGTCCCACAGCCCGAGGAGCGCCGGGCAGTTCCGTGTGGCCTCTATGGAAGCTAACTCGGGCCGGCAGCTGCGAGGCGGAACCCGGGGACTGCGCAGACCCGCAGTCTGCCCACCGGGGCGGGTGCGAGGGCAGGGACTCTAGGACGGTGGTGGGGCTTCCCTGGTGGGAGGTCAGGGAGGAGAACGGAGGCAAGGTTCCCAGTCCTCCGGCTTCCCCGTTGGGGCTCGGCTCGGCTCGGCTCCTGGCCACGCCAGCCTGGGAACCTGGTCTCGCTGAGCTCCGGGATGACAGGCTTTAAAAGGGGGTCCTGTTTTTTGCTTCTTTGTCAGGGCGCCAGTGGAAACACGTGGCTGGTCCTGTGGGGTTGTTCCTGCGCTGCCCACGTTTTGAAAAGCCCGGGGCTTAGCTCCTTCCCTGGCTCTTCCTTTCCACTTCCTTCAGTTTCCCCTCTTCCCCCTCAGCTGTTGCAGGCCAGGAGTTCCAGGGCCATTCTCAGTGCCTGACCCAAGACAGCACAAATCCTGGGCTCTGCCCTCAGCCTAGGCTATGAACCCTAGTCTAGACCAGTTTCTTTTTTACCACCATTTTATGCTTTCTAGGGGGTTCGTGCTAGGAGCACTGGAATGGGAGTATAGCGCCCTGGGTTCAACTTTTGGCTTTACTTGGTGTCTTCGGTAAGGCATATATTCATTTCTCTGTGTCTGTTTCCTTCTCTGTAAGATGTCGAAAATTTTCCCTCTGCTCCAGCATTCTGGAAGTTTTTTGGGAGTGTCTCAGGCATGAGAGAGTGGAACCCTAGGACTCCTCTTAAGACTTTAGCTTCCAAGGGCCTACCCTGGTGTGCTGAATGAGGCCACAGGGCTGATAAAGTAGTTCCCAAGCCAGTACGGGCACAGAAAGGGGCAGCTTTCTGCAGAAATCTAGGTGGCATCTTTAGAGTCCGCATCTGTGGGCTGGGAGGGGGCCTGCTGTGTCCTGGTCACCTATCCAGAGTCCCATGCACTGCCACACAGGGGATGCCCCTGAGTTGGCTCCCAAGACCCTGGGAGCCCTGGAGAAGAATTTACCCCCGACTGTGATGAGGTTCAAAGCCCACTTTGCTGACCTCCAACAAAAGTGCAACGTACTCTTTTCAGCACCTCTTCTTCAGCTACATGGTTAAAAGGATTCAGCTGGCTGGCTGGTCCCAGCCCTGGCAATGGCCGTCGTACATCTCAGCATACTTAGGCTGGGGCTGCAGAGGAGCACCCTGGCCTGGTGTGGGTGAGTGAGACCAGGAAGTCACTTCCTGGTATGAAGCCCTGGGCCAGTCCCCAGTCTGCTCTTCTTCATTCTCTTCCACTATTAGATTGAAACCTAGGTGATCTCTCAAGTTCCTGCTGGTTCTGGGCTGAGGTGGGTTTCTGTACCTTGAAAAAATGTACAGTCTCTGCAACCTCGGCCACAGCCTTCACCATGAATGTACCACTCCTCCGACCCATGGAGCTTTAAGATTAAACTTCCTCCAGGACTGGGTCCTGCCCATGTTCAGTAAAAGCAGATTTTTCTGGAGCTTCAGACTCACTGTTCCTCCAAGTGATGCCGTCTTTGCAGCCCCTGGGCCCTAAACCCATGAGTCAGCCCTGCCAGAAGCCTCCAGGCAATGCTCAGCAGCACAGAGAGAACAGAACAGACATAGGGCCTGCCACCGTGGATAACACAGTGTGTGCCATATGAAAACTCATTACAGAGCAAGCACTGAAAACCTGGGCCACCATTACCCGATGTATGGGTGTGTGTCAATATGCCCCTGGTTCTCCTCCTCCCCCATGTTTGTAGGAAACTGATTCCAGCAGGTCTGGGTCAGAACCTCCTGGTAGCAGTAGCTGGGTGCCCGCCCTAAAAAGGTTACATACTGAATGAGGGTCTCCTCACACTTCTCAGCCCCTTCCCTGCCTGGCCCATTCCCTGATAGTCTTTGCCACAGGACAGAATACTTGGGAGGTGTCTGGATGAGGATTTAATAGCCAACCGGAGCTGATGACAATCTCAGCCCCCCAGATGCAGTGTTCAGAGCAGTTGCTGAGAGGCCTGCGTGGTGCCGAAACTTTTGGGTCTACCTCGCTCCAATCTCCGGAATCCCTGTCCTCCTTCCTCTCCAAAGACCCATTCCCAAGAGGCTTGTACTTGCTTTTTATCCAGCACAAACCGGAGAAACTCCCTGGCTACGGGGAGAAATCTTTTCAGAACCATGGCAATTTAGGCTTCACTGAAATGCTTCCTTTCACCTCCAAGCTTCCTTGAAGTCGCCTGGGAGGATGAGACTTTCTGGAAAGCAGCAGCATGGGTGGGTGGGTGCTTCCGATGATCTCAGGCTGATGGAATAGTTTTGTCCTAGACAAACTGTCAGGGGCAGTTTGGGGTCTTTGTGTCTGGAGTTGGGCAGGCAGCTCCCAGCACAGAGCCAAAGGCACTCACTGTCCAGCGACCATTGATCAGCCCGGGGCTGGCACACTGTGCCCACCGGGGGCACTTGGGAAAAGTGAGAAGGCAGCCCACTGGCCTCCCTAGGGCTTCTCTAGTTTTGGGATGGGGTCTTTTTTTTGGAAAGAATAGGGTAATCTAGGAAAAAGAAGCTGCTCTCCGCCTATTTCCAAGGCCAGCGGATGGGAAGGCCTTTGTTCTGGGCAAACCAGAAACCTTGTTTGCAACAGAGGGAAAAAGAGAAGGGGGCGGGTGCCTGGTGCCAAGTCAGGGAACTAGAGCTTTTTTTTTTTTTTTTTTTTGGTTTGGTTTTGATCTTTATTTTTCCAGCCTATAAAGGCGGCAGAAATCCCCTGGGCAGACTCCGGCCCTGGCGCCGCCCGCCTCTGGCGCTCCATGCAGCTCACCTCCAGTTCTGGGACGCCCCGGACTGGCTGGGGGCTCTCCGCCCTCTATGAGCCAGCTCCGAGAGTCTCAGCCGGGACAGGCCGGGCGCGGTCCCCAGACAGTCACCGAGTTCTCTCTTCCCTGCGCACACTCGCCGGGACCCGGCCGCCCGCCTGGGTGGGCGACGGGTTTCGTTGAAAGCGGGCAGGTGGCGGCGGGCGGGGCTGCGCTAAGGCTCCGGCGCCTCCCACCTGCCCCTCGCACCCGCGGGGTCTGTCCGGTGCCGGCCGACGCAATCAGCTCCTCGCAAAGCCAGCACCCGCGGTTTCCTGTGCTGTCCTGCGAGCAGCAGGTCAGGGCGCGGCCAGTCGGCTCATTCGAATTCTCCGTGTCGGAGAACGCGCCCCGCGGCGCCCCGAGCCCGGCAAGGTTGCGAGGCGCTGGGCTACGGGCGGCCGCACTCCCGGAACTGCGCGAACCGTGGCGTCGCCCGCGCCGCACGTGGCTGGGGCGGTCACAGGCCCCGAGGGTTGGAGCAACGGGGTCCCCGCCACCCCTCTGCCCTCGGGGCCTTTACCTTGAGTCCCACGCGGCAGCCTAGAGGGCCCACACGATAAAACGGTTTAGAGGCCGCAGGCTCACGGGGGATTTTGTTCAAACGAAAAAACGAGGGCTGGGGCTTGGGGCCCGCCTGGAGGCCGGCAGAGCGGCGAGTCGGCCCGGGAGGCGCCGGGACCAGGCGGGATTTGGGGCGGGGATCCGGGCCCGGGCGCTGGCAGCCTTCCTGCGACTCCCGGCCCTGCGTCCCCGCCCGCGGTCCCGCCTTAGTCCTGGAGTCCCTTCCCGGGCCCCTTCGCCCGGGCGGGGCGGGGCGGGGCGCGGCGCGGGCGCGGCGGGCAGGGCCACCGGGAGAGGGGCCGGGCTGGCGGCTTTGGGTTCAGGGAGCCGCCGAGCTCCACCGCCGGGTCGTTTTGCAGCCGGGCGGTGGAGGGGCTGCGCGTCCCGGGCCCCGCAGCGCCGCCGGGTCTGCACGCCAGCGCCCCCACGCGGCGGGCTCAGGGTTCAGGCCGGCGGGGCTGTGCGCTCGGCTCTCCCCAGGCCTGCAGCCTAGAAGCGAGAGGCCGCAGAGAGGGCCTGCTGGTGCCTCCCTCCTCCCGCCAGCACTGACCCGCCTGTGCGCTGGTACGGAGGGCTGGAAAAGCGGATCGCGTCCGCGAAGAGCGAGACCTCGGAGACAGACACACACACAGCCCGGAGGTGCAATGGGTTGCCAGACGGTCTGATCACAGGATTCTTGGGGGGATAGACACTGGCTTTTCTCCATCTCACGTTTCCCCTGAAGCGTCTGGGCGCCCAGGAAATGTTTGAATGGATGTCTGAATGACCAATCGGGTCAGACTGACAGCAACAGCTGGAAAGTGACCAGGCCAATAGGAGAATGACCCTCTTCCTCTTCTTTCCTCCTGCTCTTCTCTCCCAGCCCCTGTCTTATCCTCCCCTTCCTTGGAGGGGAAGTCTCAGAGAGTGGACACTTTCCTTCAACCAGAGTCCTGGGTGCTGGAGTCTCCCCAGGGCGGAAGGAGCTACAGACTGAACTCGCTGCCCTTAGAAATTCGAGGTCTAACTGCCTAAAGCATCACTAGGTTCCCATGGTTCCACTTTCTTTCTGCAGGAAAGGAAGTTTTCTAAGTAGAGTTATTCTAATTTTTCTGGGGCTGCCGTCTTCCGTTGCATTTCCTTAGTTACTTTACAAAAATCCTCTGTAGGCAACGAGTAGATCAGGTTTCCTGTTAGAAGTGACTTTTTTTTCCCTTCTTCTTTCCATTACCTGAAAGAAACTCTATCCTGTCGTAGGGATTTCTGGCTTGGCACTTCTCATGTGGCATCTATTTTTATTACCATTAATTACAATGCATCAGCCCGACTCATCAGTGATACCCCCTCCTGCCAGGCTGGTAACTGCTGTTGGCTCTACGGATTTGGGTAGCACCTGGGCAAGAGGCCACTCCTACCCGGCCATTGGAGGCAGTCACGTAGGAGTTTCTACCGAGTTCTGCATTTTTAAAGGGAACCTAGAAAAAGCCAGCATTGTTCTTAACTTGGAAATCCAATACTTTACTTTGTTGTCTCTGAATTAAGGTTGAAATCCAGGGGCTGTTTCTTATAGAAGAATATGTGCTAATTAATTTATGCACAGTGCTGTGAGAACACTTTAATGAAGTAAGCAGAAACAAGATACAGCGCTGCTGGGGAGGCCAGATAGCTCAGGGAAACCTGTGCGTGAGCCTGCTGCAGCGGGACCTGGTCAGAGTTAGCCTCCAAGAGGTGTCTTTCTGGTAGCACTGTGGCATTCTGGTTTGTGGTGACAAGTATGATCAGCTCTCTTTGTTCCAACTACTGTAATATAGTCACACTATTACAAATGCTCTCACACACAGAGAAAGGTAGGGTGACTAGAGTGGAGAACGTGGGCTGTGGTGTCAGCCAAGCTTGGGTTCTTAATCCAAACCAACCCTTTTAGTAAGTGACCCAATCTTGGAGCTTTATTTTGTGCATTTGTGAAATGGGGTTTTAGAGCCCAGTGTTTGGTGCACAGCAAGCATTCAACAAATAGGTTGTTGAATTGAATACAATTACTTTGGGGATTAGAGAGAAAGTTTACAAAATATCTGGTACATTGTAGATGCTCAGTAATTGACGCTATTGTCACTAAGGCTGCGATCATGATGGAGTATTTAGCGTTGCATACAATGAGTGTTATTTCAGAAAGCATCTGACTTAAATGTCAAAAAACAGATTGAGTTTCCAGGTGACAATTATTATCAAGACTCTATTATACGCTCAGACTGGGCTAGGCACCCTGGAAAATGCTGAGATGCATGACTGGAGGTCTTTGGGGGCATTTGGAAAGACAGGAATGGGTGCCACAGGAGACCACCTTGGCGTCTGCGGTTCACCATCCACAGCAACTGTGGAAGGAGTGTGGGTTTTGGAGCCAGGCTATCTGGGTTAAATCCTGCCCCTGGCACTTAATAACAGTGTGACCAAGGGTAAGCAACTTAAACTTATGGAGTCAGTTTCTTGGTCTTTGTAGATGGGGGAGGGAATAAAAGCTGGGTGCTGAGGTTCATGCCTGTAATCCCAGCTCTTTTGGAGGCAGAAGCAGGTGGATTATTTGAGGCCAGGAGTTCAAGACCAGCCTGGCCAATATGCTGAAACCCTATCTCTGCTAAAATACAAAAATTAGCTGGGGGAAAAAAATTAGCTGGGTGTGGTGGTAGATGCCTATAATTCCAGCTATTTGGGAGGCTGGGAATTGCTTGAACCCGGGAGATGGAGGTTGCAGTGAGCTAAGATCACGCCACTGCACTCCAACCTGGGCAACAAAGTGAGACTCTGTCTCAAAAAATAAATAAATAAATAAATAAAAATAAAAATAAAAAAGAAGAAGAAGTAAAGTAGGTGTAACACATGCCTTGCTTCCAGGGGTTTGAGAAGAGGAAATAAGCTAATGTATGTGAAAAGCCTGGATTCCCTATTTGGAGACACACTGAAGAACTTCAGCTGCCATACTGTTTTACATTATCCGATAGTGTTTCCAGGATTTTGGTCACAGTAGAACAATTCTCAGAAAGCAAAAGACAGCTGCGTACAAGTGTGGCATTGGCATTGCATATTCCTATGGGGTTGAGATGAAGTTTTTTGGTTCTATTGTGTTTGTTCTCAGGACTGAATACAAAGCAGAACTCATCCTAAAGCCTCTGTAGGTGTGTGTGGACTGTGATTACGACCAAGAGAAAATAAAGTGACTCCGCTTCTCTTCCCTAACTCCATCCTCATCAGCCCCCTGAGCCCTCTGAACCTTGAGATAGAGCCAGGTATATCTGTTGAAATAAAAAATAGCTTCCACTAATAGAGTATCCTCTAGGCACAAAATGGTGTACTAAGGCAGAGTGGGAACGATAATCCTGCAATGTGGGTATTAGCATTTACAGATGAGCAGACAGGTTCAGAGAGGTTAAGCAACTTGCCCAAAGTCGTACAGCTGGTAAGGCCTCTGGGATTTCAGCCTTTGATGCTGGAACCCACAGTGTAAACTATAAGTCTTGCTGCCCTTAGTTTCTCTATAATAGCAAAAGTAATGATAGGACGAAGTTACTGAATGCTTATTATGTGCTAGGCATTGTGCTGTTTCACATAATCTCAAATGCCTGTATAAACTGGATGTGATTAACATCTCCATCTTACAGGTGATGACCCTGAGGCTCGTAGAGGTTAAGTCTGAGTCCGGCAGCTAGGCCAGAGCTGGGTTCTTGAATCCAGGCCATTGGGCTGCAGAGTGCATGCTCTGACCCACAGCACTGGGGCCTGCTTTTCTACCAAGTTCTCTCCCTTTACCCCCAAAGCCTTTCCTCTCTCTAAGCTCAGGTTCCCAGACACTTCCAGCTTCCAGTGGTTGAGAGTTCTTTCCAGGTGTCAGGAAGAAGTAGGTCTAGGTTCTAGAAAAAACTGTCCCTTGCCCTTCTCAAGTCTCAGCCCTGCAGGCCCTGAGATTTTCTGAGATTGGTGACCTTTAGTCCCTGTTTGCTCCTGCTGAGAAGGAGCCCACTGTGACTAGGGCATATCATCCCTTAGCATCCCCAGTCCCGCAGCTGGGAAAGTCTGGACATGTTCATGGCCCCTTTGAGTTGGTATCCCTTATGCCTGGGGTGAGCCTCAGGGACCCAGAGAATTTGAATGTCTTAGTCAAGGTACTTTGAAGCACAAGTCATGGAAATCCACTGAGACAAATAGAAGAAACAGAAATAAATGTATTTTAAGGATTCAAGGGTGGCTCAGGCATTCAAGGGCAAGGAATACCATGTCCTTAAGAAGAGTGGAACAGAATCTGGGAAAGAGTTGGAAATCAAGGCAGCCACACTTTCCCCAACTCTGGATGAAGCTTGTCCTGGGTGCTTCCTAGTCTTTGTGTGTCCCCCTGTTCAAACACTCCAGAGACACTAAAAAACATTTCTGCCCCTGTTCCAAATTCCTGAGGGACAGAACAGGGATGGACATAGAGAGAATCTTATAGGCTTATCATCTTGGGTCAGTGATTCCTACTCTGATCAGTGATGTTGGGGTGAGTGGGTGGGAGGGGTTATGTGGCCACTGCCCAATCACCAGGGACTGTGACCCCAGGCTTGGAAGAAGAAAGTGACTGTACCACTGCGATTCATGTCTGACATCAATGTGAAAGTCTAGTGCCTGGTACCTAAGACGTATTAAATAAATACTGATTTCCTTTCTTTCCTCTTCCTCCTCACTCCCCAGTGTTAGTCCTTTTCCAATCCACCCATCACAAATTAGCGAGAGCAACCAATTTGGAACACAGATGAGATTGTGCCACTCTGTCTTTAAAGTCCTCTAATGGTGGAATACAGCCCCCTTACCGTAGCTAATGGGGCTCTTTGCTATTGGACTTTGCACATGTGACCAACCTATCTCAAAGCACTGCCCACTTCTTCCTCAAGGCTTCAGCCAGCCTCAAGAACCTGCAGTTCATGGACTGTGCCGCTCCCCTGTAGCTGTGCATCACCACTGCCTATGCTCCCATAGAGAAGCAGAAGCAGAAGCTTCATTGACTCTGGGCTGAGTTGTGTGACAGGCTTTGATCAGTGAAATGTGAGCAGATGAGCAGAAGCTTGCAGAGACATTGCAATTGCCACCAAGACACTTTCTTCTTTTTCCTCCATGCCCCAGATAGGTGCTCCTCTAGCCTGTGTCACAGGATGAAACGGAAAACGGCACAGCGCCCCAGCCTGAAACAGTCACAGATGCCCTGCAGCGTACAGTGAGTATGAGTGAGGAATCATGTGTATGACTGCAAACGTCTGAGGCTTGGGGAGTGTTGGTTACTATGGCAAAGCTGAGTAATGTATTTCCCTCTCTCACCTCAAATCTCCCTGGAACTCCCTCCTTTCCCAATCTCCTAATCTTTCAGGACTCAGATTGGATGTTACTTTCCCTGGAAAGCTTTCCTGACATTCTTCTTTCCCACATGAGGCAATGGCCCTGCTCCAGTTCCTATGTCACCTTCCTGTTCTCACCCCCAGCATTGCACTTATGTCACAGTGCTCTCACCCCTTGATTTCACACCTGATGTTACCAAATCTGGGAGCTCCTTGAAGGCAGGAACTATATCCTTTTGGTTACCCACTCCTTCCCTTTTAGATCCTCAAAAAAATTTGTTGGAAAATGAATGAATTTAGTTGTATGAGTAATCGTCTACCTGTGTGGTAGATTTTATTTTCTAAAGATGAATAAAACATCTCCCATTCCACGTGCTTTGCTTTTCCCTTCCCCCCTCCCTCCCTTCCTTCCTTCCTTCCTTCCTTCCTTCCTTCCTTCCTTCCTTCCTTCCTTCCTTCCCTCCTTCCCTCCTTCCCTCCTTCCCTCCTTCCCTCCCTCCCTTCCTTCCTTCCTTCCTCTCTTTTTTTTTTGACGGGGTCTTACCCTGTTGCCAGGCTGGAGTGCAGTATTGCCATCATAGCTCATTGCAGCCTTGAACTTCTGGGTTCAAACAGTCCTCCTTCTACAGCCTCCTAAATAGCTGGGGCTAATTTAGAGTTCTTGCTGAAAGGACATAGAAAGGGGCTCACACACATAAACACACACATAGAATAAAAGAGCAATGTACGTGCACACTCATAAGTAAACATACATATAGGCAAGTATCTGTCTCAACACATATACATATATAAATACATTATAATTAATAGGAATGATGGATATGCATATTCATACTCACATGCAGATGTAATTTTGGAAGCCACGGGGACTGGTTTGCCTTCAATGCACTGCATGTCTCTGGGTCACCAGTCCTTTATGAGGGACTTTAGTCACAATTTCTAGTGATGGTTTTGGGGAAGGGAGACTTAGGTGGTAAGAACAGCAGAACTTGAAACTAGAAAATGTAAACAAACATCCAGGCGCAGTGGCTCACTCCTGTAATCCCAGCACTTTGGGAGGCCGAGGTGGGCGGATCCTGACGTCAAGAGATCGATACTATCCTGACCAACACGGTGAAACCCCATCTCTACTAAAAATACAAAAATTAGCCGGGTGTGGTGCCACATGCCTGTAATCCCAGCTACTCAGGAGGCTGAGGTAGGAGAATTGCTTGAACCCAGGAGGCGGAGGTTGAGGTGAGCTGAGATTGTGTCATTGCACTCCAGCCTGGGCAACAGGAGCGAAATTCTGTATTAAAAAAAAGCCCTTTTGTTAATTTATAATAGTCTTTTATTAAGTGCTCACTGTGACATTGAACAAGGGGCTTGAAGGATTCCATGTCTCCCTTGACTACTGTCTAAGGTGGGGACTGCCATTAAGCCCATTTTACATTATGGAGAGTGGGTACGTGGGGTGCAGGGAGGTTAAACTGCGGATGTGATAGAGAAGGGAGTTGAAGCAAGGTCTGCTTGCAGAGTCTGGTCATGTGGCCACTGTCCTGCATTGCTGCCCTGCGCAGTAAGACTGCTGAGCTCATGCTGAATGCACTGACCATGCTCTGGATTTTGCAGGAGCAGAGGGAGGAAGTGGGAATCCAGGTGCTGCCTGGTGGCCAGGCTGGCTAGTCGATGGCCACATGACCAAGCCAGGCTGCCAGGCCAGGATGCTCCTCTCCTCCTCCTGGCGTGGTCCTGGAACCTGGGCCACCTGAGCTGGGATGCAGAGACCAGTGGATGCTATGATGCCTTGCTGGTATTCTATATCAGTGGTAGCCAGGGCTGGAGGGAAACCGCTTCACTGGCTCATTCTGGAATGGAGATTGATTTCCCAGTGTCCCCTCCTGCATCTCCGGAGTTGGTTGGTGTCAGAGGGAGGAGATTTTTGTAAGGATGAACTATTGTTGAATGTTTCCTGCAGTTGCTGGCCCAGGTCTCCCTCCAGCAGTCACAGGGCCTATTATCTACACTTCACTCTTCTTCCCAACATATTCAAATGAGAGGAGGGCCCCTCTGAAGAGCCCCTGGCTCCCAGGAACCAGCAGGATACAGGAGTGGGAGCAGGCCCGGTGGCTCCCCCACAGCCACCTGTGGTGTGGGGGCTCGGGAGAAGCTGTGTATTTAGAGATTCTTCCTTGAATACAGGGCTGCAGCTATTTTGAGAAAAGATTAATTTTCATCTTTCACCTGCAGAGAGGTCCTGGGCAGACATCAGGGAGAAAGAGTGACAATTTGGGAAACCTTAAGCGGCTTTGATTTACCTGGGTCTCAACTTTCTCATCTATAAAATGGGGTTGCCAAGTCCAACAACAGGAAGTGCTCTTTCTCCATCCCTGACTGGTTAGAGTATTGGCGGAGCAGCTCATACTTCAGGTGCCCAGATTTGACATGGCTGGGCTCTGAACCTGGCAAGTGATGTCGCAAAGTCAGCTGGACCCTCTGTGCTTTCCAGAATGAAAGCAGCTTTTTTTTTTTTCCTATTTGGGATCCAAGATGCTGAGTCATTCACCAGCTCAGAAGAGGAGGTTTTGTTGTAAAACAATCCAAAAGGTCCCTCCATACATCCCTGCCCAGGACTCTAGGCTTCTCCCCAATGTTAATTCTGAGGGGATGCCTCCAGGAAAGCACAACAGCGGGTGGAGAGGGCGGAGCTGGAGGAAGCAGATTCTGGGGGGAAAACCAGGATTTCAGAGTTTCCTAGGGGTGAGCCCAAGCCAGGCATGTGTCCTGGGGACCACGTACACTTACTTTCTTCAGATTCCATTATTCTCAAAGTCTTTATTGATCATCTATTGTGTGCCCAGCCATGTGCTCCTCTACGGGGACCCCGAAAGGGAAGACAGTTCCTATCCTAGATGACCTGACCATTTAGCTGAGGGTGGGGGAGGCAAGTGTAGCTCACCAGACAGAGAGCACCTCCCCAAGAGTATGTGCTCAGTGCCTGGAGTGTGTTACAGGCAGGCCTGGAGGGGCTGGTGGGAGCTGATGAAAGGAGGGGGACTTGGAGAAAAGGCAGAGGGCACAGCGGAGGGCATTCCAAGAAGAGGCGTCAGTCTGAGCAAATATGTAGGAATGGTTTCGATTAGTGGTGGTGCTAAGGACACTGTGATGAGATTAACCGGGATTGAAGTCAATGGCAAACATTGGAGCGGTGTAGGGCATGGATTACGGAGGACTGGATCTCCACCAAAAGGTTTTGAGCAGGAGAATAATGGTTAGAGTTGATTTTGGCTGCATAGCAGGCATGCAGGAGGGTGCAGGTCCCCAGGTTTCTGAGTCTAAGCCCTAACTTAATCCTGAGTTATTGCTCTCCTCTTTCTAAATGTAGCAACCATCCATCTACCATTCATTTACTATCGATCTGTCTATCCATCTATTAATTACCCATCCATCTATTTATTCATCCACTCATTCCTCACCGGCCTCTAGTGTAAGATCCTTCACTAGGGCAGAGACGTTGTGTTCTCTGCCATATTCCTGGTTTTTAGTATAGTTCCTGGTACATAGTGGACCCTCAATAACTATCTTTGAGCAAATTCTCTCACTGAGCACTCATAGATTTACACTTTGCATAGGATATTGAGTCTGTTCTGCTCTACTCTTTGGGGGAGCCATAGCTGGTTATTTGAGGGGAGTCCCAGAATGCTTCTTCAGTCTCCCAACAAAGTCCTAGAGAGATCCTTTCCCCTCTAGTTTAGACAGCAGCCTTGAGCTTTGAGAAAGGAGACCTGGAGGCTGGTCCCAGTTTTGCAAAGACAAAGTATGTCGCCTTGAGCACTAATATTTTCTCTTTGTTTCTTTGGCAGAGAAAGGAATAAGCTTGGGACAAGAGAGCTTTGAGAGTCTTTAGACTCTGACAGGTTATAATTCTATAACCCTAATCCTTCTCATCATAGGGCAAATGAAACTATGTTGAAAAAAAACAAAAACTGCTTGGAAGGCAGGCAAGTTGGCTCACACCTGTAATCTCAGCACTTTGGGAGACAGCGGCAGGAGGACTGCTTGAGGCTAGGAGTCCCAGACCAGCCTCGGCAACAAGGTGAGACCCTGTCTCTATAAAAAATAAACAAGTATCTGGGTGTAGTGGCACACAACTGTGGTCCCAGCTACATAGGCAGAGGCAAGAGGACCGCTTGAGCCTGGGAGTATGAGGCTTCATTGAGCCATGTTCATGCCACTGTACTCCAGCCTGGGTGACAGAGCAGGACTCTGTCTCAGAAACAAAAAACAACAAAACAAAACAAAACAAAAAACAACAAACCTGCTTGGATTCAGTCAAAGGGAAGTTCCCCAAATTCAGCAACTTAATATGTTCCTCAGCAACATGGAGCCTCCAGAGCCTGAGTAACGAAGCATTATTCAGCCCTGGAATAGAACCCTCTTCTGGCAGTCCCAGTGTGAATGCATTACCCCACTCATAATTGGGAGAATCCAGGAGTGCACAGAAAGCAACTTAATTGCTCAGAGACTGAGTTCCTTTTCCTGTTTAAGTCACTTAATAAATGACCACATCAAGTAGCCTGAGGCGGGGCATTTCCAAGGAGGACCTAACTCTCTTTTAATTTTCAGGACTGTGTGCTTTCCTTTTGCAGCCTCCAGCTGCTGTGCCCAGCCTGCCATCTGAGAAGCATTTCTTAAGGTGTCAAAAGGACGTGTCATGCATTTGGAACGAGGGCTAAATTAAAAGGCCGTACAACACATAGTTATATAAATTGAGGTATTTGGGCTGTTTCCTCCAGTACAAACTACTCATTTGGCAGTTTTTCCTGGAGCAGAAACACAAAGCGCAGTGGGACACTTATCTGACGTTTACACCTCCCCACGTGCACACGCACGCACAGGTGCACACGCATAGGCAGGGAAGTGCAGGGTCCCTTGAATCAGACATACTCAGTTAGCCGTATGGATTTTGTTGCCTCAGAAGAGGCAAAGATTGGTGACTGATAACTTGGCACTTCTAATTTTCATGCTTGCTTCTGAGAATGGCCCTGGAACTTGGTCCCCCTGCCTCTTGAGAGACTTGGCTTCTGTGATAAACTCATATATCATGTTATATTTCTTATTTTAATTTTTATTATTTTTTGAGACTGAGTCTCGCTCTGTCGCCCAGGCTGGAGTGCAGTGACACCATCTGGGCTCACTGCAACCTCTGCCTCCTGGGTTCAAGCAATTCTCCTACCTTAGCCTCCTGAGTAGCTAGGATTACAGGCATGTGCCACCACACCCAGCTAATTTTTGTGTTTTTTAGTAGAGAGAGGGTTTCACCATGTTGGCTAGGCCAGTCTTGAAGTACTGACCTCAGGGGATCCACCTATCTTGGCCTCCCAAAGTGCTGGGATTACAGGCATGAGCCACCACATCCAGCCATGTTATATTTCTTAACTCAGAGGGGAGAAGAAACTTTAAGTGATTTCATCCAACTGCCTCACTTTTAAGATGAAGACACCAGTGCCCACCAGGGCATAGCCTGAGAAAGTCAGAGCCAGTGCCAGGCCCCAGGTTTCTCGGTTCTTTATGTCACGTACCCACCAAGGTTTAGAGGGCATCATTTGCACCAGTCAGCAAGTGGCTGGCTCTCCTTGTTCCTTCAGCTTTTGCTTTGCCTGGCAACTGGGCTGGTGGGCACAGCCCCAGCCACACAGCAAGGACACTGTAGTAGCTAGTCTCTCAAAAAGCCCCTCCCTCCATGGGTCAGCCCTCCCAGAATTCACACCAGTCCCTCCCACACTAAATCTGGGCTGACCCTTTTAATCATTAGAATGTAGCAGAGGCAAGTAACACTTTGTGACTTCTGAGGCTGAGTCGTAGAAAGCCTTGCAGCTTCTGCCTTGGACTCTGAAAACATGAGTTCGGGGGAAAGCCACTACTGTGTAAGAAGTCTGCTACTCTGGCCCGCCATATTGTGAAGAAGCTCAAGCTAGCCACATGGCAAGAATGTGTGTGATGTGTTGGGGCCATCATCTAGTGTTCCTACTTTTTCTGCCCCGGTGCCAGACGTATATGTGAAGAAGCCTTTTGGGACACCCAGCCTAGTCGAGGCTTCAGATGTCTCCAGCTCCTGCTGACATCAGAAGAGACCCAAGGTGAGAACTGCCCAGCTGAGCCCATTCAACCCCTAGAACCATGTGAAATTTTATTTATTTATTCCTATTTATTTATTGCATTTTAGGTTTGGGGGTACATGTGAAGAACATGCAAGATTATTGCATAGGTACACATGTGGCAGTGTGATTTGCTGCCTTCCTCCCCATCACCTACATCTGGCATCTCTCCCCTTGCTATCTGTCCCCAGCTCCCCACCCGCCACTGTCCCTCCCCTATTTCCCCCCAACTGACCCCAGTGTGTAGTGCCCCCCTGCCTGTGTCCATGTGTTCTCATTGTTCAACACCCGCCTGTGAGTGAGAACATGTGGTGTTTGATCTTCTGCTCTTCTGTCAGTTTGCTGAGAATGATGGTTTCCAGGTTCATCCATGTCCCTACAAAGGACACAAACTCATCGTTTTTGATGGCTGCATAATATTCCATGGTGTATATGTGCCACATTTTCCCTATCCAGTCTATCGTGGGCGAAGGATATGAACAGACGCTTTACAAAAGACGACATACATGAGGCCAACAAACATATGAAAAAATGCTCATCATCCCTGGTCATCAGAGAAATGCAAATCAAAACTACATTGAGATACCATCTCATGCCAGTTAGAATGGCGATCATTAAAAAATCTGGAGACAACAGATGCTGGAGAGGATGTGGAGAAATAGGAACACTTTTACACTGTTGGTGGGAGTGTAAATTATTTATTTTATTTTTTAACTAAAACTTTTTTTTAAAAAAATTAAGAGACAGGGTCTCTGAAAATTCTGCTGCCCAGGTTGGAGGGCAGTGGCACGAGCACAGCTCACCACATCACTCCAGCTCCTGTACTCAAGCAATCCCCTTGTTTCAGCCTCCTGAATAGCTAAGACCAAAGGCACCCAGTTAATTACAATTTTTTTTTTTTTTTTTTTTTTTTGTAGAGACAAGGTCTTGCTACGTTGCCCAGGCTGGCCTTGAACTCCTGGCCTTAGCGATCCTCCCACCTCAGTCTCTCTTAGTGTTGGGTTTAGATGCATGAGCCACCGCACCAAGATGAGAGATTTAAATAAATAGTTTTAAGCCGCTGTTTTGGGGGTGGTTTTTACACAGCAATAGACACTGCAACTGGCACAAACGCACGCCATGGTTTCTCTGCTCTGTCCTGCCTCTAGTCAGGGCCCCCTTTTCCCTTTCCTTCTGTCCCCAGTCCCCCTCTCCCTCATCCTGGAGTTATCCCAGCTCAGATAAGCCACAAGACAGAAAACTGAGAGCAGACTGCCTTGGCTACTGATTTTACCCGAGGGAGAATACAAGTGCTTGTGGCCAGCTGAGAAGTCCCAGCTGCTCACAGCATGCGCCGAAGCCGTGGGCTCTGGAGAGGCCCGCGGCTTTGCTTCTACTTCATGCTGGTAAGAGACTACTTCCACCACCTGCCAGGGCTTTCAGATATTTTGCTCTTCCTATTTCTGCTCTTTATCTAGATTTGAAGGTTGGTTTTTCCTTTCATTTAAAAAATGTATCGTTTTCTCCAATTAAACTCTCATTGGGTGGGAGAGCCCAGGGCCAGCCCTTCTGAGACAAATGAGGGTGAAAGAGCTTCTGAGCCAAGCTCAACTTCCAACCCAGAAATGAATGAACCTGTGGGGAGAAAACCACCAAACCCTCCTGGGCCCTTTGCCCAGACTCAGTACCATGCTTGGTCAACCTCTTCCTGGCCTTATGGAGTAGAGGGACCATCTGGGCTAAATGGATTGGGACTTTACCTCTGGAAAGCCAGAGAGACAGTGAGAGACCCCAACAAACTTTTTGGGCACTCATCACACCAGGTGCTGAACTGGATGCCCTCTCCTTAGGTATTTAACTGAAGGCTCCCTGGGATCAGGGGGCTCTTGGCCCCGCATTGACCTCAGGCTGAGCTCTGGGATGCCGCGATCACTCATTCTCCCAATGGGGATCCGTCACAGTCTCTCAGAGATGCCTTCTAGCCCTGCCCCCAGGGACACCAAGGCTCAGCAGAGCTGAACTCCGAGGACTGCTTCCCCTGCTCCCATACCTGTGTCACCTGTAGGAGGGTGGCAGATTTGGCAAATAAAAACACAGGTCACCTAGTTCAATTTGAATTCAGACAAACAAATACTTTTTAGTGTAAGTATATCCCATGCAATGTTTGGGATATACTTGTGTTCAAAAAAATTATTCATTGGTTTACTTGAAATTCAGATTGAATTGGGTATCTTAAATTTTATCTGGGAAGTCTAACCTATAGCGTTCTGCATAATTCTTCATTTGACTAAAGGGGTCTGTGCAGAGTAAAAAGACGGTTGAAAGTTACTGATTTAGCTTAGCCCAGTTATTTTATTGTCTGCCAGGAAAACTCAGAGAAGGAAAGTGACATTTCCAAGCTCAGCCAGGGAACCAGTGCAAGTTGGAACTGGAAGCCCCTCTGCTTCAAGTCTTTGCTCTGATGTCATCTTCTCAATCAGCGTACCTCTGATCTTTCCCATTTAAAATTGTACATCCCCCATCCCTAAGGCCCTTCCCTGTTTTATTTTCTCCACATATTTTTTCTTTCCTTTCTTTTCTTCCTTTCCTCTCTCTCCCTCCCTTCACTCCTTCCTTCCTGCCTGCCTTTTTCTTTCTTTCTCTCTCTTGCTAGAGTATAATTTCTATGATGTCACAATCTTTTTTCTTGTTTACCAATTTATTATAAAGGATATTATAAAGAATACAGACAAACAATAGCCAGATGGATGGAACAGATGTGCAGGACAAGAGATGTGGGAGATGTCAGGAATCTCATTTGTTTTGTTCGCTTCTGTGTCCATAATGCCAAGGAAAGGGCCTGGCCCTGCACTGGCTTGAAGTACATATTTGTTGAAGGAGGGATGAAAGAACCTGGGGCTCAGCTCACTGCAGAAGCTCTCTCCTTGCAGCCCTTGTCTTTCCCCATCATCTCTTCATTGCCACCTTGGGTAGAGGGAATTGTTTGCAACAGCTTCCTTGGGAGCCGTGTGAGGACGTGTGCTGGGATGGGGTGAGGAAGGGCCGTCCTTGGAGTTTGCCCTTAAATCCCAACCACTCCTTCCAGCCTTCTTGGAGCCCCAGCTGCTCTGGGGCAGGCAGGATAGTGAGTAGATGACTCCCAGGAGGAGATAAATGAGGGAGGAGTGTGTGGAGGAGGAGCTCTCTCTGCAGCAATGAGAGCTCAGCTGACTGCAATTGCTTCTCCTCACAGCGCTGCTGTCTGCTGAGGGTAGAGAGGCAAAGACGTCTTAGAGAGAGGTCTGGACTAGCGGTGAGTTGATGGGGAATTTTCTCCTAAATTTCATGCTTGGGAGTCACTGCTGGCCTGGCGATTTCACACAGGGAGGGCTGATCCCCTTCGGCCATCCCCGGCAGCTTCCTGGGCGGGAGCTCCGCCAGTGGTACAGGTCCCACCCGCCCGTACTGCTTTGCCGCCTACCCCATTGAATTCACTGCGAGGGGAACCTTCTTGACAGTACATCTCACAGGGCGGGGAACAAGTGTGTGGGGCTTATTGGTCCTCAATCCAAGGAGATTCTCCATTTCCTGCTCTTAGCCTCCTCTCTTGGACGCAATAAAAAGAACAAGGCCTGGTGTGGTGGCTCACACCTGTAATCCTGGCATTTTGGGAGGCCAAAGATAGAGGCTCGCTTGAGGCCAGGAGTTTGAGACCAGCCTGGGCAAAATAACAAGACCTTATCCCTGCAAAAAATTAAAAAAAAAAAGCCAGGCATGATGGCACATGCCTGTAGTCCCAGCTACTCAGGAGGCTGAGGTGGGAGGATTGCTTGAGGCCAGGAGGTCGAGGCTGCAGTGAGCCATGATCATGCCGCTGCACTGCAGACTGGGCAACATCCTGTCCCCAAACACAGCAAACAAACAAAAGCCCAAAACCAAAACAAATGAAAAAAATCAGCATCTCCTTTTTACTGAGTCCTGCCAGACACCAGCCATAGTGCTAAGTACATTACACTTATTTGTTTATGTATAATTCCAACGGTATTGTGAAGTGATACTACTTCCTATTCCTACCTAATAAACAAGGAAACAGAGACTCAGAGAGATCAAGTCCCTCACCCAGAGTCACACAGAAAAGCCTTTGCACCTGACTCTACTCTTGTGGGAGAGCCTTATCTCAGGGCAGGACAAGAATTCCACTTTCCTTTTTCTTTGCTACTGAGTGATTCTGCTGTGACTTTGTATGAACTTTCCTAAATTCTAGCCTCATTAGCTTAACATGAAAACAGATGCTACTGAGCTTTGCAGCCAGGGGTCTTGATTTAGTCTGTTAATGATTCCATTTATCAGCAGCATTATTAACATGTTCTCTGAACATCCAGATTACAAAATTCATGAAGACTAGTATTCTTATGGAAACATGTCAGGGGATTACAGGTGAGAGTCAGTTCATTTATCTTTCCTTTTCAAATGGAAATTGGCCTTAATTGTGAAATATTAATCCACTTATTTTATGCATTACATGAAATCTGCATTTTTGGCATGTAGAGCAAAGAAGGCAGGTCTGTGGTTACATAATTGTTTTTAATTTAAATGTATCAATAAATACTTGCAAAAAAACCCAAGGTTTTTCAGGAAATTTACAATTATAATCAGTTTAAATGTACAGCTACATTAATTTGGTGACAAGTCCAATAATAAAGCCTAAATGATTGCAGGCAAGTGCTGAACAGATGTGTGAATAGGCATGCAGGCTTTGGGTTGAGACCATATCATAGTAGCAAGTAGGGCAAAGACTTCCACTCCTGGGTTCCTGCCTCCAGCCCCCAGTCCTAGACCCCAGCATCAGCTCCAGCCCTTAGCCCCACTGTATGGTCAGATGGCTGGCCCCTTAAATAGGCCACAGGTAGATCTGTTCTCAGTGATGAGAAAGTAGGTACCTCTCAAACTGTCTTTAGAGTCCAAAATGGTCAGAGGGGTCCAAGGAGCTCACCAGAGCAGAGATGACATGGACAAGGAAGGGTCCCTTCTCCTCGCCTCCCTCCTTCTTGGCCCTGCTGCCACCTTTCTGTAGACAGTCATCAATGTATCATCCAGCAGGTGCCACATAGGAGAGTAAACTCTGCACAGGGAATTGAGGTGACTCCTGAGTTACTATTTTCTTGGCAGCTGCATGATCTGGGGCAAGTCCACTTACCCTTTCTACGTCTTGATTTTTCTGTCTGTCCAAGGGAGAATTGTGGCAATTTTAAAACATGTGCAAATTCTTGGGCACTATTGCCATTGAGAGGTGGAGGTCTATGTTCCTCATCCTTGAATGTGGGCCAACCTTAGTGACTCACTTGAAACCAATAGAGTGCAGTTGAAAGTGACACTGCATGACCTCAGCGACTAAAATTAGAAAAGGCCACACAGCTTTTCCCTGGTCCTTCTGGAACACTCACCTTTGGAGCTTCACCATGGAAGAAGTTCAGATACCCTGAGGCCACCATACTGTGGGGAAGCCCAAGCCACAAGAAGAGGCCATGTGTAGGTGCTCTGTCCAATGTGCCCAGCCAAGGTCTCAGCTGACAGTGGACACTAACCAGTAGAGGACTCCGTCTTTTAGCTGGGGGCCGAGATGTCATGTAGCAGAATCAGGAGTATCATACCTTTATTTCCAAATGTGCTGGGTTGCTGTGAGGGGCAAATGCAACTATAAACAAGAAAGGCTTTGAAAAGGTGATAGTTATTATTTTTGTGGCCATTCTTTATGATCAGGTTTAGTCCTGCATTGGGTTTTATAAGGAGAATATAAAAAACAAAGGAGATAAGGCCTTTGCTCTCAAAGAATCTATTCTAGTTGGCAGACAGAAGACCAAGAAACAGAATGACAAGTGTGAGGTGCAGATTAAGTGCTGTAGATGTTGGTAGGAGGAAAAAGGGGATGGGCCAAGAAAGGGTCCTTGGAGGATGTGTAATGCACATTGACGGACAGGGAAGATCTGGGTTGCTGGAGAGGAGATGGGTTAAGCCTTCCTGTTAAGCCTGGACAAGTTCCCCAGTACCAGCCGGGAGTCAGGGAAGCTTTCCATGTGTTTTCTGAATCCCTGTAAGGAGGATTTCATGGTTCCTTTGGCTCACCCTTCCTAATATCACTGTGGACCTTTTCTCAGAGGCAGGGAAGCAGCTACCTGGCTCAATGACCCCCTTTTCTAAAAACTTCTTCCCTTGCCCCTTCTTGGTATCTTTGTCTCTGCCCCTGCCCCTGACCTGCTGGCCAAGCTGACTGACCTAGGGAGTACACCCGATCCAGCTGGGATAGCCTGGTTTTTTCCCAGGAGTTTTGTAACTGTGATCCACTGAAGCTGTAAGTTGACTGCAAGCGCCCTGGCAAGTCCACAGGTGCTGCTCGGGCCCCACTGCCCTGCTTCCCTTCCACCCGGGGCGCAGCTTTTTACTGCATTCTGAGAGTTCTTCTAGTAATCCTCTGGTAAATATAAAACATTCTCCTTGCCTTCTGGATTGTTTATTTTCTTATTTATTTAGCCAACCACTGTTGGTGTCCAGTACCAGTGGTCACAATAACTTTAACCAATACCAGCCGCAACCGAAGCATGACTTAGTGCTGAAGAGCCCAAGCTTGCACGTGAATCTTGCCATCACACTCACCAGCTGTGTGACTTGGGGCAGGTTGCTTTTCCTCTGAGTCCCATTCTTTTTATCCAAATGAAGAAAATAAGACCGAATACATAGATTAATTGTGTGGGTTTTATGAGACAATCTATACTTGGCATGCATTACATTCTGAAAACAAAACAAAACAAAACTATTAGCTGCTGTTATATTACAGTTTGAGTTTAAAAGGTTGGAAGCTGGCTCCCTGGAACTGGGATCTCCCATTTACCATGCTTGGTGTAGCACGTTGAGAACGAACACAGATGACAAAGGAGGTTACACTGATTTTTAAGTGGCCTTTTGACATTCAGTGGAAGGCACTTGACCTCTGACAGCAGGTTAATTTCTAGAACAGAGTCCCATGCTTGGTGTCCATTCTGGATTATCCAGCTCTTTACAGCACAAAGGGGAGTGCTGGGGGCTGGCCAGCTCTGTGGATTGGAGCAGAGTCTGAACTGATGAGGTCAACGTTTGGGCATACAAACTAGAGAAGTACTTTCTAGGTCATAGAGTGCACCCTCACTTTAGCCATCCAGGATGTGCAGTGAGGATGCAGTCTATGGCCTGGGAAGGTATTTCTTACCTGGGGGAGAGTGTGGTTAGCTCCATGGAACCCATTGCCACTGCTGGAAAGAGTCCAGAATGTTTGCTGTCAGCTGAGTGTTTGGCAGGGGTTGTTAGTCCACTGGGGTTTCAGGTACTGGGATGTCTGGAATATGAGGCTTGGAGATAGTGTGAGAGAATTTTGCTGCTTGTAATAAAATAAAACTCCAAGTAGATTTAGCTCTGGAAAGGCTTTCTTGATGTGGGAGAAACAATTGGGAGCAAGGGGCCCTTTATGTGTCAATGCTAGTTATCCTTGGGACTCGCCACTGCCCACCTCGCTGCCCCTCCTTGGCTCCTGCTACCTTCCTAGTCCCAGTAGTTGAGGTTGCTATTTTATTCCTTTTTTTCTTTTTTGGGACAGGGTCTTGCTCTGTTGCCCAGGCTGGAGTGCAGTGGTATGATTGTGGCTCACTGCAGCGTGGAACTCCTGGCCTCAAATGATGTTCTCATGGCAGACTCCTGAGGAGCTGGGACTGCAGGTGCATGCTACCATGCCTGGCTTTTTTTTTTTTTTTAAGTAGAGATGGGATCTTACTATGTTTCCTAGGCTGATCTCAAACTCCTGGGCTCAAGCAATCCTCTCATCTTGGCCTCCCAGTGTGCTGGGATTACAGGTGTGCCTCACTGCATCCAGCCCGAGGCTGTGCTTCCAATGCTTCAGTCCGAGTGGGCACAGACCCTTTCTCTTATCTCCCTTTACTCAGCTATGGCAGCTGGAATTTCTCAAAATCTGCTGCAAATCTTAAGGGAAGACCCAGAAAATAAGAGTAAAAGAAGAGTAAAAATCAAGCTGGCTTCAAGAGAACAGGGACCTCCTGCCCACCTGTTTTATTCCCAGAGGGTCCCAAGAAGAGATCTATTTCTCCCTTCTTGTCCCAAAGGGTTGGGCCACCTCTGCAGGCTCTTGCTGGCTTTCCTTCTGGAGGAGTGGGCACCAAATCACCATCCCTACCCAGGTGGCCTCTCCCACACAGCTTAGCCCTCCTGTGTTCTAGCCAGAACTCCTCTGGCTCTCCCTTCATATGCAAGGCCCGAAGCACCCCAGGAAAAACCTCAGCTCCTCAGGGGAGGCTTTGTTTCCCACAGACTAGAGGCAACCCTGGCTCCTTTGCTGTTGAGGTAGCAGCCGTCTAAGTGTTACTCACCAAGTCCAAATGACGTGCCCAAGCTCGCTGATGGATGTTGAAATTAGGGTTCATTCACGTCCCCTGATGGCAAGCCTGTCCTCTTTGTATACACACCCGGAGACTGTATTGTTTCATCTCTGCCTTCCCCACTTCCCTCTCCTCTCCTCCTCCTGAATTCACTGTCCCATGACGGAAGTTCTTGGAGCTACTTTGATTTACAGATGGAGGAAACGTTTACAGAAACTCAGTGGACACTCAGTAAGTCTTGGTGGAATGACATTGACAGGAAGAGCTGTTGATAGTTGTAGAGATAATAATGCAACTAAATGATCCATTTTAAAGGGAGAAAAATCTTTCTGAAAAGGAGTAGACGGCAGTGATTTAAAATCTGGTGACTTTGTGGGCCCAGGGTAATTTTTTCCTGGTATTACATTCTGGCTTCTGCAGTGGCTTTGGTAAGGGGGCATACCTATTTCACAAGAGTGGAGGATAACAGAATAATTAATATTAAACATTTGTCTTTGAAAGTTCTGTAATCGAGTAACAAAAACCAGCAAAGATTTAGTATGAGAAGCCAGGGAAACATGGCCATAGGAATAGCATTCATATTTAATTGATTTAAATGACAGCCTCAAATACAATGCGATTAAAAGAAATACAACAAACATGTGGTGGAGTTTAGAGCATCTGGGTCTGTTTAAATTGCTCTTGTTTTTCAAGATCAAGGGTATTATTGATAAAAACAAAAATCTTTGTAATCACTAAATTTAATCCAACTAACGATGATGAGAAGACCATTGTAAACATGAAACATAACTTGGGAACTAAATCTTACATATTTTCCTAGTTGAGAAAGGCATGTTTTCAGTCACTGGCACTGGAGAATGCTGCAGGACCAGCAAGGCAGGGCTCACGGGCTAATCAGTTGCCAGAGAGAGACCCAACCAGCTGGCACTTCAGAAGGATGGAACTGTTAGTCACAGCAACCCTGAAGAGCAGCATGGAATCACCTCTGGTCTCATACAACCTGTAGGAGGGAAAGAAGCAATTGTGCACCCACCCTCCCTCCTTCCTTACCTCCCATCTTCCCTCCTTCCTTACCTCCCTCCCTCCCTCCTTCCTTACCTCCCTCCCTTCCTCCCTCCTTCCCTCTCCTCCCTCCCTCCTTCCCTTCTTCCCTTCCCTTCCCTCCCCTCCCCTCCCCTCCATTCTCTCTCCTATCCTCCCGGGTCTCCCTCCTTCCTCCCTCCCTCCTTCCCTCCTCTCTTCCTCTCTCCTTTCTTACTTCCTTGCTTGCTCTCTCTTCTTTCTTCCTTTCTCTTTCCCTTTCCTTTCTCTTTCCTTTCCTTCCCTTTCCATTTGCTCAGTCTGGGCTCACATGATCCTCCTGCTTCAGCCTGCTGGGTAGCTGGGACTATAGGCATGCACCACCATGCCCTGCTTCAACCTCTGTATTTCTTTGCATTTTTTCTTTGCATCCACGACAAAGCTGAGCAGTCTTTTCTGAACCCCATATCCTAATATGACCATGACTTCCCTGAAACTTCAAAGGATTGTTTTCTCCTCTTTGACACACACATCTGTTCAGTTTCGTACTGACTTAGTTTTGTTTCTTATATCTCATTTAGATAATACGCTCCTTGAAGTCGAGGGCTTTCTTACCCTTTCTTTACTCTTTACCTCTGCAAATTTTGCACAGGGCCTCAGAGTGGTAAGTGCTCAAACTGCACACTTGTTTGATTAATGTGGATACCAGACTCCAAGTGCAATGTGTTGAGAGAGTTGAACTGGTCCCTGCCACTGCTTCTGGTTTGGGGGTCCCCATTAGACCTGGCTCCCAATCTCTGGAGAGGCTTGAGAAACAGGAAGATGATCCTTAGGTTCTGGTGGTTGTAAGAAACAGAGACTCACTCAAGTAACCTCAGGAGAAAGGAGGATGGCTGGGACCAGAATGCGATGTGGAACCAGGGGAGCTGGCATAGGGTTTTTTTGCATAGGTAGCCTGGTCTCTTTTTATCCCCAAGTTTCTGCTGCTTTTTGTGTGTCTTTTCCATTCTCCTCTTGGTAATTCTTTGAGTCTAGCTTCTGTTTACTTATAATTTCTGTTTCCATGTAACGTTGGCTGTTACTAGATTATCATGGCTTCTCTGGTTTCTTCATCCATTACAAATGTTCTGTTTTAGCCTCATGCTGATTACATCCTTCACTTGGAATGTCTTGGTTCAAATGCCTTGGAAAGAGACTAGGATGGGCACAGCTCATCTTTGGGATTTCTGCCCGTGATCCAGGTGTCTGCCCCTGGTCCAATCAGCAATTCTGGGCCTTAAGATGTGGGAAGGGCAGGCCATTCCATGCAAAACATACCTCCTTAAAGATTACATATAACACAAGTCCTTCTGTCAGAACAGCATTGAGGGGATGGCAGGCATTCTGAGGCTGGGTCTGTGCAGTTTGGGGATATCCTCCAGTGCTGTCTTTTGCTGCTATGTTGGGAACAAGAGCACAAATAAACGCAGGAATGGTCAAGAGAAAGAACCTTCTGGCTACTGGAATCTCCGTCATCTCACAACATCATATCTCCCTTTCCCCAGCACACACCCTCACCAGAGTGTTTCCTGACACAAGGTGTGTAAAGAGGGATCAGTTGGAATAAAATCAGCAAACCAAGCAGCCCTAATATTAATGTGAGGAAGCGCTGTGAATTTTGCAAGTGAAAGCATCAGTCTCCACTAGGAAGATCACAAGGAAAGAAAAAGAAGATGGACTGAGCCACAGACTCAACACCCAGTCAGGTCAGAGGGTGAGAGAAGCCAGACCCTCAGGATGCTGAAAGGAGAATCTAATAAAATGGCAATTGATGTAATCAAGAGTAACTGCAGCTTTAGATGTGAGAATGAATTTTAAAAGGCTAAGTACTGATTTTCCAAGACTAGTACAGTGTTGACCAACAGAAGGGACACCATTCTAGCCTTTCCATTTGCAGTTTCAAGTGAATTTCATAAATGACCAATGAATTTATCTTTTTTGCAATGCCTGAATTTTCTTTTGGCATGTATATGAAGATATTTTAAAAGAAAAAAGCAAACAGTTATAGATCAATCTTTGTTCTGTATTTAGAAGTGACTACAAAGTTCTTTCTTCCTTTCTTTCTTCCTTCTTCCTCTCCTCCTTTATTCTTTTTCCTTTCTTCATTACTTCTTTCTTCCTCCAATATTTGTTAACATCCCTTTTGTGTAAGTCATAGTATGCATAAATAGAATTTTTATTCAACACATAAGAAATACAAATATATACACTAGTGCAAAAATCCAACATTTATTAAAGGCATTCTATGTTCTAGGTGCTATTCTAAGCTCCTTATAGCTATCAGTTAAGCCTCTCAACAGCCTTTAAGGCTGTTACTAGTACTTCAAGAGAGATACTAATATTATCCTCTCTTGAAAAAAAAAAAAAAGGAGTTAGTGAATCAATGACTTTCTCAAGATCATTGTCTTAATCTGCCAAGGCTACCATAACAAAATACCATAGACTAGGTGTCTTAAACCACACACATTTGTTTCTGACAGTTTTGGAAGCTGAGGAGTCCAAGATCAAGGTTCAGCTGATTCAGCCCTGGTGAGGGCTCCCTTCCTGGTTTGCAGACAGCTGCCTTCTCACTCTGTGCTCACATGAACTTTCCTTAGTGAGTGATGTCTCTTTCTCTACCTATAAGGCAACTAATCCAATCATGAGAGCCCCATCCCCATGACTTAATTTAATCCTAATTACCTCCCAAAGGCTTCTTCTTCAATGCTGTCACAGTGGAGTTTAGGACTTCAGCATATAAATTTGGGAAGGGGGACACCAACATTAAGTCTTTAACAATCATGCAGTTAGAAAAGTGGAAAACAAGCTAATCAGTCTCAACATTAGTGGAACCACAAGCAGTGTGAGTGGACCACTCAGGACACTGTGGGATGTGGAAGGAGAGGAGGAGCTCCGGGGGAAGGAGAAAGAGGAGGAAGAGCCTGTATGTCTGTATGTCTGACCCAGAGTGGCTTTCTGGAGGGAGAAGTTTCAGAGAGGAGTAAAGGAGAATAGTCTGCCACAAGCACAGGCCTTTAAGAAATGTGGAAGCTGTCAGTTTCAAGGCCTGAACTTGAATCTTACCTTTACTATTTCCCATCTAAATAACTGTGGGCAAGCCTTTTACCCTCTCTTTCCACAGTTGTGTAGAGCAGTTGAGGAGGCATCTTGTATCCTGTGAAAGGCCATTTGGATATTTCGTTTGAAATGCCCATGGCCAGGTGAGACATGATTTGAGCAAAACTGATTTCTGTGGCAGTGGCCAGCCTTTGGTCTGTACTATAAGCACAGGCCTGGACTACAGCCCTCAACCAAACTGTGTCTGCTTGTGTGGACCCATTCCCTTCAGTAAGGCTGAGTCCCCATAGGTCATGGGGCCTGGACCAGCCAAGGGAGGAACATTCAGGAAGAGAAGCTGGTGGGCTTTCTCAGGAGAATTTGCTCCAGGACTGCTACCATTTTCCCCAGACTAGTGACTTCTAGGCCTTCTTAAGAAATTAGTGAGGCGGCCGGGCGTGGTGGCTCAAGCCTGTAATCCCAGCACTTTGGGAGGCCGAGGCGGGTGGATCACAAGGTCAAGAGATCGAGACCAACCTGGTCAACATAGTGAAACCCCGTCTCTACTAAAAATACAAAAAATTAGCTGGGCATGGTGGTGCGTGCCTGTAATCTCAGCTACTCAGGAGGCTGAGGCAGGAGAATTGCCTGAACCCAGGAGGCGGAGGTTGCGGTGAGCTGAGATCGCGCCATTGCACTCTAGCCTGGGTAACAAGAGTGAAACTCCGTCTCAAAAAAAAAAAAAAAAAAAAAAAAGAAATTAGTGAGGCAAGCCTGCTTGTGGAAAGATGAAAGAGAAGAGAAGACAGTCACAAAAGACCGCATATTCTATAATTCCATTTACACAGAATAGGCAAATCCACAGAGACAGAAAACCAATTTGTGGTTACCAGAAGCTGGGGGAGAGGGAGTGATTGCTGTGGGTCTGGGGTTTCTTTTTGGAGTGACGAAAATGTTCTGGAATGAGATTCTAGTGATGGTTGGTTGCACAACCTTGTGAATATACTAAAAACAATTGAATAGTACTCTATAAAAGGATGAATTTTATGGTATATGAATTAAATCACAATTTTAAAAGAGTTAAGAGAGGAGGCCCCCAGCCAGGTTCCTATTGTTGTGGGAGATTCCCTTATTGTGGGCGTCACTTTGAGTGGAGGGGTCACCACAGGGACCCAGAGCCTCAAAGAAGGGAGCCCCCTGCGGGGAATCATGGGGGCAACTCTGAGGGGGATTCACAGGCAGGTCCCTGGCACAGACGTCTCACAGGGAGAGAGACAGATAGGCCTGAGGCCAGGTCCTCTCTGATCAACAGTCCCCAGAAGACCAAAGTGATGTCAGCTATGGCAGAGGGCACCTGGGGTGGGGAGAATCCCTGCCTCTGAAAGTCTACCCCAAGCACTTTAAGATGATCATTGGAAGAGGAAGCCATGACCCAGACTGGGTGCATAGCTGTGGTTTGGTGGGAGGAGGGGCACGGTGCTCGTGTCAACCCCAGTCTGGCGGGGAGGACTTGAAAGGCCACCTGGACGCTCTGCGGCTTTGCTTGTGGCTTTACCTCCAGCACACGCACACCCTCTCCTCCTGTTAGTGGAGGTCTTGGGAGGGGAATTTTTATGGTTTTTTTTTTTAAATAAAATATAGCAAGTATTCATCTTGGTCTGTGATCTCAGGTACACACACACACACACACACACACACATACACACACACAAATCACTTTATATATTTTCTTTAAATCAACTTAATTCCCACTCTAAACCCTCATCTGGTAGGCTGGTGGGAAATTCATCCATTATGGGCTCCACCTACTACCTGGCCCTGGGCAGCACCAGGATCTAGGAAGTTTATGTGATGTCTGGAGAAGAGGAAGTGCCTCCAACCCTTAGTGAATCAAACTCCAGGCAGGAGCACTCCCTTGAAATCTCACGGCATGGGGCAGGGGTCTTGGATGGGGCAGGGACTTCCTCAGATTTCCCTGCTGAGGTCTTACTACCTCCCCAGGAAGCAGGCCTGAGCTATGTGGGAGTCCCTGGTCCCGCAAGACGCACTGTGGCCTGTTTTATCTGTTAGATACTAAAGCCCAAGAGCTTTGCAAGGGCTTAGAAAATGTCTGATCGTTGGAAGAAGGTCCATGGGCTTCAGCGTTTAAAAAGTGAACTGCAAAATGGAAATAAACAGATGCTTAATTGTGTTTGCAAAATCTAATACTGTCATCTTCATTAATTGTTAAACTTAATATGCTTGAAAACGTCACTCTATTTTGAAAACAATTTGCCAGTTTATCTCACTTTGCAAGTATTTCTGATTATAATAATGTTGGCTAAGGGGTTATTCTTAGTCAGGAAAATAAAAAAGCAGCACCAGGGAGCAGCTTTTGGAATAATGAAGAAACGATATTCAAACGATGCCAAGTTTCTTAAAGCAGGGCTTCTCAAATGCTAATAGGTGGCCAGGAGTCACCACCTGGAGGTCAAGTTAAAATGCAGATTCGGATTCAGTAAGTCTCAGGTGAGGTAAAACTGATACTGGTCTCCCGACCGCAGTTGGCTTAGCCAAGTTCAAAAATATGCTTTCATTTACTTCTTTTATTTAAGAACGTCAGTCAGTACCCTCAGCTGACCTGAGAGTTAAGCGCAGAGTCCTCCGGCCCCTTCAGGTAATGACACTTAGATACTGACCCCTTTTTCCATTGGGATCCCACTGACCTTCCATGCCAGCATGCTTATGCCAGCTCCCAGGCCTTTGCTTCAGCCATTTCTCTGCCTGTAATGAATGCCCCTGCCTTCTAATCTCTGCCAAGTGAGATCCCACCCACCCTTCAGTATCCAACTCTACTGCTTCCTCTATGAAATCTGCCCCAAACCTGCAGCCAGTATTGCTTCCGTGCTTCCCTGGGTTCAGCATTTGTGACCCTCAGTTTGGCTCTGATGATACATTCCATCCAGTTTTTAGATAACTCTTTCGAAGATGTGTCTTATTTCAGTGTCCACGTTCCCACTTTTTCTGCTGTCTAGATGTGGCCCTGCCATTGATTTGCCACATGATCTTAGAAAAATCACTTCCCCTTTCCTGGGTCCCTCATTTATAAAATGAGTCAAACTAACTTGAGAGCTCTGAACGTCTGTCTGCCTGTAAAATTCCTTCGTTCCATATGGTTCTGACTGCTACACGTTGCCTACGACATGGTTGACATTCAAGAACACACCTAGTAGATTTAATTAAGTTGAAATTTCCAGCCAGGAAAGGCTATATGTCTCCAGAGAGGCCCTGGATGAATGGCCCTGGGCAAGGCAACACATCTTGACGCAGGAGGGGCTCGTTCTCCCTGGGCCTCCCCCACTTCTCCTAGGCCTGTCCACGGCGCCTGGAATTTGCCACTTCTCAGTACTAGCCTCCCCTCCTTGTGGTCTTTACCGGGAACACAAAGAAAACAAAACATGATGAGGGAAATGTGGGCCCAGTGGTGTGAGAAAGGAAAAAAAAAGAAAAAGGAAAGGAGATGGGGAAGGGGAGGGCAAGGCCTGGGAGGAGAAGAACAGAACCTGGGGTCACAATCTGGAGGGACCAGACGTTTCAGAAATCATCCGTCACAACACCCAGCCACCAGAAGGTGTAAATAAATGAAGGTGGTAATTCCATCTCAGATTTGCAGTGATGTGAACAGCCCTTCCAAGCCCAGCTTTCACGGCGTGTGATGTCACCCACGTGCCTTGATGGAATTAGAGCCCTAATTTATTTATGGCTGGGGATACGCTATTCCTTATGGCATTGCAATTGTCTTTATTTTATAGGCTGCTTGAAGCAATTTAATATGGTTGGATCCCGTGGAGGATGCATACCAACAGAAACTCAACAAGTGAGAGCTGGCTTGCTGGGGACACCACAGCCCTCCTGCCTGTGCACAGCCTGCTGCCCAGGGCCATGGCGGGTCCACCAGAAGCAGAGGTTTTCTTCTTGTCTCCTTCAGGGAGCAGGGAGCTCTCCCATATGATAGAGAGCAGCAGTCGTAGTGACGGTGTTCTTCACAGAGTCCTGGTCACAGCAACTCTCAGAGATGAATACCCAGTGGGATCAAAGAGGGTCAGCCTTCAAGAGGGTGACTCCACGCTCACAGCTGAAGCAGGTCTTTGCTGAAACTTTGTTGAAAAGAGGACCCTTGAGCAACAGGCACTGTGGAATAGTGTAAGGATTTGGAGTCAGGAGTTCTGGGTGCAAGTCTTGATGTTGCCACTGTGTTGTCCTGTGGAACTTATTCCACTAAACCCCAGTCTTTACGGGTAGAATGAAAATAATATCATCGACCACAGAAGGTTGTGGGGATGTCCAGATGACAAGGTAGTAGTGCTTGGTCATGTCTCAGTGCTGCATAGACGGCAGCTTCAGCCTAGGGAGGCAAGTGTGAATAACCTCCTTGCAGCACAATCTCACCTCTGGAAGCTCCTGAACTTCCAAGGTAACCCAATCTCAAGACAAGGAAGTCCCCTACTGCTACCCTGCATCCCTCACCCCTGAACTCACAGTCATCATGGATACTGATTGAGTCCTGACATTGGACTTCTCCCGGCTACAATGCAGGGGAACTGTAGATTCTTTTTTTTTTTTTTTGAGACACAGTTTCGTGCTGGTTACCCAAGCTGCAGTGCAGTGGCATGATCTCAGGTCACTGCAACATCTGCCTCCTGGGTTCAAGCGATTCTTCTGCTTCAGCCTCCTTAGCAGCTGAGATTACAGGCACAGGCCACCACGCCAGGCTAATTTTTTGTATTTTTGGTAGAAACGGGGTTTCACTGTGTTGGCCAGGCTGGTCTCAAACTCCTGACCTCAGGTGATCTGCCCACCTCTGCCTCCCAAAGTGCTGGGATTACAGGCATGAGCTACCACACCCAGCTGACCTTAGATTCTTTATGGACCAGGGGTCTCTTTTCCCTTGTAACCTCGCCTTCCACCCCTCTTCTGTAGAAGGACCACATGTTTTATGTATTTCATGGTTTTATACCTTAATTTGTCTTTCTTGAGTGCACTGTAAACATTCATTGTGTCTTGGAGCAACATACTTTTTTTAGGCCCCAAGTTTCCAGAATGTTCTGAGGTCTCACTAGAGGAAGAAATAATGAGGTATTGTAAGGAACTGTACAAGGAGAGTTAGAAAACCTACTACTCCTAATTACTATGGGCTGTGGCTATTTAAAGAAATAGTCAAATGAAAAATGTACAGGTCAATAAAGATTACACAACTGTCCACCTTAGCATACACTGCAATTTCTTCACCTATGAAATGAGGAGTTTTGACCAATGACTCTGATGGGATAATATTCTGTAGATCTGTACTGTATTCTATCATAGACAAATATGTTACATAGGGTCCACTATCTATAGGAGACACCATTAATTTAAAAAAAAATTTTACTTTAAGTTCTGGGATACATGTGCAGAACGTGCAGTTTGTTACATAGGTATACATGGGCCATGGTGGTTAGCTGTACCTAGCAACTCATCTAGGTTTTAAGCCCTGCATGCCTTAGGTATTTGTCCTAATGCTGTCCCTCCCTTTGCCCCACACCCCCTGATAGGCCCGGGACACCACTAATTAACCACAGCACTATTCTCCTATGCTTCAAACAATCCCTTCCCAAATCATGTTACCACATGAGGTGAAGCCCCTTTGCCACTCAGGTATACTCATTCAATCATCAAGCTATTGTTTAATAATCTTTTTGTTCTTTAAACAATTTTTACCTCCCCTATTTTCTTAGTTTCCCCACTGACCATCACCCTGAGGGAAGTTCCATCAGAAAAATACAAAGTGCAGTGGATAAAAATATTTTTGGATGCAGAATCAGGAATGGCATTATGGAAAAGGTGGCTCTTGAAATAGGGTTATTAAAGCAATACTAATAGCCACATCCATGTAGCAGAGGGCCTGCCCCATAGCAGGTATTGAGTCTGCCCTTGAACTTGCCAATGCTGACAACACTTTCATACAGTATTTGTTATCTTTTTCCACCTTACAGATAAAGAAACTAAGACTCAGAGGAGTTAAATCACTTGCTCAGGCCAGGCATAGCGGCTTACACCTAGAATCCCAGTACTTTGGGAGGCCAAGGCAGGAGGATCGCCTGAGGTCAGGAGTGCAAGACCAGCCTGACCAATATGGTGAAACCCTTTCTCTACCAAAAATACAAAAATTAGCTGGGTGTGGTGGTATGCACCTGCAGTCCCAGCTACTTGGGAGGCTGAGACAGGAGAATTGCTTGAACACAGGAGGCGGAGGTTGCAGTGAGCTGATGTCATGCTGCCGCACTCCAGCCTGGTAAACAGAGCGAGATTCCATCTCAAAAAAAAAAAAAAAAATCATTTGCTCAGGGTCACACAGCACGTAAGCAGCAGAGCTGGGATTCATCTTTGAAGCCCGTGGTGGACTTTCAAGTTAGAAGTAGAGGGAAGGACAGAAGAAGTCCCAGAAAAAGGAAAGCATTTAACTGTTAATTTATTTCTCTTTCAATTTTTATTTTAGGTTCAGTGGGCACATGTGCAGTTTTGTTATATTGATATATTGTGTTTTATTGAGGCTTGGTGTCTGAACGAGCTTATCATCCAGGGAGTGAGCATAGCACCCGATAGGTAGCTTTTCAACCCTTGCTCCTCCTACCCTCTCCCCTCTGGGAGTTCCCATTGTCTACTGCTCCCCTCTTTATGTCCATGTGTGCTCCATGTTTAGCTCCCACTTGTAAGTGAGAACATGCGGCATCTGGTTTTCTAGTCCTGTGCTAATTCACTTAAGATAATGGCCTCTAGCTATATTCATGTGCCTGCGAAGGACATGATTTTGTTTTTGTATTTTTTCATGTGACACCCCGCCCTCCCCACCCCCCCACCCCCCCACACAGACACTTTCTTTATCCAGTACGCAATTGATGGGCGTCTAGGTTGATTCCATGTCTTTGCTATTGTGAGTAGTGTTGCAAGTGAATGTCTCTTTTTGGTAGAACTAGGTAGCTGTTGAAAACATACTGCAATTAGTATGCAGTTGGTCCATGCATAATGAGATGAGCACACAGGGTGACTGGGCCATTTGAAAGCAGACCTGTGTATCCCAGAGCAAAGAGAGCCACCTAAGGTTACTGAGTGCTCACCCAGGCCATAAAGAAGAAGCTAGGAATCCACAAAGAAACATCTGCAGATTGGAAGCCCCATGCCTCAACTTCTGCATTCTTGCTACAGAAGGGGGCTGGCCTCAATACAGGGCTTGTGTGCTGCCTCTGCTAGATGTCTTTGAGGACCAGCAATCTCCAGATGGGCAGGTTCCAGGATGGAAACAGGGCCTACCATTTCAGGATTTGAAGAAGGGTCCTGCCCCTTTGTGGTCAGAGTAGAGAATAGAACGCAGAGAGGTTGGTGGTGTCCTGGAACCAAGGATGTTCTAGCTTGAGTAATGTCATTCTGTGATCTCTCCAGGTCAGGAGCTGAGAGGAGTGTCTCATCCAATGGCCCCTGTGAAGTCCAGGTACTAAGAAGTGAGTTGGGGTGACCAGGCCAGGCTGAGCCAAGTCAGGGGTAGGTAGAGACTGTGTTCTGCAAAGTAACTTCCTGAGGCAGCTCTGAACATTACAAGCAGGGCTGAGGGATAAAGTGCAGTGTGAAATTAATTCCACTGGGAAATGACTGAGCAGGCCAAACCTGTAGCCTTCTCTTCTAATAGCCTGAGGGGGCTGGGGACGGGGGTGGCTGTTCCCATGAGCAGAGGGTAGAGACATTGGAGGCCAGTTCCAAATATGTCACCAAGAGCATTTCAGGGCCTTTTGGGTGAGAGGCAGCATCAGAAAATGGCTCACGAAGGGCTGCCCAGTGTGAATGACTGGCCAGTGGTTGTTTGAGATGACAGCTTGGACCCTCCTCCTGGGGGAGATGAGGGTAAATGGCTTATGTTCCAGTGAAGGAGATTTGAGAGGCTTCCTGAGAGCGAGAAGCCTTGTTCCCTCAGTGTTCCCCGCCCCGGCCCGAGCTCCTGAGGGGCTGCACACCCCCATCCCCTGAGTAGAACACACCATGGACTTCTTTTTCCAAGTGGATTTCGGGCCTCTCAGAGGACCTCAGCCCCAAGTCCCTCTTGACTTGGAGACACCAAGGCAGACCTTGGGCACATTCTCTTTCCCACCCCACCCACCCATGCCTTTCCCGTGACCCCTGCGCCCAGGCCCTCCTTGCTGGCCAGCGCTCTCCAGGTAGACACACCTGCAGGTCCAGCCACTCTGAAGGTTGCCTTCGTGTTCACTCTGCGTAGAATTCCCGTCTGTCTCGTTGCTCATTTGTTTGGCATTTATTGAGCATGTCTGCTATGTTCCGTGAGGCAGGCGTGTCGTGTGGGCACCCTCGGTGACACGGGGAAGAACAGCCAAAGCGATTGTTTTAAAACTTAAGTCACCTCAAGCCATTCCACACCCCCTGCCCCCACCTTCCCCCACCCTGTAATCATCTCATGCAGAGCAAAAGCCAGAGTGTCCTTAGGGACCTGCAAAGCTTGGTACTCTGTGATCGTGCCTGCCCTGCCTAGCCTGCCCGACCTCCCCACGGTGTCTCCTCACCCTGCTCAGGCCACTCTGGCCTTCTCAATGTTCTGCAGCTTGCCAGGCACTCCCCTGCCTGAGGGTCTTTGCATCTGAGCCACATCTCTCTCTTTCACCCCCTCTAGGCCTTTGCTCATATGCCACCTTCCTAGAAGACCTTCCCAGCAGCTGTTGTCAAAAGGTCTCCCCCAAAGCCCTCTTCTTTCTTGTGAATAGTGTTGCAAGTGAATGTGTCTTTTTGGTAGAACTAGGTAACTGTTGAAAACATACTGCAATTAATATGCAGTTGGTCCATGCATAATGAAATGAGCACACAGGGTGACTGGCCCATTTGAAAGCAGATCTGTGTATCCCAGAGCAGAGAGCCACCTAAGGTCACTGAGTGCTCACCCAGGCCCTGGGGAAGAAGCAAGGAATCCACACCCCCTTCCCTGCTTTAGTTTTCTCTGTAGCACTTTTCAGCATGTGATGTGCTGTATATTTTTGCTTGTTTAATTTCCTGATTGCCTGCGTCATGGCACTAGACGTGAGCGACAGGGGGGCGGGCATTATTGTCTGTTTCTGTTCAGAACAACAGTGCCTGACACACAGTAGCATTCAATATCTAGTTGTTTAGCTGGAGACGTGGCTCTGATCCTGAATAAGGTATCAGCTAATGATGTGTAACCCGGCCCATCAGTTCCCCTCCCTGGGCCTCAGTTTCTTCATTTAAAAATGACAAATAGAATAGGTGACTGTCCTGCGCTCCTTCCCACTACAGAGTTGGTTCCATGAGAAGCCCCAGAAAGCCCTTGTCTTTAGGGAACCTGGAATTGAAATAAAGAGGCTCAAGACGGAATACCAGTCTGAAAATGTGTTGCAGAGACAGTGCATGTGGGGTGGTGGTGAGCTGGTAAGGCCAGTGAAGGCTTCTGGAAGCTCTGAGCTGGGGGCTGGGGGGCTCAAGGCTACGGCCGAATTGCACAGAAGCCTCTGATTGGGAGCCAGGTCAGACTCTGGCTGTGCTTGTGAGCTCTTCCGCAGGCCCACAGCCACCAGCGGCCTCTCCCGATTCTCACAGTGGGACGAGGGGCCCAGGTGGGAGGTGGGGGAGGTGAGAGAGGGAGCTGCCAGCTCAGAGACCCCACCCCTTGTGAGTGCCGAAGGCTTCCCTGCCTCTTTCGGCCACAGAGACGCTAACCTGCAGGCCCCAGAGGTGGCTCAGCCCGCATCTTGAACTCATTTTCCAGCACGAGGGAGTCTGGTTTTATGTCACAGTCCAAGGCACATGTTTACTCAGCTTCTCTGCTCCGCAGCCCAAGGAGAGATAACTGAACTTGATGGATAACCACTAATTGGATCATTACCTTCATTTCGAAATGATTGCCCCTAGCCACTGGGGGCATTAGTTCTGAGCTGGGGCCCCACAATCCAGCATGCTCCATCAGCCCAGACCCCAGCAGGACTGTAACCCCACGAGGGCTCACAACTGTGCTTCTGTCTAACTCTAACCTCTAATCAGCCCCCGCCCCATGCTCTCCCGACTCAGTGTCCAGCTGGTCATTGTGCACATTTCCCCACTGATTCTCTCCTCTGCAGGGCCCTCTCTGTTGCCAGGGCTCCCAGGAACACCAGTTCCCACCACACCCTTATCCCTGTCTACCTCTCCATTCTCTGATTGTCTGATAGGTGCATAGTTTGCCTCTCTAGACAGACAGCAGGGTCCTTGAAGGCAGGGCAACCTCTCTTCTTTCAGGTGCTCCTTGTATTGCTGGCACTGGGCTGGGCACACAGTGGTGGCTGTTGGTTGATTGATGTTATGGGGCAGGAGGGAAGGGCCGGAAGGGAGCATGATTGATTCCAGCTGAAGATGGGGAGGGGGGCGCAGGCAGAGCGCAGTGATGACTGGGGGTGGGGGGCAGGTGGGTCAGGAGCTCCAGAGGACCCACCCCCATGCCCACTCTACCCTTGTGACTCTGACCTGGGAGCCTGGGTTTAAAAAACCAGTTTACAGAATAATCCTTCTGAGAGTGGTTAAATAAATTACCATAACTCCTGAGATGAATTGAAGAATATTTAATAATCTAGGGAAATGTTCACACTAAATGAGTGAAAAAAAGTTACAAAAGATAATGCACAATAGGATTCCATTCAAAAACGTTGCTAAACACACATATAGAAAAATAGCAGCTGGCATATATTGAGCCCTCACTGCACGTCCTGCACTGGGCTACGGGCATCCTGCGCATCATCTCATGCTCTCTTCCTGTCAATCTCAGGAGCTGGGTTCTTTCCTTATCCCCATTTTACATGTGTGGAAACTGAGGCCCCGAAGTGAAGTGATTTTCCCAAGGTCATACAGCATAATGTGTCCCCTTTCATGCTGAAGTTTGGACAGGTTAAAGTCTTTCAGCTCTGAATTTCTTATGTTGTCAGAAGGCCCCTGAGGCAGAGGAATTGGGTCAAAACGGTGTGAAAACCACGTGGTGGGGACAGCAGCCAGAGGGCGCGTGCACCTTCTCTGTGTGCGAAGGGCCCTGGAGCCTGAGACCAAACTTTTCAACGTTTCCCACCAAGGGTTACCAGGGTGAGCTCGAGCAGTGAAACAACCTCTTGGGGAAAGGCCATACTTACCCGAAACAGTGTTATCCTGGGGTTAAACGGAGTCATTGACTGGGGGTAGGGAGATTGGGGCAGGGAGACGGGGTCTGTTCTTGCCTTCCATGGCCTCCTGAGATGTTGCATACACCTGGCCACCCTGGGACTGGGAGGTGTGACAGGGTGGGGAGGTATCATCTGAGGGAGAGGGTCAGAGAGTCCACTTACAGTTTTCAGAGAAGCTCCCTGACTTTGAAGAGGGACATGGGATTGGGAAATAAAGCCACGTTATCCCTGCACTCACAGTGCCTGCTGGTGCTGATGGTGGGGTTTGGTAGGACAGTGGATCCTTGAACATCAGGGTTTGAACTGTGAAAGTCCAATCATATGCATTTGTTTTTAAGCAAACGTGAATGGAAACAGACATGAAACCTGTGTATATGAAGGGCTGCCTTTCTGCACACTTGGATTCCACAGGGCTGACTGCAGGTCTTGAGTATGTGTGAATTTTGGTATATGTGGGAGTCCTGGAACCAATCCCCCATACATACTGAAAGACAACTATATATGAATCAACCTATCTTAATTGCCTATTAATTGAGTATCCAGTGTGTGTGTGTGTGTGTGTGTGTGTGTGTGTGTGTGTGTGTGTGTGAGAGAGAGAGAGAGAGAGAGAGTACCCATATGTGGGCACACGTGTGTGTGTTTGAGGCATGAAGAAAAGGAAGGCATGGCTCCACTCTGGGAATGAGACTGACCCAGGAGGGAACTCGAAAGGCTGGCTGCCACACTCTGTTACAAACAAGGTAGACAAGAGCTACTTGCCTGCCTGGACTCATGCTGAAATTTAATTGCAATAGTAACGGTGCTAAGAGGTGGAACATTTAAGAGGTGATTAGGTCATGGGAGCTCTGACCTCTTGGGTGGGATTCATGTCTTTATAAAAGGATGAGCTCAGCCCCCTTTCGCCTCTGCTCTTCCACCTTCCACCATGTGAAGATGCAGTGTTTGAGGTCCCATCTTAGAGTCAGCATTGCCAGCCCTGTTGGCTCGATCTTGGGCTTCCCACCCTGCAGAGCTGTGAGCCAATAATCTCTGTTCATTATAAACTACGCAGTCTTGGATTTTTTTGTTATAGCAACACAAAACAGACTAAGACACCTGCCCTCAGATGTGAAAAGATATGTTGTGAAGACTCTGACATAAGCTTGAATCCTGGGCAAATTGTCCAACTCCTTCCACTGAGTTGCTTCCCTTCCACCCCTCCCCACCTCCTCCCTTCTTTTTTCCCCTCTTCTCAGCTTCAACCTGTAGGGAAACACTCCTCTTATCTGCCTTGTACACAGGATTGTTTTTCTTTTGAGGGAGGCCTTAGGGAGGGCCTCGGGGGAGTGGGAGGCGGCATTTGCTTGTATTGAACACCTACTATGGGCAGGCCTTTGTGTTAGGCACTCGTGTGGGGGACAGAAGGTAAGTAAGGCATGCTCCTTGTCTTCATGGAGCTCATGAGTAGCACAGCAGAGCACAAGGCTTCAGGTGATGGAATGTAGGGCTTGTGGGCAAGGGTGGGGAGGACTCAAAGATGGCAATGAGGCCCCACACCTGGGGCCTCACTGAGTGACTGAGCAGCGGCAGGGAGTTTGGATGGGGGACACGGATGAGGATAAGTTGATGATTTTGGGGAGAGTGGCTCAGGGTTTGCCTAGGCTGACTTTTGAGGGTTAGCAACCATCACCCATGATTAGGCAAAGCAAGATGGCAATCAACACTTCTGTCTAAGCCCCTGGAATGTTTGATGTTTCTCATGGACCCTGGTATGGTCTGGCCAGGTGAGTATGCAGCCTGACATCTATTGATAACTCATTCTCTGCTTCCCTGCCCCATCCTTCCTGGGCATCTGACCACCTCCCCTGGACTTCTTCAGTTATTTACCGTGGGGCTCTGTGGGAAGTGAGAATGCCAGCACATTCACAATGCCCACTCAGGTGGTGCCGGGAGCAGCGAGAGGTTCTGTGGCCTGACCTAGCAGCCGTCCCTGCTCCTCCTCACTGAGGAGCCCCTCCCAGGTGTGAGGAGATGAACCTGGAAGGCCTCGGCCTAAACATGTCTGACTCTGATGGCCCCTCGGGTGCATTTGCTGTGGCCCAGTGCTGAGCAGTGCGCGCTTCCTCATGTCCTCGGACGTGACCTGCCCTTCTGGATCCTGGGTTTTCTCCCCTCATCCTGACATTGCCTTCCTCCTTTCTTCAGAAGTCTTGGGCCCAGAAGGAATTAGTTCACTTCTGGAGTAGGTCCCATTGACTTTGTGTACAAACTTTGATGATACCTTCTCTGAATTCACCAGCCTGTTTCAGCTGCAGAAAACCAGTCACTTCCAGCTTCCCCACTCTCCTTCAGAAAGCGTAGTCCTCCTCTGTCAAGTGGTCCCCCTTACACTGCTTTACCAGGCTGATTCTGAGTTTTAGCCATGACTCTAATCTTGTTGATTGAGGTGGTATTTCCCCATCACACAAAGTCTCTTTAGCCCTCTCTCTCCCTCTCCCAGCTCTTTCTTGGTATCCACCTGGAGAAGGGAGGGAAAGACCACTCAGTACATATTAGACAATGAGCTGGATGTTTGACCTTTTTATTTTTTTTTCTCATTTAAGCCTGTCAATGTCTCTCCTATATATTGTTATGATTTTTCACACAGAGAAGGAATCTGAGTTTCAAACAGGTTACCTCAGTTTCCCAAGGTCTTAAGGGTGGTGAGACCAAGCAGGATTAGAAATGCATCGCTCTGGCTGCAGAGTTTCGGCTTGGTTTTTGTTATGGGTTGAACTGTATCTCCCAAAGAGAAATGTTGAAGTCTTAACCCTAGTACCTATGAAAGTGGCCTTCCTCAGAATTAGGGTCTTTGCAGGTGTAATCAAGTTAAGATGCGGTCATACTAGATTAGGGGTGGGCCCTAATCCCATCACTGATGTCCTCACAAGAAGAGAAGGTTTATTAGACACAGAGCGAGAGGCACAGGGGGAATGCCATGCGAAAATGGAGGCAGACATTGGTGCGATGTCTCTACAAGCTGAGAAATGCCTGGGATTGCTGGCAGCCACCAGATACTGGGGGAGAGGCATGACATAGACGCTCCTTCTGAGCACCCAGATGGAACTACCCGCGGCAACAGCTTTATTTTGGAATTCTTGCCTCTAGAACTGTGAGAGAATAAATTCCTGTTGTTGTAAGCCACCCAGTTTGTGGTAATTTGTTATGGTAGCCCTGGGAAAATAATACAATTTCCTATCCCTCACTGTATTAGTCAGGAGATTATATATATGTGTGTATATATGGCAGCCCTGGGAAAATAATAGTTTCCTATCCCTCATGGAGTTTATACATGGAGTTTATTAAGTATTAACTTACACGATCACAAGGTCCCACAATAGGCCATCTGTAAGCTGAGGAGCAAGGAAAGCCAGCCTGAGTCTCAAAACTGAAGAACTGGGAGTCTGATGTTTGCGGGCAGGAAGCATCTAGCATGGGTGAATGATTAAGCCTGGGAGGCTAGGCCACTTTCGCCTTTTCACGTTTTTCTGCCTTATTTATATTCACTGGCAGCTGATTAGCTTGCACCCACCAGATTAAGGGTGGGTCTGCCTTCCCAGCCCACTGACTCAAGTGCTAATTGCGTTTGGCAACACCCTCGCGACACATCCAGGGACAATACTATGCATCCTTCAATCCAATTAAGTTGACATTCAGTATTAACCATCATACTCACTTGTAAGAACTATGTTTCTTTTTCCTGGCCTAAACAGGAGACTCCTTCAGAAACCAGCTGGTTTCTTCTCTCTGGGACTGACCTAGATTTGGTTAAAGGGGTATTGCATGACTCCACCTGGGAGCTGCCTCGTGAGGCAAGAGAGGGCAGTGGATGAAGAAATGACTTAATTTTCTTGAGGCCACCAGAAAAGACTTATGGAGGCAGAAGCATGGCAGAAAACAGAAATTGGAAGTGTAGGATAAAGGGCTAATTTGTGGAAGACGGGAGATCAGCGTGTGTCAAAGCACTTGGCATGATGAAGCATGATGCCTATCACATTGTAGGTGTACAATTAATGTCAATAACAGAACATTAAAGAGTACGAGATGACTTAAAAACAGTTAAAACCGTCCTGCTGCATATGCACCACTGTATGTTTACCGGACACAAGTTTTAGGCAAGAGTGTTGTTACCTAAATTGGTTTGGGTGAATTGTCAAGGGTATATGTCTGGTGCAATGGAGGAAACCCATGCTCTGGCCTCCGAAATCTGAGTTCTGGCTTTGACTCTGTTGCTTCCTATTTGTATGACCTTGGGACCTTATTTGCAAAGATAATAAATTTCAAGATAAATCAAGGTAATAAATTCCTCTTCTGGACTTGTGGAGATGGAATGGCAAAGAATTTGAAAGTTCGAAGCGTAATATGAACATTAGCTGCAAAGCACAATATGAACATGAAGGATTACTGTTATTATCCGTTGGCTGGTCTCTTTACTGTTCTGTGAACGCTCCATAACCATCTGAGCCTTTGCTCATGGTCTCTTTACACACTTGGAAGTCCCTCTGTGTAAAGTTAGGATTAGGTTTGTATACAATTAACAGAAAACTCAAAACGACAGCGGCGTGTTTCTCTCCCATATGCTAGTCTAGACGCGCTCCAGGGCTGGTAAGGGTGACCCACGATTCTTCTGTCCTGATGCTCTGGTGTGCCTGGTTGCCATTTCCAAGGTCACTTTATGGCCCAAGATAGCTGCTGGAGCTGCAGCCATGACATCCATATTTTAGCAAGGAGAACAGAAAGACAGATGGCAGGCTTCCTATCTTTAAGGACATTCTCTGGGAATTACATATGCCATTTAAAAATATATCTCATTGGTCAGAACTTAATCATGTAAACACATCTAACTTCTGGAAGAGCTGGCAAAAATCCTTTTCATTCTGAGCGGTCATGTGCCCAGCTAAAAACCAGGGTTCTGATTTATAATCATTCTTCAAAATCAAACTCACTTTATCTGCAAAATAGTTTGTATTAGGCAAATATATATCTCGTCCATAGTATGATTTCATTATGCCAGGAAATGAGTGAAATGCTTTACATGGATTATCTCATTTAAACTGCACCCAGCCCTGTGGGCTAGGCACCGTCATTGTCTGTGTTGTAGATGAGGACATGTGATTCAGAGTTGTAAAATGTCACTGTTGAGGTTTCTTGTGAAGCAACTCTGAGATGGAAATTAGCAATGAGCAGGCAGGATGTGTTTTAGAGAGTGCTTTGGGGGATGAATACCTGTGAAAGGAGGAAGGCATGGAAGCAGGATTGTGCAGAGGAAAAAGCTGAGCTTCCGTTCAGTTCAAATGAGGGTCTCACCCCTGAAGCTAGGATTGCCTTGCAGAGCTGTTCCAAGGCACTGGGGGATCCCTGTCCTGGTCACTCACTGGAAACAGGCTGTCCTGGAAGGGAGCCTGACCCTGGGCAAATCACTCTCTCAGGCTGAGGCAATCCCTCTAGGAGGCTGACAGCTGAGGACTTTCAGCAGGCAGCTCTCCCGGTGGCTGCAAATTTAAGTCCTTCCTTCTTGAAACAAAATCCTGGAGGGATCAGAGAGCCCCCCACATTAAGCCATTTGACTAAGCTTGCACTAAGTAGCAGGTGACAGAGACGGGGTACCCAGGACATCCAACCCCAGCAGTTGGGATCTTCCTGCTGTGCTGAGGCTTTCGGCCATTAAACAGCTTGCTGAAAGTCACCGCTAGCAAGTCAAATCCACAATTCCAGCACCCTCATGTGGGTTCTAAATCAGTTTACTATATCCTCTCTGTAGAGTCTCTGTTGGTGCTTTCTCATGGGAAATTTACTCCCCTGTTTCCTGTGTTCCATCTTCTTTCTTCTCTCTCAACAACGTCTGGCAGTTAATAGAGCTCTGGTCTTCTAGGGGCTCAGCCCTCTACCAGGTGGAATGGGGTTCTGAGGGCACGGTCCTGCCCCAGCAAGGCTGCCGGCCACTTGGCGAGCCAAGGTTATCACCCACGCCAATGTTGGCAATTGCAGCAGACAGATGACTACTGGATACTGCATTGTGAGTCCAGTCTGGATGTGCTGTGATGTTCAGAGGAAGAAAAGATTGACCGAGGCTAGATAAGAAGATTTGTGCTCATGCCGGCTCTGCCCCTGTCCCACCACACAGACTCCCAGACACTGGAGCCATATTTTCTCCTCTTTCATAACCCATCAAGTGCTCAATGAGTGGGAATGGATTTTAGAACCTTGGAACTGGAAGAAGATGGTCAAGTTTCTTAACTCAGAGATGGGAAAATAAAGGCCCAGAAAGCAGCATGACTTGCCCAAAGAGACACCGCCAGGCGGCAGTAGCATGGCTGGCTTGAGAACTTGGTTTCCCGACTCCAGGCTTCTCCACCACCATGAGCTGCTCCTGCTGAACAAAGGCCATTAAGATGGGCTGGACACAGAGTCCAGACCCGTCCCTGCTTTCTGGCATTCTCAGCAAAGCACACAGGATCATCACTGTCACAGTGAAGAAAAACAAGATGCCAAATTGGAACTAGTTGGCCTGTGGCAACACCCCACAGAACCCTGTAACTGATTCCTACCAGGCCCGGCTGCCTCCTTGTTAGTCCAAGGCAATGGCTCCAAAGTGGGCTGCAGGGAGGAGAGCACAAAAGTTCTTTCTACTTTGGGCTTATCACCAGAGACTTCCGACCATACCAGGTCTGCTGAGAAGATTTAGGAATGATTCTGTGGGAAGCCAGAGTGTGGTAAGTTTTAGACTGACAGTTCAATATGCAGAAAGCTCTTGCCCACCGCCCAAGACAGGCTTCCTAATACACTGTAACCTGCATCTTCCTCCTAAAACATCTTAGCTCCATGAGCAATAAAACGGTCTGGCCTAAGTTACTGACCTTCTTTGAAGTCCCAGAGAGGCCCATAAATAAGGTAGGTACTTTGGAAGGGGGGCACTCATTTTGAGGGGTCCCTACGCAACTCTTTCAGAGCCACATTGATTTGTAGCTGCCTCTAAGTCAATTTCCTGGGGCTCATAAATCTTGATTCGAGCAAAACTAAAATGTCATCAATATTTATTTGATGCGTTTCTTGCCACTCCATAGAAAAAAGAAAAAAAAAAAGTCAGCATCCTCATCTGCCACCCTGGAGAAGGTAGAGAACACAGCCTTCTCAGGGTTCCTCACAGACCATTTCGACCATTTCATTGTGAACCATAAACCCCACCCGGGTAACAAATGTACCATTTCATGGTCAGCAAGAGTGGTAACTGTCACTGGAGAAATAAAACTGAGTTATTGTTTCCAGTTTCAAAAGAACAGCAACAAGTATAAAAAAAAAACCTGTATGTGATCCCTGTCCTCTTCCCCTCAGACACCTGCAGCCATCTAATGTTTCACCGAATCCTGCCACATAAATGCATAGCTTCACTCACTAATCCATATGGCTCCAGAGACCACTGTTACATGAGAACTTAAACTGATGGGGCCAGGCAGCCCAGAGCAGCTTAATCTTTTTTAATTCAAATCGACTGAGTCCCATGTGGCCCAGAGATGATACCCTATATGCTGCAATCAGACTGACCTAGACTTCTTGTGCTCTAAATGATTAATGAAACTGCCTCCAGTTTGTTTCTATGGTGATTGGAAACCCGACCCGGACAGAGGAATCTGCCATTCACGGTGAACGGAACGGAAATGGGGGGAGGACAGGGGGACCCTGGCTGCTGGTGCTGGTCGTGAAGAGAAGATGCCCAAATGCCTCAACTCCTCCCCCAGGCCCTCCGCTGTGGGCTCAGAAATCGCAGTGAGGGGAGAGGAAGAAAATGGCCCTCCTGGGGAACTTTTAACTCAACCAAACTGCGGAATTATTTTATTCTCCCGAAGTATTCCTAAAGCAAATGACTGAAGAAGAATTGAGGGAAGTTAGCATTGAATTCACATTTGGTTTCCTAAAATAAATGCATGAATAACTTAAATAAAACAAAACCATGAAATCTTTGACTCCTTCTTTAGAATGAATGGCTTTGTCTACTATGAACATGACAAGAGCCGCAGAGTCTCTCGTATGACCTGTTCACTCTCCAGTTCTATGTAGCTTTGTTTCCCCTCCTTGTTGAAAATAGGCTGAATTTGGGCTTCACACGGCAAAACTTTGCTGTCAGAGCTGTCAGAGGCCAGCTGAGTGGAACTTGGGGGAACTGCATGCAGCTGGTGGAGAAGCAATGGACGTGAAGAGTTTGTGCTCAGGGTCACCTGTTGCCACCCACTTGGCAGGACAGTTGCGTCCTGCTTCAGGTTGGAGTTGATTACCTTCCTCAGCAGCGCCTCCACCCCCTGCCAGGTGCCCAGGTGCCACAAAGTATGGAACCTTGAGAGAGGTCTCAAACAGTGACCACCAATGGACATATTTGAACATTTTGAAATCTGAGGCCTTGTCCAATGTGCTGTTGACGGAGGACGGTGACTATGGAAGCTCACGGGGCATCATTTCCTGCTTTCTTCCCTCCTGCTCACCTGCCTTTCTTCATCTGATCTCTAGCTACCTCCTTCAACACTGAGTCCCTCTGCGTGTCAACCTGTGATGCCTTGTATTTCCCATAGAAGAAATTCCAGATTTTTGTAAGACACACCCAGGTGCCTACAAGGTTCTGCCCACCTTCCATCCAAGCTGCATCTCCCACTCATCTTGGCTGGCTGACTGTTCACTGCCTGACCCATGTCCATGACTTTCCAGTTCTCTGCCTTTGCTTGCACTGTTCCCCCTGTCGGCAATGCCTTCCCCAGCCCCCTCTGTTGGAATACTCCTGTTCCTCACGATCCAGCTCCGATGCCATCTCCACAACGGGCATCTCAGCTCCTCAGGCCCAGGGTCTTTTTTCTGCCTCTTCCCCAAGGTGGTATCTCTTTTAATAAACAGTGCCCCTGGCTCTGCCTTGCATAATGGGAAATCTTATTCTTGGTCGCGGGAGCCTGGCACCATACTGCATGCTCAGTCTGTGTTTGCCAACTTGAATTTCTATTTCCAACCTTACTTCTAGCTGGTAGGGTCATCTGGTCACACTATCTGTTGTCCCCATGATGGTTGCTGCTGACTGTCCCTGGGTGAGCAAAGGCTTCAGGACTTTGTGTCTCAGAAAACAGTGAGGGATGCTTCTGGAAGGCAACCAGGAGCTGCTCCACTCAGCTCTCAGCCTCTCTCCCCAACAAGCTGGAGCTTCTCTGGCCCAAGTTTCTGCAGAAGTTTCTACAAATTAAAACCTTTCCTGTTGAAGGCCTGAGTGGTCTCAACCAGGAATGAGTGGTCCTCAGAGGGTCTGGCCAAGCCCTGCCTCCCATCCTGGTCCCTCTATGGCAGCAAGGTAGGCTGTCGGCTGCTGGCTGGGCCGCACCTGTCGGGCAGGGCCGTTCCTCTGCCCTCGGCAGGAGAAGGAGAACCTGAGTGGGCACAGGCCTCAGTCTGTCTCTCACCCATCCACTTAGACATTTTTGCAAGCCACATCCTGGTGAGGGATCCCTTCGCCTTATCTGACTCCCCTGTGGAAGTAGATATCATGCGTGCCTGTTCTGGTCCCTGAAGACGCAGGTGGCAAAACTTGGGTGTGGGGCCCTGGCAGGGAAGGAGTGGTGTTGAGATGCCTAGGAACAGATATTTGGGTGAGCAAAGTAGAAGGGAAGGATATGTTAACACAGGTTGACTGTCGCTCCCGGGAAGTAAGCCTGGGGGGTTACATCCCCAGCATGGTGTCCATCTCACCATATTAGACCCCATGGCATCCTGCTCATCTGGAGTCACCTGTGCTGCAACACATAGCTCAGAGAAGGCCTCTCACTCACTGCCTTGGCCACTGCTTCTTACCTGTCCGAAGGACAAGCTTGCAGCCCCTACATCTGTAATACTTTGTGTGAGCAGTAACAAATCTCTCCCCTCTTCCCCTTCATCTCTCCTTGTGAATCCCCTTTCCACCCCAAAAGTGACTTGTCATCGCTGTCCATTTTCTCAGATTACATTTTATTATGAAGGGCTCAGAAAAGCTCCTATCCTCCATCCAGAAGGCTCTTCCAGGGATGCCAAGGGCGCTCTGCCCAGGCCTGGACTGGCAAGTGGACTGGTGGGTGACTCTAGACAACGTGGGGACTGAATCAGCCGCCGCAGGGAGGAATGTGAGCCTCACAGGAGACACCCGGAGAGCGAAGTGAAGCCATGAATATTTAGACAGAGGGAGAGTGGAATTCAGCCTGACACTGATACACAAGAGGATTGGATTGATCGCAATAGCCTAAAATTAGAAGCAGTCTACGTGGGAGTTCAGACCTCAGGCTCTAGAGACAGACCGGGTGAAAAACTCTGAATTTGCCACTTACTAGCCCAGTAACCTTGGGCAAATTACTTAACCTATCTGTACCTCAGCTTCCTCGTATGTAAAGCAGAGATAACAATGGACTTCCTCTATGGGGCTGTTGTGAGGATTAAGTGAGTTCTTGCAACATGCTTGGCACATGGTAAGCACATACTTGCTGCGTTATAACAGAATAAAGATCCTGTCTTAGATCTGTTGGGATCTTTCTTTCCTCTAGAGTTCCTTTTGCTGCTTTCCAAATCCCCCTTCCACCTTTTTACTTGTTTTGGAGGAAAGAAGTGTGCCATGGACTGAAAGTTTGTGTCCCCGACAAAATTCATATGTTGAAATCCTAACCCCCAAAGTGACAGTATTAGGAGGTGGAGCATTAGGCAGGTGCTTGGGTCATGAGGGTGGAGCCTCATGCACAGGATTAGTGCCCTTATAAAAGGGACCCTGGCTGGGTGTGGTGGCTCACGCCTGTAATCTCAGCACTTTGGGAGGCTGAGGTGGGTGGATCATGAGGTCAGGAGTTCAAGCCCAGCCTGACTAATATGGTGATACCCCGTCTCTATTAAAAATACTGAAATTAGCTGGGCGTGGTGGTGTGCGCCTGTAATCCCAGCTACTCAGGAGGCTGAGGCAGGAGAACTGCTTGAATCCAGGAGGCGGAGGTTGCAGTGAGCTGAGATTGCACCATTGCACTCCAGCCTGGGTGACAGAGCGAGACTCCATCTCAATAAATAAATAAATAAAAATAAAAATAAAAAAGGGACCTCAGAGAGCTCTCTAGCTTTCCCTCTGCCATGTGAGGACACAGAGAAGTTAGCAGTCTGGAACCTGGAAGAAAGCTTTCACCGAAACCCGGCCATGCTGGTGTCCTGATCTTGAAAGCCCAATCTCCAGAACTGTAAGAAATATGTTTGCCTTTTAAGCCACTCAGCCCATGGTAATTTATTACAGCAGCCCAAGAGGACTGAGATAGCTGGTCTAGATCAGCACTGTCCAATAGAAATATGCAAAACATACACGAAATTAAAAATTTTTAGAAGCCACATTAAAAAATAAAAAGAAGCAGGCAACATTAATTTTAATTACATATTCCACTTAACTCAATATATCTAAAACATTTTCTTTTCAATATGTAATCAATACAAAAAATTGGGAAACAGATACTTTGCTTTTGTTTACTAATCTTTGAAATCCTATGTATATTTTACTTATAGTACCTTTCAATTCAGGCACTAGATCGTCATCTGAAATACTTGATCATATTTAGATTTCATCAAATTGACAGTTGAAAAAGTAGATCCACATGCCCAAGCTGTTCCATACAACTCCCCAGTAACTGAAACCACTATCAGTTTTTAAAGCGAATTTATTTAAATGAAATGAAATTCCAGTTCTTCAGGTGTGCCAGCTGCATTTCAAGTGCTCAGGAGACACAAGCAGCTACTGAATGGGACAGCGCAGGTCTAGAGCTGGCCAAGGGGAGGACGTAGCATGGAGAATGATGTCTGGCTGTAGGAATCTCAGGCACAAGGAACTTACAAGAACACGGACTCTGGCAACATCCTCAGCTTGTTTCTGTTGTTGTGGAAAGCAGGTGGGGTGTTATGCAGACAGGAGTGTACAGAGAATTGCTGGTTCCTTCAAGAACAAATGCATATCAGTACTCACCATCTACCAGCTGCTGCCCTGGGTGCCAGGAGGCAGCATGAGTTAGTAGGGAGGAAAAGGACCAGACAAATCTAAGTATTTACTGGAGATGCTGATGGAAAGACAATAATCCCAACCCTTGGCATTTGTCTATTGTGAGAAGCCTTCCTGGCCACCATCTGCTTTGGATCTTCGCAGCAGCTGAGACTTAGGGAGGGTTCAGGGCTCAGGACATTCAGTGACTTGCCCATAACGTGTGTGGGATAGAACAAGGGGCAAAGTGGAGGGCTTCTGAACCTAGGTGCAGGTTCTGTGGCTTGTTCTTTTCACTCTGGACAAAGTGCTGAAAGGCCGTCACGTGTGGGGCTTCCTGTTGTATGATCTGTTATCCGGAGCGGGGGTGTCTCTGGGGAGGCAAGCAACTTCAGCTGGGCAGTGGATGCCTCCCATCCATGATGTTCCATTCATCCAGGGCCGCTCGGAGGGCACAAGGTCTGGCTCCTGCCTCAATTTGTTCCTATTGTGAAAGAGTCATAACTGGAGACACAGAAAATAAAAACTGAAGGGAAAATGAACGATTGGGGCTCCTCCAGGCGCCCTGCAGAAGTGCTCTGGTCTCCCTTCCCCAACTCCCTTGCCCTCCCTCCTACCTCCGGCACATTCTGGAGAGCTGTACCTTTTGGGCCTGGCTGTTTAGAGGGCAGCCTTTGCTTACTCAGTGTTGTGCTGGGGCTGGGATAAGAGGGATTTGGCACAAGATGGTAATCATGTCTTCACCACAGGACCTCACCAGCACAGCACAGGGTGTTTGCAGAATAAGTGAGTGACGGAAACAGAGGGATCACCCCAAGTTCTCTGTGTCACGAACCTAAGCAGAGCACTGAAATTCTCTAACTGGTGACCCTCCATACATCCCACTGGCTGGGCGGGGGTCTCCAAGCCAGACAAGACCACCGTCCCTCTGCTTTCAAGATGTCTGGCTCTGATTTCCCTATTCATGGTAGGCCTGTCCTTTCCTCTCAGCAGAGTCTAGACTACAAAGGGGTCTCTCGTTCCCTCTTTGACCTGGGAGTTAATTCGAGAAGAGGCCACAGACCCACGTGCTGACTCAGGAAACACAGCATCCCTAAGAGACTATGTGACTCCAGGCAAGTCAACCTACCTTTATGAGCCTCTGTTTATGTATCCATCAGAAGGGGATGAGGATATTTGCACCAGACATTGCAAAAGGCTGTTTTGATGAGCCAGTAAGATACAAAAAGCACCACAGAAAGTGTTATGCACACGTGGCATTATTTTAATATCTTATTAGTATGACACATACCCTGCTTTGTCAGGTTGCTTCAAAGTGGGCACATGTGTTACTCGAGTACACTGTGGTATTAGTTTAATCTTATCAATAAGTTAAACCATCTATATTATTTCACTTGATGCTCTTGAGGGATTCTTCTTATTAAGGAAAAAAATTGACAGATTTTATAGACTAAACAAGAGATGGGTCTTGGGGAATAAGAGAGGTGTGTTCTGTTCAGGAACAGAGCTTTGTGGAAGGAGGAGGCATAAGAACTGTCAGAAGGTGGGAGGAGTATTAGAGGATGATGGGATGGACTATTCTCATGGATATGAGGTCAGCAGCGGCTGCAGGAATGGGGTGGGGTTGAGCTGCACCATGGAAACATTTAGGGTAAAGATCTGGGGAACTGTCTCTGTGCAGTTTGAGGAGATGAGGCAGAGGTTCAAACCCCTCATTTCCAGGTTCTCCAAACCCAGCTCTGGTTGGCTTATCCAGGCCTGTGGTGAGCTCAGAGGAGCTGGAAGGTGACCTGGAAATAGAGGCTGAGAAGAGGGGAAGAAGGAGAAAACTACCCTCGAGAGTGGGGGGGGGGAAGCCCATTCCTCTCAGGTTCTGGGGAGCCCTCTGTCACCTAAGGAGGGCTGGAGCCTGCCAGGGTATGGACCAGGGACCCAGTCATATCAGATTTCTAGGAATGGAGCCTGTCTCAGGTGGGTACCCAGAATTTCTACTTCATGCTAGCCCCAAATTCAAAGTTTCCCCTTAAAGAACTGAGCCCACAAGATTTGGAAGTGAAGCCCTGCACCATCTTTGCCCAATCACCACGGAGGAGGTGGGGGAGGGAGCTCCAGCCCTGTTATCTGCTCATTTAGAGGAAAACTGAGAGCCCAGCCCTGCCTCGAGAACATTTCTAGGTTAAGAGGTGCCAGTCCACAAGAGGCAACACATGGGATGGATTAGGGGAAAGGATATTTGTCTTTCGGGGTTCAGCATATAGACTAAGGAGCCCAATCACCCAGGTCTAAATCCTCCTTCACCATTTAAGTTATTTAACTTTGTCCCTCAGTTGTTCCACCTGGAAAATGGGGGTAATAACAGTACCTACCTCAAAGGGCTATAAATGAGGCTAAAATAAGTGAATCTTGAAGAGTATTTAGAACGGTGCTTCCCACATTTGTTTGTAAAATAAATAAAATTTTTCAAAGGGGCTACTGACTATTTGATTTACTGTAGTGTCCCCAGCCCCTGGCAGGTGATCAATAAATATGTGTGGAATGAAGGAGGTGCTCTCAAGGAGGGCTTTGTAACCAGTTGGAAGGAATAGTTTGGTAAGCCGTAAAAGGCACGTGCTCCAGTTGCAGCTGGCAGCCGCTGACCCGTCTCCAGGTGGTGATGGTGGCTACGAACAGTGGCAGCAGCGTCTGTTCACTGCAGATCTGTTGCTTTGCTGAATGGTGAGGGGCGAGTCTGAGCAGTGTTCCCTGCCCTTCACCCAGGGCTCTTGCTGTTTCCTCCAGATGTTTAATGGATATTTAAGCCATCAGTTTCAAGGAATGCCCAATGTGAGCCTGCCTGCTGGCTTTGTCTGCTTCTGGGTGACACTTGGGGAGTGGCAAAGACTAGCTGGGTGATGAAGGAGACTAGAGCCAGGAGTTTGACCAAAGTTCACGACATCAGGCAAAAAACCCTTCCAGATGGGTAGACTCTGAGGAGAGCAATTCGGAAACACAGCCCATTTTCCCAATGTCACGGGAACTGAACCTGCCCTGAACGTCACCCACCGCCATGTTTGGGAGGATCTTGGGCCACAATAGAGGCTGGGGTTGAATAAAGAGAGCAAGGATAACATGGGTCTGCCAGCTGGGCCCTAGGGCTGGTGGTCGGTTTGGAGGTGCACACATGGCAGGCAGCATTGTTTAACATCTCATGCCTGTGCGTTGTCTCGAAGTGCTTCTGAGAGCTGGCCCGGCTATCATTCATGCTTCTGTGAGGTCTTCGATAGCACCCATGCCACCCTCCTATCCCTTCCTCCTTGCAGCGTGGACATAGGAGGGTCTCAGGAAATACCTGCGGTTGGGTGGATTGATGACCTAGGCAGGAGGTCAGCTTGCTTTATAAAGCTTGGGATTGATCCCATTCTGCCCAGGTCATAAGGATCCACCAAGGTTCTGCTGCATCCACTTTTCTGCCTTAGACAGTGCAGGCCACTGTGGAAACATTTGTGGAAAAATAATTGTCTTGGAGCCGGCCTTGATTGAGCTCTCTGACACTGGGCTGCTCTTTCTTCTGCTCTGACTGGACAAGACAAAATGCTTTACTCCCTCAATTAAATCTTTATCCATTCATCTTTCTCCAAATAGATGGTGAAACTATTTCACCACTAAGCAAATTAATAGCAATAACAGTACTGAACACTGTGAACATTTATGGATCACTTACGTGCTGGACATGGTGCCCTCTTGCTTCCTGGGTGCCATCTCATTTAACTCTTCCCACGGCCTGTTGGGGTAGATGCCGCTGGAAAGGCTTGGGTGTGTGGAGGGGTTAAGTGCCCACACCCTGGTACTAGGCAGCTTGGGCTCACCATTTCCAGCCAGGTGATTTTCGGTGGGTGCCTTCACAGAGCTGTAGAATAGGGATGCTAAATCACAGGATATTTGTGAGAATTGAAGAGACACTGATGCATGGTGCTTTTAAAAATGTGCACACTACATTTTACAAACATTTTAGCTGTTATAATGAGTCCCCATTTGACAGATGAGGAAACTGAGTTAGAGTAATTAAGTAGCTTGCACAAAGTCACAATGAGTGATTTGCTAAGGTTTGAGCCCTGCCTGATTTCCAAATCCTTGTGTGTAATCCCTATGCCACACTGCGGTGAATACAAATGCATTCTTCTTTGCCTCGGGCACTGTGCTGGTCAGTTTGCAACCAATTATCTCACTTAGTGTTCCAAATAATTCTATGAAATGAGCTAATCTCCTGGTTAGGGCAGGGCCTAGGTAAGCCTGCCAGCTGGGCCAGTATGTGGAAGGAAGGTCCCTCCGCAGTGTGAAAGTGTCACCCCATTAGATCCACCCAGGGAGTCCTGTCCCAGACACAGATGCGGAAGTACAGGGCCACAGCAGTTACAGAGGAGGGGCAGCCACACTGCTCAGGAGGTCGTTTTTCTGAAACAGACATTTCACCTAAAACCATTACAAACTCAATGAGAACAGGTGTTTTAGTCTGTTTTGTTCTCCAGTACCTACCATTTCTCACACAGTACCTGACATATAGTAGGTGCTTAATAAATATTTATTGAACCAATGAAGAGGGAGGTCTACTTTGTGGTTGTAGGGCGAGAGGGCCACATGTGCAAAGGCACAAAGTGGAGGGGGACAGCATGACCCACCGGAGGTGTAAGTAGGTTGAGCCTATTCTAAACCACAAAAATGATGCTATAATACAGGTGAATGCTCCTGCTGGGGCAGGCCAGGAGCTGAAGGCTACGCAGGGCTCAGTTGACATAAGGGCCTGGGATGGACACCCTAGGGATAGATGAAGAGAGTCAGGCACAGGCAGGGTGGTGACAGGAGGCAGATCAATAGACAGCCATGGTGAGGTGGTGAAGGCGCCAAGCCCCAGCTCCACAGACACAACGTCCATTAAAAATTCAGGGAAATAGCAGAGGTGCACATCCTAGAGGGTTGTAACTGTCGAATGAATGTGAAAGACACCAGCGTTCTTCTTTTGGGGTGGCATCGGTTGAGAGGAAATTCATCCGAATAAGTGCTTCTTGATTGAGGCGCTCACATAGAGTGGGGCCCTCTTCGCTGCCTCCCTCCGACCTTAATCTCTCCTCATTTAATTTTTAAATTTGTGCTCCTCTCCTCAAAAATGACAGAACAAAACAGGTAGCTACTGTTATCAGTTTCTTGTATATACTTCTAGAGATTTAAAAAAATATATATATATATATATATCTCCAAGTAATTTTTTAAAAATACAAATTATATCATTCTGTATCCATTGTTCTTCATTTTGCCTTCCCCCCCCCGCCACCACCACCCACAATATATCCCTGGACTCTTTCTATATCAGTACATAAAGAGCTTCTTCATTTTATTTACAAATTACATAGCATTCCATTTCATGGATGTAATGCACTTTAACTGGTACCCTATAGATGGACATATTTAAGTTGCTCCCGGTCTTTTGCTATGACAAGCCATGCTATAATGAATTATCTGATATTTAAGCAGCTGTGAATGTGCTTCTAGAATACTTACTATAGAAATAGTATTTCACATGCAAATCAAAACCGCAGTGAGATACCATCTTATGCCAGTTAGAATGGCAATCATTAAAAAGTCAGGAAACAACAGATACTGGCAAGGCTATGGAGAAATAGGAACACTTTTACACTGTTGGTGGGAGTGTAAATTAGTTCAACCATTGTGGAAGACAATGTGGTGATTCCTCAAGGAACTAGAAATACTGTTTGACCCAGCAATCCCGTTACTGGGTATATACCCAAATGATTATAACTCGTTCTGCTATAAAGACACATGCACATGTATGTCTATTGCCACATTATTTATAATAGCAAAGATGGGGAACCAACACAAATGTCCATCAAAGATAGACTAGATAAAGAAAATGTAGTACATATATACCATGGAATACTATGCAGTCATAAAAAAGAATGAATTCATGTCCTTTGCAGGAACATGGATGAAGCTGGAAACCATCATCCTCAGCAAACTAATGCAAGAACAGAAAACCAAACACCACATGTTCTCACTCATAAGTGGGAGTTGAACAATGAGAACACACAGACACAGGGAGGAGAACATCACACACCGGGGCCTGTCAGGGGGTGGGGGATGGAGGAAGGACAACATTAGGAGAAATACCTAATGTATGTGGGACTTAAAACCCAAATGATGGGTTGATAGGTGCAGCAAACCACCAGGGCACATGTATACTTATGTAACAAACTTGCACGTTCATCACATGAATCCCAGGATTTAAAGTATAATAAACAAATAAACAAAAATAAATAAATAGTATTTCACCGGCATGCACAATTCTTTACAGTTTTGTTTTTCAATTAAACATTTTATTTTGAGATAATTAGAGATTCACATGCAGTTTTATGAAATAATACCCTTTACCCAGTTTCCCCTAACTCAGTGCAAAACTATGTATAATAATAGCACAATCAGGAAATTAATGTTGATACAACCCACTAAACTGATTCAGATTTCACCTGTTTTCCATGTGTGTATTAATTTCTATGCAATTTTATCCCTAGAGAGGCTGTAGCATCCATCACCACAGTCAAGATGGAAGAGTTCCATCACCACAAGGATCCCTTTTCCTGGCCCTTTGTAGCCACACCCACCTCCCCGCCGGCTACCACCCCACTCCACCCCTACCCCGTCCCTAAGCTTTGGCAACCTTGGAGCTTTGGCAATCTGTCCTGATTTTCTGTACTTTTGTCTTTTCAAAAATCTTATGCAAACAAAATCATATTATACAGTATATGACACCTTCTGGAATTTGATTTTTAAAAATCAGCATAATCCCCTTGAGATTCATCTAGATTGTTGCATGTATCAGCCGTTTGCTCCTTTTTATTTGTTCATAGTATTTCATGATACAGATGTACCACAGTTGGTTTAACTCATTCACTCATCGAAGGATATCTGGCGTTCTTCCAGTTGTTGGCTATTAGGAATCAAGTTGCTATAAACATGTATATACAGGGTTTTGTGTAAACGTAAAACATTTCATTTTCCTGGGATAAACACCCGAGGGTACAGTTGCTGGGTCTTCTGGTAATTGCATGTTTAGTTTGATAAGAAACTATCAAAGTTTTCCAGAATAGCTGTACCATTTTATATTCCTACCCACAATGGATGAGTAATTTGCATCCATGCCCACATGTGGTGTTGTCACTATTTCATATTTTAGCTTTGCTGATGTGTGTGTGTGTGGGGGGGCGGCTTTTAAAATTTTTCACCACATTCTTCCAGTTTTAAGTCTTTGGCTTTAAATCCAGGGCTTCCTCAATAATAATAACAGTTGCCCTTTATTGAGCTGATCCCATATTCCAGATGCTGTTCCAGGTATTTTACATATACCGTCTTATTGAAATCTCACTTATTCCTCAGTATAAGCCTGGGAAGCAGAATCTGGCTGTTCATCACAGGCTTAGTCATTTCTGGAATGGTTGGGGGGCTTTAAATCATCTGCCTCTCAGTGTATCTTTTTCTATCTCCCTTCTCTCAGTTTACTGTTTTGTCCTCTCCTTGGGGAGAAAGGAACTGGGGATATTCAGGACTTTACTGTTGCCTTTGAGACAAGTACCAGATGGATGGGAACAGGCTGGAGAACCAAGGAGCCAGAGTGTAGAAGCGATAGATGGGCTTTTGGTGTTCTCTACTTCCTGGTTCATGGCTATGGACTAACCAGCAAAGCTGGAGGGCTGTGGAGGAGGGCTGGGAAGGAGGAAGAAAGGGTATTCTTCTCTGGTTGCCATCTACATTCTCAAGCCCTGGGGCTCCAGCCCTCAATTGAAATTACCTTTGGCCTCCTTCATGTGGGACAGGGTCCTGCTCACTTGCCCATGACCTTCCTCTGGCAAATGAAAATCCTTGACAGTTCCCAGTCCATGAGCTGAATCCAGGCCCACACCCCAGAGCAGCAGCAAAGGAACAAGGCACAGCCGACAGCGGAAAAGTCCCAAAGGAAGCTTAGGGGTTAAACGGGAGGCCGCTCTAGTCTCTGAGCTCACAAAAGGCCTGGAAACCTATTTGGGTAAATAGTACTGTAATCAATTAAAATTAATAAACATTTTTCCTGCACCTTCTGTGTACAAAGGCCTTTCACAGAATGTTTGAGCTGGAGGGGACCCTAGGGCCATCTCCATTTTCTCCATTTTGCAAATAAAGAAAGAGAGTCCATCTGCAAAGAGATGAAGAGCGGGGATGGGACACTTGTATTTACCCCAAATCTTCTCTTTTCCAGGCCATTTCATCAAACTGTGAGGTTCATCTTGTCTTAGTTTAGTTTTTGCGCAAGGAAACTGAGACCCAGAGAGTATAAAGAACTTGTCTACCGTCTCCCAGCAAATTAGTAGTGCCACCAGCCACCAGCAACCAGCATTTGAAAGGAGTCCCCAACCCTGATCTTACAGAGGCATCTATGCTGCAATAACAACAGCAGCAACAAGAGCAACAAACAATAGGAGGCGCTGTGTCAAGAGCCCAGCTCTTCTCCCCGCTAACTTGTTGGGTGATCTCAGACAAACTACTTACATTCCTTAGGACTTGGCTTCTTTATTTGGGAAATGGAGAAGGTGGAGATGGCCCTTCCAGCTCACAAACACTGTGTGGCGGGGACTTAATTAAAGAAGGTATTACCTGTTGATTATCCAGTGAGGGCATTTACAGAGTGCAGCTCCCAAACAGCGGAGAGCATCATAATGTGACTGAATTCTGGAAGCCCCACGGGGGCAGGTGGCATAAGAAAAGTACACAGAGATACATTTTAAGGATGTTTGGGCTCTGATCTCATCTACGGTGTTCATTTGTTTGTCTAGGAAACTAAAGACAGCTTAAAACCCAGAGCTCCTAAAGCGCCTGGTTTCCCACCCGCTGCCAACACAGATTTTATTTCCCATGTGCTCTGTGCCCAGCAATTCATTCAGTTCTGCACCAGCCCCACAGCTGCACATGTGCATATGTTCAGGCCCCAGATTTAGACACTTTTGGTTCTGTAAGTGGCTTTGACAGAGCTCAGTGGCATTCCCCGGGTAGAAGCTGTTTTCTTTTAAAAAACAGATGTTGATGACAATAAAGTCTATAGAGAAGACTGCAATATAACAGAATTTTAAAATCAATTCTATTTAGAGGAATCCACAGGACATTTTTCAAAAAAATATACACTCTCACATTATTCTATTACTATTTTCATTGATGAAAAGGCTCAGCCACATTTGGCTTAACATCCTTAATACAAAGGGGCACCTCAAAACACATTTCCAGGTGAAAAATGGTGTAGATTTCTTGTCCTTTTCTATTAGACCTTACTTTCTATCAATGGGGTTCCTTTGTTGCCTCTTTTTCCTTTTTTAAAAATTTTACTTTAAGTTCTGGGATACATGTGCAGAACGTGCAAGTTTGTTACACAGGTATACATGGGCCATGGTGGTTTGCTGCATCCATCAACCCATCATCTAGGTTTTAAGCCCCGCATGCATTAGGTATTTGTCCTAATGCTCTCCCTCTCTTTGCCCCCTGGCCCCCGACAGTCCCCAGCGTGTGATGTTCCCTTCCCTTTGTCCATGTGTCCTCTTGTTCAACTCCCATTTATGAGTGAGAACATGCAGTGTTTGGTTTTCTATTCCTGTGTTAGTTTGCAGAGGATGATGGTTTCCAGCTTCATCCATGTCCCTGCAAAGGACAAAAACTAATTCTTTTTTATGGCTGCATAGTATTCCATGGTGTATATGTGCCACATTTTCTTTATCTAGTCTATCATCAATGGGCATTTGGGTTGGTTCTAAGTCTTTGCTATTGTAAATAGTGCTGCAATAAACATACATGTGCATGTGTCTTTACAGTAGAATGATTTATAATCCTTGGGGTATATACCCAGTAATGGGATTGCTGGGTCAAATAGTATTTCTGGTTCTAGATCCTTGAGGAATTACCATCCTCTTTTTATTTTTTCAAAATTAAAAAAACAAAAACAAAAAACAGGTAGTCTTTCATTTGTGAGAAAATAAAAAAAAGAACCAAAAAAGAACATAAGGATTTCATTTGGATATTTAACTATTTTTTTAAAAATAGAAAACATATTAATATTATTAAAAGCTCAAAAAAGTCAGAAAGATAATCAGCAAAAACTCTCCCTTCTGCCCATTCCACAGACACACAATTCCCCTCCCCAGAGGTAATCAGTGTCTTCACCCTTCCAGAGGTATGTGATGCCTAAGCAAACATACACTTGTGATATTATTTTTTCCTTTTACATGTCATATCATACGCACTATCTGTTGTTTTTTCATTTAGCAATATATCCTGGGGTCATTCTTTTTCATTATAGGAAGAGTTTTCTTTTTGGCTGTGCAGTATTTCATTGCAATTTATTTAGTAAGTCCCCTACTGATAGCTATTTGGGTTGTTCCAATCTGTTGTGATTACCGAAAGGCTTCAGGGAAGTACCTTGTATATGCATATCCTTACTCATGCTTGGATAGCCTTACGAGAAATTCCTTGCAACAGAAGTTTAGAGTCAAAGGTATGAGCATTTGTAACAGTATGATGAATTAGACTTTCATTTTATGTGTTTTTGGGGGTGGGGGGACAGGGTACTGCTCTGTCACCCAGGCTGGAGTGCAGTGGGAACATCTCATCTCACTGCAACCTCCGCCTTCCCAGTTCTAGCGATCCTCTGACCTCAGCCTCCCGAGTAGTTGGGATTACAGGCGTGTATCCCCATACCTGGCTAATTTTTGTGTTTTTTGCAGAAACGGGATTTCACCATGTTTCTCAGGCTGGTCTCAAATTCCTGGGCTCAAGCAATCCACCATCTCGGCCTCCCAAAGTGCTGGGATTACAGGCATGAGCCACTGCACTTGGCCTACACTTTCATTTTAAAATCACCTGTAACCACCGGGCATGGTGGCTCATGCCTATAATCCCAGCACTCTGGAGGGACAAGGTGGGTGGATCACCTGAGGTCAGGAGTTCAAGACCAGCCTGCCCAACATGGTGAAACCCTGTCTCCACTAAAAATACAAAAATCAGCCAGTGTGATGGCACATGCTTGTAATCCCAGCTACCTGGGAGGCTGAGTCAGGAGAATCGCTTGAACCTGGGTGGTGGAGGTTACAGTAAGCCAAGATTGGGCCACTGCATTCCTGCCTGGGTGACAGAGCAGGACTCCATCTCAAAAAAAACAAAACTTGCCTATAACCACTTCTTCAGTGTTAGTCATGCTAACATTTTTATGTATAATTTTCCAAAATCACTAATTTAACAAACATATACTAAACCCCAAGGGGCAAAGTGTCCTAGTAGGCCCTGAACACAACAGCATGGCATAAAACTGGCTTCTAGAATGGAGGGAGAGGCACCCAGTAGACAAGAGAAACTGTTATGAATTGCTCCACGTCACTTGGGTGTGAAATTTTCTCCCTAAATCCCTTCAGATCTGGATCTCAGCTGTACCCTTGCCAAAGTCTGCACTAAGTTCGATATTAGCTTCCAGGGTCATTTTCTTTCCCATGGAGTATACCAAAATCCTGGGGTTTTGTGGCCAGAAAATTGAAGGCAGCTCTTGCATCCTCAGCCCGCTGCCGTCACAATTTTTGGGGTTGTCCTTGGACAGGTGCTTGCTCAAAGCCCTCTTCTGTTCTAACAGCCCTCAGGCAGGTTCCCACTATGGAGACACCTGCTTTGTACCCTCAGAGGAAATCCCTGCTCCCACTGAATTCTGCACCCAGAAGTTTACTCAGTTTACTCAGTTTCCTGGTGCAGTATTCTTTTTGAAAACACCAGCTTCCACTCCTTCCTTCCCTTGCCCACTGCTAGTCCCTTCCTCAGAAACTCACCAATACCTAGCAGATATGACCCTCCCAAAGAGCCTAGACCAGCTCTACCTCAAAGGTTCAGCTGCTTTGAGAATTGGGAGAGGGGAAATCACATTTTCCCTCCTGGGGGTTCTATATCTATGGGAATAAAGCAAAAATTCATATCTAAGTGATTGAGCCTACTGTATAAAGGAGTAAATAAAAATACAATGACAAGCTGTGGTAAGCCCTGTTTTGTTTACTGTTGTGTTCCCCGCACCTAGAATAATGCCTGACACATAGTAGGTGCTCAAGAAATACTTGTTGGCTGAAAGAATGTTGTATTAGGAGGAAGAGGAATGGGGGAATGCCTCATGGAGAACACTGGAGTTAGTGGATGACTGTTGTAGGCTGGGGGGTCAGAGATGGTGACATCCCACCATCTGAGGAGGTGACATCTCACTGGAGTTTTGAGGATCAGAAGGAATCAGCTCTGTGAAATGATTTCAGGTAGAGAAGAGCATGGAAGGCCCTGGAACTGGAATAGAGTGAGGTGAAGTGAGCCCAGAAAGAAGCCTTGGACAGAGGCAGTTTGCTGTGTGGGACCTTGTAGGATGTGCGAAGCCATGTGTGGAGCGCAGGCAAACTGCAATGCAAACACTTTCAATGACTTTAAGCAGGGAACAAAATGATTTTCTTTTAAAAAACCTCTACACTTTTAAAGGCTTTTCCTGGCAGCTGGTTAAGAATAGATTTGAGCAGACAAGTGGGTAAGTCCGATGTGTAGAAAGGTTACTGCAATTGTCACTGAGATGACATGGCCGGAACTGGGGTGTGATCGGGAGCATGGAAAACTGTGTAGATTTGAGGTCAATTTGGAGGCGGACAAAACTCAATGATGGGTCCAAGGTGGGAGATGAGAAAAGAGGGAAACTGTAAGAATTCTTCCCAGGCTTTTGCCTCCTCAGATTTGCAGTCTAGGCATCACTGGGAAGCGAAGTGAGGGTGGGGTAGGCTGAGGGACACAGGATGAGGAGTTTGTGACCATTGTCTACATATGCTGCATGGTGTTAAGAATGGGGGAGAGTCAGACAGCCGAGGTGCCAGCCCTGCCTCTGCCAGGGCAACCGTGGGATAATGGGCAGGTTACCCAAACTCTATGCTGCAGATTCCTCATCTGGAAGGAAATAATAATAGTTCCTTTCTGACGAGTTCATGTCCTTTGCAGGGATGTGGATGAAGCTGGAAACCATCATTCTCAGCAAACTAACACAAGAACAGAAAACCAAACAGCACATGTTCTCACTCATAAGTGGGAGTAGAACAATGAGAACGCATGGACACAGGGAGGAGAATATCACACACCGGGGCCTGTCGGTGGGGTGAGGGTTACGGGAGAGACAGCATTAGGAGAAATACCTAATGTAGATGACAGGTTGATGGGTGCAGCAAACCACCATGGCCTGTGTATACCTATGTAATGAACCTGCACATTCTGCACATGTATTTCAGAACTTAAAGTATATATATGTGTAAAGCAAATATATACATATATATATGTATGTGTATGTGTGTATATATATATATATATGGTTCCTAAGTTTTTGTAAGGATCAATGGAGATAATCTATGTAAAATGCTTACAGTAGTATCTGACACATAGTAAAGTACCCAATAAAATTGAGCTCTTTTTCTCTACTTCTACATTGGCATTCAAAATGGATGTACAGTGTTCCATTTTATGAATCAAATATTTATCCAAATCCCCATTTGTATTCTTTTCAGTATTGCAGCTTATTAATAATAGAATGGTGTTAAAAGCACAGACTCAGGAACTAAACTCCCTGGGTTCAAATCCTGACCCAAGTACTAACTAAATATATAACCCTGGTCCAGTTAACTTCCTAATCTCTGAAATGAAGATGATAGCAATAGCACCTACTAGTACAATCTCAAGAGACAGTCTATTCCAATTAAATCATACTCATATTTTATACTGATTAAATTAAAAGAGGATAAAGGTCTAGCTCTCTTAGAACAATGCCTTAGAACTCAGAATATATTAATCATCGTGCAAGCATTAACTCTTTTTTTGAGATGGAGTCTCACTGTCACCCAGGCTGGAGTGCAGTGGTGTGATCTTAGCTTGCTGCAAACTCCGCCTCCAGGGTTCAAGTGATCCTCCTGCCTCAGTCTCTTGAGTAGTATCTGGGATTACAGGTGCATGCCACCACACCCGGCTAATTTTGTTTTGTATTTTTAGTAGAGATGGGGTTCCACCATGTTGGTCAGGCTGGTCTCCCACTCCTGACCTCATGATCTGCCTGCCTTGGTCTCCCAAAGTGCTGGGATTACAGGCGTGAGCCACTGCGCCTGGCTAGCATTAGCTTTTATCATTATGTGCCAGCTACTCTTTTACATGTGTTATGTATATTTCTTCATCTAATATTTATAATACCCCTACGAAATAGATATAACTATTATGCCAATGTTATCAATCAGAAAACTGCGGTGCAGAGAAGATTTAAGCCTAGATTCCAGAACCCTTTGTTTTAACAATTACTATTTATAGCACATCATTTTATATGTATATTTGCTCATCATATGACTATTTCTTTAGGATAAATTCCAAGAAATGGAATTTCATAATTCAAGCACCCTATTTTAAGGCCTTTGATAAATATTAACAAATTACTTTCCAGAGTTTGTGGCAATTTACTATCCCAATAGCTATGTTTTCTCACAGGATTGCTTTCTTTATAGTTAAGTAATTCTTATTAATATTGCTATACCAGTTCTTTTTTGGTTAATATTTGCAAAGTGTATATTTCTTCCATTCCTTAATTTCAATCTTTCTGTGCCTTAATCTTTTTAGAGTTACATCTTGTAATCAATGTGTATCTAGATTTTGGCTTTTTTTCCATTTGAATACTCTATTCATCATAAAAAGAAAGCTTAATTCCTTTACTTTTACAGTGATTACTGACATAGTGGGACTTTTGTCCTGATGTATAATTTTGCATTTTTAAGTTATCATACTTCTTTCTTTTCCTTTCCATATTTTTATTCCTCTGATGGATCCATTGTGTTTTCTTTATTCCTCCCTTGGTTTCCTTGATTAGTTTGAAGTTGTATGTTCTATTTCAATTTTTTTTTTTTGTCTTGAGACAGGCTCACAGTGTCACCCAGGCTGAAGTGCAGTGGTGCAGTCTCGGCTCACTGCAACCTCTCCCTCCCAGGTTCAAGTGATTCGCCTGCCTCAGCCTCCCTAGTAGTTGGGATTACAGGTGCATACCACTACGCTCAGGTAATTTTTTTGTATTTTTAGTAGAGACAGCATTTCACTATTTTGGCCAGGCTGGTCTCGAACTCCTGACCTCGTGATCTGCCTGCGTCGGCCTCCCAAAGTGCTGGGATTACAGGGATGAGCCACTGCACCCAGCCTCTATTTCTGCTTTTTAAACAATTGCTCTTACCTTTTTAATAAACTTAACTTAACGAATTCTATCTTTTTCATATTTTTCACATGCCTGTTTGCCATTGGATATTCTCTCTTTTTAAGTGCAATATTCTTACGTATTTTAAAATTGGGTTGTCTTCTCATTGATTTGTAGTTGTTCATGTATTTCAGATATGAGCCCTTTGTCTTATCTATGCAAAGGTATTTGTCTGGTGCTTGCTTTTTAATTCTCTTAATGATTTCTGTTGATGACAGAAGTCTTCAATTTTAGCGAAGTTCAATTAATTCTTTTTTTTTTTTTTAATTTAGGGCTAATGATTTCTTGTGTCCTAAGAAATCTTTGTTCCTCCAAGGTCGTAAAGCTATTCTCTTATGTTTGGTTCTAGAAACCTTATTTTTTTGTCTTTCATGTTTAAGTCTATGATCCATCTCATGTTAATTTCTGTGCATTGTTTGGTAGGGGCTCATACTTCGTTTTTTTGCCCTATGTGGATATCTCAAGTTTCAGCACCAGCTGTTGAAAAGATAATTCTTTCCTCACTGAATTACATTGGTATCATCTTTGTGAATCAGGTGAGCATATGTGTGAGTCTATTTCTGCACTGCATTTTGTAACATTGATCTACTTCTCTGTCCTTTCACCAATACCAAGCTGTCTTAGTTATTATAGCTTTGTCATTTTTGTACGATGTTTTGTAGTATAAACTCTCCAATTTTGTTCTTCAAGGCTGTCCTAGCAATTCTAGGTCTCTGGCATTTTCTTATAAAATTCAGAACCAGCTTGTCAATTTCAACAACCATAAACTTTCCGGAATTTTGATTGTGATTTCATCGAAATTTTATATCAGTTCAGGGAGAATTAATGTCTTAATGATGTTGAGTCGTCTAATCTGTGAACATGTGTGTCTCTCATTTATTTAACTTTTTAAATTTCTTCCAGTAATTTTGCCTTTATTGTTGTTTTCTCAGTATACAAGTCTTGCACATATTTTGTTAACGTTATTCCCAAGTATTTCATAAATATATATTTTTATAAATATATGTAAATATTTATATATATAGAGAGAGAGACAGAGTCTCACTCTGTTACCCAGTCTGCAGTACAGTATAACCATAGCTTGCTGTAACCTTTAACTCCTCACCTCAAGCTGTTCTCTTACCGCAATCTCCCAAGTAGCTGGGACTACCACCATACCCAGGTATTTTTTTAAATTTATTTTTGTAGACAGGGTTTCATTATGCTACTCAGGCTGGTCTTGAACTTCTGGTCTCAAGTGTGTTCCTCCCACCTTGACCTCCCAAAGTGCTGGAATCACAGGCATAAGCCACTGGGCCCTGCCCATTTTATACTTTTTTCAATCCATTGTAATGGTATAGACCTTTAAAATTTGTCCTTGCCATTTGTTTGTGGCTATTTTATAGAAATGTAATTTTATGGATTGAGTTTGTATTAATGTACTTATGAATTCAAATAGTTTGTTACAGATATTTTGGAATTTCTACATGCAAAATTATGGCATCTGCAAATAAAGACAGTTTACGTCTTCCTTTCTACTTTTTATGGTCTCTTATTTATTTTTCTTTAGAAAGGACTTCCAAATCTTCTCTCTGTAGACTGATGGTCCTAATTAAAGTCATATGTGAAATGGCTATAGAAAGTGCCAGGACCAGGAAGGCTTCTTTGGAAAGAATATTGGATAATTTAATTGAAGCAATGATCTGAATATGATTTCTCACTGAATGCTTCTGTTGATAGAAAATGTTTACACACAAAAATGTATGTAACATGCACGCATCAACCACATGGTGAAGCACCTTCATAGCAAATGCAAAAAAAAAAAAAAAGCAAAAAAAACACTTTGCCTGAGGGAAAATTCTTGTGGAGTTACCACAGAATGCTCAAGAGCTTGAATACAGAGGTCTTAAAACAAACTTTGTTTCTATCAAGCTTGGCCTCTTTATGTTTCAGGACTTTTTAGAAAGAATTTTTCCCTGTATTTATCCAGATAAACACACAAGATAAGGGCAGGATTTCTGTCTTCTATTTCTAAGTAGCACCTTGCCAATTAGGTGTTCCACGGACATTCCTTGAATGAATGAATGCATGAATAAATGAAAAGAATGAATGAGTAGATGAGGGAGTTCAGTCCCAATCTCCAGTTCTCTTTGATAACTCACCCTATTGAACTTAGAATTTATTTGCTATTTTCTGTATGCTGTTCAGACAATCTGGTTTCCAATTTACAACTTGATTTCATTAAAGGAATGTTCCCAGCTGTAGTAAACTGTTTTCAAAGATTGTGCAACAATCCTTTTGCCTCACCTGCCACGTCAACCCCCTCATTTCTCAGAGGTTGCCCCTGTAATAGTTAAACAGAGAATTGAAAAAAGTAGATGTTGGACAGAATTTGACTTTTTTTTTTTTTTGAGATGGAGTTTTGCTCTTGTAACCCAGGCTGGAGTGCAATGGCATGATCTCAGCTCACTGCAACCTCTGCCTCATAGGTTCAAGTTATTCTCCTACCTCAGCCTCCCAAGTAGCTGGGATTACAGGCACCCACCACCATGTCCAGCTAATTTTTTGTATTTTTTTTTAGTAGAGACACGGTTTTGCCATGTTGGTCAGGCTAGTCTCAAACTACAGGCCTCAGGTGATCTACCAACCTTGGCTTCCCAAAGCGCTGGGATTATAGGCATGAGCCACCATGCCTGGCCAGAATTTGACTTTTCAAAAAACTAAATTTGGTTGTATCAATCTTTATGCATATATTTAATAGTTATGGTCCTGGAAGTTAAGTTATAATTATCATGCAGCTTCAATGAGCTTCAATCCACCATCTACCTGCTCCGACCTCTCTACTCATTGCCACTTCATCTACATTGAAACAGGTGCTCCTACTGTCTGTCTGCACTTAACAGTCCTGCCATTGTCTATCAGCCCTCTAGCTCCCACAAGAATAGTTTACTCATTCACCCGTGTACATGATCATCTCTCTCTACAATTCCCCTAGACCCCAAGGGTCCCAGTGCAGTGCTTTGCAAAAAGTAGAACTTCAGAACAATACTGGCTAAACGCACAAAGTAAAAGAGGAGATGGGCAGACAGGTAGACATCAAAGATGGGATGTAACCAATACATAGTCAGTGTTACAATCAGCAAAGTATAGTATACATGCATTAAATTACACTGGATTTTTTTCTAGTAATTATGGTTCTGGGTTTATAATGGTTTTGAGAGAGGCATTAGCAGTTCTTACCTTGGCTTAGTCACAATGTTTGGTTTTCTGTCGGAAGGCACATTATTTATTTAATGTCACAATACTAAAATCATTTCACTCTGCAGTGTTCAATAAAGAGAAAAAAACCTGCCTAACAACTATATAAAATTGTTGCTAAGAAAGTAAACATTTCTTCCCCTGTTTTCTCTGAGTTGATTAAGCACCAGTATATTTAAAAATGTTTCCCAAGCCCGAGAAGGCTCCCCTCTGTACTTACAACTATTCAGTGTAGGATGTTTTTTCTACCACTTGATTACAATTTGGCAGTAGTTTCTGAATAATTTACAAATTTTAAATTTCTGTGCCCCAAACACACATGTGTTTGCAGCTAAACAGACTTGAAAGAATATGCAAATTGCACTTTTATGTCAAAAATGAGTGAATGCAGCTTCATGCAGAAGAAAGCTAACTGTCACCCTTGTGTTTTTGTTTAGACTAATCTGTGTGCTGTCGCCCCCACATCAGACTGCATCAACATTTTCTTTGGGATATTAGACGTAAATGTTTATGGCTGCAGAGAGCCTAGGAGGGATTGGCACTTATTAAAAACGACCCTGGAGTATTTTCTTTGCTTTCCACATAAATATCCCGGGGAAGCGTTCAATCGAATGAGACTGCTGGGTAGAAGGAAATGAGCATTGCAGCAGGGCACTAGGGTCTCCTGGGTCCTGTCATGTGAGGGGCCTTATCCAGGAGTTCAGCTGTAGAAGGCTGAGACCAGAGAACTGGGTGGAGCTGGCTGCTTCTCTTGTGAAAGATGATGTTGCTGCTGATGGGAAATGTCTCTCCCTAAGGCCAGGAATTTCCACTTCCCCTGCCCCTCCCCAGACTTCAATTCTAAAGAATCATCCAAGACTAGATACCATGTGTAGATTTCATCCCATCTCCAACTGTGGAGGCCAAGCCTCGGTGTGTTACCAAGAAGGGGCAACCCCATGCACCACACTCAGTTTCATTCACAGGACGAAGTAGGAGAGAGCTCACCATGCCTTCTTAAAGGTTGGGAGCTGGCTCCAGAAGTTGAGGCATGGAGATGTCCTTTCTTTATTTTAGAAAAAGCTGAGAATCCTATTCTAGCATCTCAGACACTGAGGACTAATTCTAGCTCTTTCTGATTCAACTAAAATTTACTAAAAATCCACTATACGGAGGCCCATTTTTAAGTTCTCCTGATATTAACCTCTCCAATGTCATCACTGTCTTTTAGCTTCTACCCTAGACTGCCGGAAATTTAGGGAATATCGTTGCACTCCCAATGGTCTTTCACCTCAGATCATCCCATTACAGTGGCTATTACCAAGGTCACAAAAACTTTCACAAAACCAAACAAAATGAACATTTTTTGGTTTCCATCTCACCGCTCATCAGTATTGATGCTTTTGATCACTCCCTCCTTTTTGGAACCCTTTTTTCTCTTGACTTCAACAACACTGAACGCACTTTTTCTCCCTCCTATTTCTGGCTGATCCTGTCTTCTTTGCAGTCTCATTTCTCTCTACCCACTCTTTAAATGCTGACAGACTAGAAACCACACAGTCATCATCTCAAGAGGCACAAAAAGAGCATTTGACAAGCCCCAACATTCTTTCCTGTTAAAAACATTCAATAAACTAGACAAAGAGGGGAACTTAACCTGACAAAAGCAAGAAAATCGAACCTGTCCTACAGCCTGCAGAAAGGAGCAGATCCCTGAGGACACACTCCAGTCTAGCCCAGTGACTCCCATGTTGGACTTCTAACCCACAGGACTGGGAGATAATTCATTTATGTTGTTTTAAGCCAAATTATCATAATTCATTATAGAAGCAATAGAAAACTATTATAATACAGCCATAATAACACAGCTATCTATGAAAACTCTAATAATACACTATAAGAATACAGCCATCTATAAAAAACCCATACCTAGCACCAACTTAAGGGTAGAAGACTGGATATCTCCCCCTTAAGATCAGGAACAAGACAAGAACGTGTAGTCTCAGCACTTCCATTCAATATCTAATTCAGGATATCTGACCTGAATTCTCACCTAATTCAGATAATTAGGTGAGAAAAAGAAATAAAAAGCATCCAGATTGGCATGGAAAGAGTAAAACCAGCTCTATTTGCACATGAAATCATCTTGCATATAGTAAATCCTAAGAAATTCATAAAAATTGGACATAATAAATGTGTTCAGAATAGCTGTAAGATCAATATGCAAAAATTAATTGCATGTCTATAACAGTAGCAAGAACAATCAGAAAATATGACAAGGATTTCATCCATAATGACATCAAAAAGAAGAAAGTACTTAGAAATAAATTTAAAATAACTTTAAGACATGTACACTGAAAATGATAAAACATCAGTGGAAGAAATGAAAGAAGACTTTAAAACACAAAAAGTTATTCTATTATCATGGATTGGAATATTTAATATATTGTTATGATATCAATAATCCTCTTGTACTGACCTACAGATTCAGTGCAATTCCTACCAAAATTCCAGGTGACTTCTTTGTAGGTATTAATAAGCTCATTATAAAATTCATGTGGAAATTCAAGGGACCCAGAGGAACCAAAACAATCTTAAAAACATCAAACTTGGAAGACTCACATTTTTTGCTTTAAAAACATACCACAGGCAGGGCGTGGTGGCTCACTCCTGTAATCCCAGCAATTTGGGAGGCCAAGGTGGGCAAATTACCTGAGGTTGGGAGTTTGAGACAAATCCGACCAATATGGGGGAACTCCGTCTCTACTAAAAATGCAAAATTAACCAGGTGTGATGGCACGTGCCTGTAGTCCCAGCTACTCGGGAGGTTGAGGCAGGAGAATTGCTTGAATCCAGGAGGCGGAGGTTGCAGTGAGCTGAGATCACGCCATTGCGCTCCATCCTGGACAAAAGCGAAATTCTGTCTCAAAAAAACAAAACAAAACAAAACAAAAACAAAAACAAAACAGCAACAACAACAACAACAACAAAAAAAAACCCCCACAAATCTATAGTGATCAAGACTGTAGTATTGACATAAAAATAGACATACAGAGCAGTGGAATAGAATTGAGAATCCAGAAAAAAAAAAAAAACCTCTTACATTTTTGGTCAATTGATTTTTGACATGGGTGCTAAGACAATTCAATGGCGGAAATAATCTTTCAACAAATGTTGCTGAGACAACTGATATCCACATGCAAGATGGTGAACTTGGATTCCTATCTCACTCTATGTACAAAAGTTAACTGTAAAGAGTGAGAGACCTTCATGTGAGAGCTAAAAATACAAAACTTTTAGAAGAAAATACAGACGTGAATCTTCTTGTCCTCAGATTAGGCAATGGGTGATGATGAAAATGTGGACCCAGTCACCCTTAAGCCCTTCTCCACACTGCTGTAAAGAACTACCTGCAACTGGGTAACTTGTAAAACGACACCAAAAGCACAAGTTACAAAGAAAAAGGTAAATTTCACTTCAGCAAAGTAAAACATTTTTGTGCTCCAAAGAATATCATCAATAAGGTGAAAAGATAACCTACAGAATGAGAGAAAATGTTTGTAAATCATACGTTTCATAAGGAACTTGTATCCAGAATAAAAAAATGTGTACACAATGCTACAGTAAAAAGACAAATAACCCCATTTTAAAATGGGCAAAAGATTGGAATAGGCATTTCTCCAAAGAAGATATATAAATTGTCAAAAGCACGTGAGAGAATGCTCGCATTATTAGGGAAATGCAAATCAAAACCGCAATGAGATGTCACTTCATGCCTGCTAGGATGACTATAAAATAACAGAAAATAACAATTGTTGATGAGGATGTGGAGAGCTTAAACCTCATACATTGCTAGTAGGAATGTAAAATTAATGCAGTTGCTTTGGAAAAATAGTTTGGCAGCTCCTCAAAAAGTTGAGCATAGAATGGCCATATGACCCAACAATTCCACTCCTAGGTATATAAGAAAATTGAAGACATATGTCCATACAAACACTTGTATGTCGTTGTTTATAGCAGCCTTGTTCATAAAAGCCATAAAATGGAAACAACTCAATGTGTCCATCAATTGATGAATGGATAAACAAAATGCGGTATAGCTATACAGTGGAATATTATTTAGTGATCAAAAGGAATAAAGTATTAACACATGCTACAACATGGATGCATCTTAATATCCTTATGCTAAGTGAAGGAAACTAGACATGAGAAGTCACATATTGTACAATACCACTTACAGGAAATGTAAGGGTTAGGCAAATCCACAGATATACAAAGTAAATTAGTGGTTGTCAGAGGCTAGGAAAGTGATGGAATGGGGATGAATGATAATGGGTATGTGGTTCATTTTTGAAGTGATAAAAACATTCTGCAATTAGATAGCAGTGGTGGCTGCATAACCCTGTGAATATATTAAAATACTGAATTGTACACTTAAAAATGAATTTTCTGTATGTAAATTACATCTCAATAAAGTTTTTATATATTAACAAGACAAAATAAAACAGTGGATGGGCCTCAAGCTTCGGTCCCAAATCTATTCTTTTTCTGCATTTTCCCTGGGCAATCTCTTTGACTCCTATGGCTTCAGTTATAACTGAAGTGAGGTACCTGTCAGTCTCAAGTTTTTATCTCTATCACAGATCTCTCCTCTGAGTTTCTCTGAATTTCCTACTTGAAGGCTTCAAAAGCACCTCTCATTTGATATAAACCAGGCTAAAATTTTGCTTTTCTCTTCTCCACCAAAGCCTGGTCTTCCTTCAGTGTTGCCTGTTCAGCAAGGCCCCAACATCCACTGATTTACTAGAGTTGGAAATGGGAATGGCACCCTCTTGTTCTTATGGCTTGTTGGTATTGAGGAGGTACAATAAATGACAGTCCCTTTGCTCAAGCTGTTATTCAATGATGTCAGGTTGATATGGACAAAGATCTTGTCAGCTTTATTCCTAATCAAGCCAGTACGGGAAAATGTGGCTTAGTTGCCTAGTACCAGGTGATTTCCCAATGCTGAGCCCCAGATGTAAGCACACTGAACACTCATTCATAAGCAGAACCAACAACTGCAGCCTCCCCAAACAGGGCCCTGTCTCTACATAACTAAGGGCAAAGAGGAGCAGACAAGGATGTGTATTTTCAGTGATCAGAAAGAGGAGGGATCTGGGATAGAGACATAAACTTGGAATTCGTGGATACCTCAATTGTAGTTCAGCCATAAGAGTGGGAGATTGCCTGGAGGAGTATAGAGAAAGAATAGGATTCGGGACTAAGGCTTGAGGCTGGTCAACTTTTAAAGGCTTCCTAGAGGAATATGAGCTTTTGATGGAGACAGAGCACCAGCCAGAAAAGGAGTGAGGAAATTGTGGTGTTGTGGAAGTTCATGGAAGGGAATGTTTCAGGAAGGAAGGAGGCATGAAGCATCTTTATGCAGGGCCTTTGCCCCTGTGGTTCTCTGCTGAATATTCTTCCCCCCGTTTTTAGCTGCTTTAATTACTACTCATTTATCCATCTAAATAGCATTCCCATAGGGAAACCTTCCCTTATTCTTGACTACCAGGCCTGGGTTAATCTCTGTCCCCCTATACATGCTCCTATGGACCCTGAAAATTTCCTACAACCCTTTGTGTTGGCTGAAATGTGATTAATACAAATGTAATTGCTTAATTGCAATGTAATTAAATGCATGGGTATCATTCATGTCCCCACTTCACTGTCACTTCCATGACAGTCTATTCACCTCTCTAACCCTTTGCTAAAAAATATTCGTGACTAGATAAACAAATCAGGAAACCATCGTAACAGTTCCCTGTAATAAGGTTTCAGGCTCACGTGTGAGTGTTATTTTTGGAAATAGTAACGCTCAGTAGAAAAAGATGCACTTGCCTACTATGATCCATATTTCCTACTAAAAAAAGATAGGGAATAAAAGGTATTTGGACTTGAGGCCCGAATTTCAGTGAGTTTTTATTTCAAGAGGCAACATGGAGATTATCCTGCAAACTGTTAACCTCCCTGGAAGATTCTGAAAACCCACACCTGCAAATGGGAAGGCTCTTTGTGCTTCATGAGCGTTTGGTGAGTGACACTGAGTGCTTGACAGTGGGGAGGTCTGGGCTGTTTTCCATAAAGATTTTATGGTAGTGACAATGGGATGAGAGCATTTCTCACACGCAGCAGAGCAGAGTTTGTCTTGGGCAGCTCTCCCGTGCTTGCGGCAATGACCCTTTTATGACAGCCCTGCTATCTCATACACCACGTATACCTTTTTGTGCTCATCTGGACATCCTTTTAGTCTTATTGGGCTCTCTCTAATGGATAGACACGGTGATCGATCTCACAACTAGGATGTGGTCATAAAACACTTAGGAGCCGACATCCTCTGATGTTTGCAATTTTCATTCCCCACTTGTGAAGGTCAGCTTGAAGTTGGGTGATTCTAGTCATCCATTGGGTGTGAGCTGAGCTCCTACATGGACCACGTCTGGGACTTCTTAGATGCTGATTATTGGGTGATGATGAAAATGTGGACCTGGTCACCCTTAAGACCTGTGTTAACCCTTCTTCACACTGCTATGAACAACTACCTGCAACTGGGTAACTTGTAAACAATAGAGGTTCAATTGACTCACAGTTCTGCATGGCTGGGGAGGTCTCAGGAAGCTTAGAATCATGGCAGAAGGTGAAGGCGAAGCAAGGTATGTCTTACATGATAGCAGGAGAGAGAGAGAGAGAGAGAGAGAGAGAGAGAGAGAGGGTGGGTCGGGGGAAGAGCCATACACTTATCAAACAACCAGATTGTGTGAGAATTCTATCACGAGAACAGCAAGGGGAAAATCCACACCCGTGATTCAATCACCTCCCACCAGACCACTGCCCCAGCATGTGACGATTACAATTTGAGATGAGATTTGGGTGGGAACACAGGGCCAAACCATATCAAGAACCATCTGTGTTTAATATGCCTTGGCTCGTTATTGGGATTTAACTCAATGACAGTACAAGTTATTGTGAATATTTGCTGAAAAGCATAACCTACTGACCTCTGCAGGGACATTAAGAGGTATACTACCAGAACTCACTATTTTGTCCTTCTTCCCAAAGCTTTCCTAGGTGTAGCCTTTGACTAGGGGTAGAGATGGAGAAGTACAGAAGAATGTATTTTGGAGAAGAATCATTTTCTTCTCTCTTCCTCCTTTGACAAGGACTGATGGGTGCTTGGTTAAATAAATGGCATCCTGTGCATCCTGACCTTGGCCCTTGCCATTACCTCCTCCTTCGGAGCCTTGGTTGCCCCTAGTAGCCACCTGTACCCCACTTAAGTCCCCTGCCTTTCATGTGGTCCAACTCGCACTGTTGGGGACCAAGGAAAACAAGCTTAGCAGGTAATAGCACAGTCTTAGGAGTCAGACTGACATGGGTTTGAATACTTTGTGACATTGGGCAAGTTACTTCGCTTTTCTGAAGCTCTGTTGCCTCACCTGGAAGAGTGAGATAATAGTACCAACTGCCTCATGAGGTAGTTGGAGGAATAAATGAACTAATGCAGACAAAGAAGAGTGCCCAGAATGTCAAGTTGTCCAAAAACTGTCAGCTGTCATCATTGCCGTCATCATCATCATCATCATTATATCCATCAGCACATTTTAGTGACAAGTGACAGAAGCACCAACTTAAATGAATTTAAGCAAAGAAAGACAACAGTTGGGCTCGGTTAACTGAAAGGTCCAGTCTTAATCCAGAGGTTCAGCAACATCATCTGTGCTCAATCTGTCTCTGAATCTCACTCTGCATTTTTTTTTTTATCTTGGCTTCATCCTCCAGCAGGTGGACAAAAGGATAACGGAAGGACCCCAGCTCACAGAGCCCCAACCTTGCTTCTCCTCCAACCACAAGGCCTGTGTATATGCATGGAAATACTCCAACCCATGTGTCAAAGCTCCAGCCACAAACCCATCTCCCAGAATACAGCTTCCCCTTGTTCTCAGAAAGGCAGACTGTGGAATAGGCCTCCATTGGCCCTGAAATAGACTCAAGGCTCTTTGGGAAGGAATTCCAGGGACCTGAGCATCAGGAGCATGTTGTAAAAGTAGAAACAGAAAGAATGCAGGCTCAAGATGGGCATGTTCACTTGTTCCCATAGAACCGTCACCCCGTGGGGAAGGGCAGGGCCAGATAAGGGCCAGAGCAGAGCCTTTTGACGTGCAGGAGCCCTGGTTGCCATATCTAAGAGAGGTATTTATTTACTAAATAGCATATTTATTCACATAGTGATTGCTGTGAAACAGTCTAACACAATGCAATCCAGGATACGATTACATGTTGTGGACGTTTTAGAAAAGAGAGGGATGGATGCCAACAGGAAAGAGAGTCTTGGAGGGTGGAGAGATTGGGATAGGCCCAGGATATAGGGAAGTTATTCCAGGTGAGAAGAGCTACATGCCTCGAGGTCACGCTGGATCTGCCATGTGTTGGCAAATGGGGAGCCCAGCCTGGTAAGACGGAAGGTGTGTGTGGGAGAAACAGGAGAAGGCCCAGGGGTTGGGGTGGGACTGAGGGGGCTGGAGGAGCCATTTAGCAGGGCTCTAAGGGGGAGGCTGGCTCCAAATCTGTTACCATAAGAATTAGGGAGTCTTTGAAGTTTGTGAATAGAGGATGGCGGTTGGAAGTGGTGATTGAGAAGCTGAAGCAGAGGAGTGATGCTGGTGGATAAAACAGCCCAGAGCTGAGATCTAGTGGAGAAGGAACCAGACCAGGGCTACTGTGAGGATGCCAAATCAGGGGCAAGTAGAGAAGGAGGAACGTGTATACATAGTCCATGGAGGAGGCTAAGCTGGCAAAGTGACCACACCCAGATCTGATGTCCCCAGAAGAACCGAGTGCCTAGCACAAAGTGAGCTGCACACAAATGTGTTGCCAAGTTCAGCTGTCACAGTAGATGGGATGGACACGTGTCCATTCTTATGTGGTGGCTATGATGACCAACTTAACTACATGAGGGCTTTGCTTTTCAATATTATTCCAGTCTCGTGATGGGCAAATTAAATTCAGAGAGTCTGTGGGGTTTGGCCTGGCCAGGGTTACCACCTCTGGGTGTCCCCTGGACAGAGCTGGCACCTCGGGCTGAGGTTGATGCCCTGGTGAAGTTCCTGTGGCCAGAATAGAGGGCTTTTCCCTGGCTGCCTTTGCGCGGCGGTTTGTAGGGCCCTGTTTGTTCGTCTGGGGTGAATGCGTACTTGAATGCATTTTTAAAGGGGGCTTCCAATCCTGGCCTGTGCCCACTGGTTTCTCACATGAGGAAGGGACTCCACAGCGCCTGGCCAGCTTCATGACTGGGGTGCTGGTGCTGGCAGGTCCAGGTGGATCCCGCCAATGCCTTGGTTCCTACAGCATGGGGCACACACAGGGGCTCAAGGGTATTCCCGGGAGTGAAAAAAATCATACACAGCCATGTGATGCAGTTCCAGCTTTTAAGCTGAGCAATTTATAATTACATGGTGTCAATCAACCCATAATTGTTTATTAATCACCTACCGTGTACTCTGCATCGTGTTGAATGCTGCATGAGACACAGAAGAGATTCGAAGGACTTCTAAAGAGTCTAGAGGTTTTGAGCCAGAGGACTTTGGTTCAAGTCCCAGCACTATCATTTACTGGTTATGTAGACTTTAACAAGTCTTTCAGCCTCCTCAGTTTCCTTATCTATAAAATGGGCACAGAAGCACAGCCCATCTGACAACAATGATAGAGAGATATATGAGATAGCTATAATGATATCATAAGCTGACAGATATTTATTCTAATCGAATATGTGGAGACTAAAATAATGGATAATTTTATAATGTTTACTTTTAATAATAAAAGTCTTCTAGTTCTATATATTCAATAGTTCTATGAAACTTTTTCTTGCTCCTACGAAACATGTAATCTGACTGTAGAAATAACACTAAGACACATGTATAATGAATATGACACAGCAATGAATATGAGAGAGAAAAAATACCATAAAACAGAGCATAAGAGCCATTTGATATTTTCTCAACTTTGGTGTCATTTTCCTCCTTCCTGATTGTCACATCTCTAGAATCAGCTGGTTTCTCCATAGGCTCCTGAATGTGGAAAACACCTGTAGCTTAGAGATAGTCAGAAGGCACTGTCTCTCCAGTCCCTGTGTACAGATGGGGTGGCCAAGGCCCAGGGAGGAGTGGAGTCCTGCATTGCAAAGATGGTACCGTTAGGAAGTGGTAGAGTCAGGACTTGACCTCAAAACTTCTGGTTCTTTCCAGTCTACTCTGCTGCCCTCCGACCTGGCAGTCATCCACCAGGTGTGAGACCTGGGTGACTGAAGGGGCACCTCCGCACTTCACTGCAGGCCACTGCTGAGTGGTCCCTCACATACAACCATAAGAGGCAGAAATCACTGTCTTTATAATAATTTATTTTGGCATGAAAACACACACACACACACACACACACACAAACAGGAGAAAGGGAATTGTCAAGTAGGAACCAGGTGGGGAGATAGGTAAGGTAGCCCTCAAGCGCTTCTGTGCCCCAGCAGGCTGCACTCCACCCTGACCTTAGGCCTTCCAGGCCCACACCATCCTCATCTCAAGGAAGATGGCCGATAGCTGCTACTCTCTGAACGATCCCTGGCCAGAAGAGAATAGATCATGAGATCCAGGAGAGAATTTACAAAAATGCCTGACTCTGACCCTATGAGCTGGAACAGATGAGGAAGGCGGGGCCACCAGAGCAGTTGCAGCAATGAGGATTTGCTTTAGGTGCTTGGTGGCCGGAGTAAAGGGGAGCAGCCGTCGGCCTCCCCAGAGCTGAGCACTGGAGCAGGGTGTGTCCAAGGGCTCTTCTTGGTTTTGCCATTTTCATATCTGTCAGGAGTTACTAATCCTTCATTACCAGAAACAGCTTCTTCATCCGGGACCCAATCACCGTGGAACCTCATATTATCAGGATGCTGTTTCTTCAGTTTCTATGGGAACCTGTTTTCCTCATGATGTCCCCGAGGCCCTGCAACACCCTGAGACGCCTTCTGAATCATTGAGGGAGTACGCGCCGGTGTTCAGTCTAGCTTCAGTGTGAAGGGATTCTTACTGTGTTTTTCCAAAGCATAAACTAAAGGGCAACTCAAATGTTCTAGACAAACAAAAGACACCTGTCTATGGAATGACAGTATGGACTGGTCACTTCAGCCACTCTGGACGTCCTGACATCCATGCTAATCCATGTGTATCTGCATATGGCAAATGCATGTGTTTCTACCTCAGCTCTCATTCTATCTGTGATGTATGGTGTTTGTTATCTGGGGTTTGAGGACATGCATTTTTTGCTTATCCTTCTTTGCTATTTGACTGCAAACTCCTCAAGGGTATGGAACATCCCTCATCTGTTCTCTGTCTTCCAAGCATGCTTCACTGCTGATGGTGGTCACCCCAGGCACTGAGTCCAAGGAGTGGCTAAGCTCACTGCAGGGCCATCTCTAACCAGAAAACTGCCAGTTCCTTCTATAGAAGTGTCATCTGAAGAAACGTAAACATACCTCCCAAAACGAATCAATCCTTGGGTCCAAATTTCCCAAGTACTTTGGCCCTTTTCTCCTGGAAGTCTGTCTGACAGCAGGTTTCCGAAGGAGAGTTATCCACGCCACAGTTTCTGCCTGCTCTCCTCACATACTGCCTTAATTACATTATCTGCCTCTAGTTACAGGAGGTGGTAAGCTGAATGGGGGAAATAGTTGGCAGGGCAGAGGCAATAAGGAAGCCTTGGCAATGGTATGTTAGGGGGCACAGATGTAGCCTTGCGCTCTTTCTATGAAGTGACCTCTATAACTTCAGAGGACAAGAACCTGATGTGTCCAGTTTCCTTTCATATTCTTAGCACTGAGGTGAGTGCTCAGTTTATGTTCAATAAATCTTTGCTGAAGGAATGACACTGGGCTTACAAGCCAGTTCAACCGTTCATGAGCTCTCTGGGTCTGTTGCTTTTCCTCATCTCTAACCTGAGGGGGCTGCTGTAGTTCATGTACACTGCTGTATTATATTCTACTGCATAGATCTCAGACATATAATGTTGAGTACGAAAGAAAAGTAAATATTAGATAATGACAAGCAATATTAATTATCATCTTTCAAAGCTCAAAAAAAAGTAAATAATATGCTGTTCAGGGATACATAGTATATCAGTCAGTTATTGCCACAGTAATGCTGCCTAACAAATGGTTTCGTAACTCAGTGGCTGACAACATTCATGTATTCTGACTCAGGTGTCTGTGGATTGGCTGGGAGTTGGCTAATTTAGGCCAGGCTCAGTTGAGCTTAGTTCTAACTTCAGATTGGATCCAGGTCTTCCCCACAGGTCTGTTATCCTCCTTGGAGCAGCAGGTGACTTGAAGCATGTTTTTCTCATGGCAGAGGCAGACATATAAGAGGGAAAAGTGGAAACAGGTGATTCCTCTTAAGGCCTGGGCTCAGAATTTGCACCCTGTCATACCCTGCAACGTTCTACTGACCAAAGCAAATCTAACATCTTGGGCAGAGAAATATATTCCACTTCCATCAGGAGGAACTGCTAAGTCATATGTCAAAATATCTAAAGAACTCAGAGCAATAATGCAATCTACATTGCTAACATATTTGGCAAAATACAAAAATCATTAGAGAGGGCTATAAACATAAAATCCAGGATAGTGGTTATTTCTGTGGGGGAAGTAGGTGGGACATCAATTGTAATGGTCTGGCTCTAAGGTTGAGTGGTGGGTTCACAGGTTTTATTATTATTATGCTTTATAATTTGCATGCGTATGATCCTTCACATATCAAATGTTACGTAGTTAAAACAGTACATTTAAATAACGAGGTAAAGGGTGTGATTCAACTATATGAGCGGTGCTAACATTATGTGTTCTACTGTTCTAGGGTAAGCAGAAACTGAGAGCTCACTTTTGGAGATGGAACACTCCTGAACATTCAGCAGGAATCCTGGCCACTCAGCACCCAGGCTAAGAAAGAGGCCTTTCTTAGTGGGGAAGGTGAGAAGATGTATTCCCTGCCTAGAGAGCTGTGAGGAGTCTCTAGGAAACAATTCAGATGCAGCATGAGACAGCACAGAGAGCCCTGGTTTCAACTGCCGGCTGACTTGGCCACACATCCCAACAGATACTCTGCCCTTGGGAGAGTTAGATTAGCCTCTCAATCTGTTTTCTTGTCCATGGAGGAGAGGTCACTACGCCATGTCTTGGAGGATGGCTATGAATCTTAGCATGAGCGAGCTTCTATTTGATTTCTGCTGTTGAGCAGAGAGGCCGTGAGGCACAGTGTGTTGCAAAGCTGAATACCTGTGTCTGAATCTGACTGTGCTGCTGGTGAGATGGGGCTGGGTCCTCAGGTAGTAAGTTAACTTTCCAGTTCTCTGTTGCCTTCTGCAATGTGGTGGCACATGAGGTGGTTTTTCTTTGTTGTTGTTTTGTTTTTTTGTGAGCAATTCTCCTGCCTCAGCTTCCAAAGTAGCTGGAATTACAGGTGCCCACTATCACGCCAGGATTTTTTTTTTTTTAAGTAGAGATGGGGTTTCACCATGTTGGTCAGGCTGGTCTTGAACCCCTGACCTTGTGATCTGCCTGCGATAGCCTCCCAAAGTGCTGGGATTACAGGTGTGAGCCACTGCACCCAGCTATGAACTGTGGTTTAAATGAATGTTATGTATTATGTACCTGACACATAGAGGGGACGGCTCCGTAAATGTTTATCCCTTTCCCCTCCCACTTTTATCCTGTACACAATGGCACAAAGATGGTGAGGGAAAGAGGTCAAGTTCATGACCAGGTGTCTTCAGAAGGAGACAGTGTGGATGTTGAATCCCAGCCTCCTTAGTTGAAAGGGTAAGTGTCTCAGGTGTGGGTACTGGGAGGGGGGTTGGGCCTAGGGAGGGATTATGTTTTCCATTATTAAAACATCTCCAATTTCAGCCTCCAATTTGGGGAAGCAAAATAATTTTGGCCCCCCAAGCAGTATCTGTCTCTGGAACTCATTATCTGCTTTGTTAAGTTCAGAGGCATTCTGATAAGGGTAATTGAATTAGGCTTCTCAGGACTCCTACAAGCAGGCTAGCTGCCACAGTAGGGGGTCTTGCTGTCCAGGCCCTTTGGCATGCAGACGCTCCCTCCACTGCCCTGCTTTGGAGTGGGCCCCCCTGGGGCTCGCAGTGCCTTGGGCTTGGCCTTTGAAGATCTTTGCATTGCAGGGAAGCCTCTACACTCCAGAGGCTCATCATGCTTCCCAGGGTCCTGCTTTGAATCTCTTCCCAATCTGCTTTGGAGGCCTCTGGAAGTGAGGGGGGCAAAAAGTCTTCCCTTGAGGCAGAGGAATTTCTGGAGGTCAAGGAAATGTTCAGCCGGGGACAAAAGAGCAAGAGGTCGAGGTTCAAATGCTGTTGACCTAAATTTTTCCCAATTCCAGAGGTTTTTTTCCCCCCAGGGAAACTTGTCTCCACCCTTCTCACAGATTTGGCAGGACTCTGCCACCTGAAATGACAGAAGCCTGGTCATTTGGAGATATTATGACAGCAGCCACTTATTGCAAACATCTACAATAAGAGTGACATGACCCCCGTCAGAATGCGTGCAGACCCAGCCCCTATTTATTTCTCGTACCTCGGCCGTGGTCTCTGCACTCCCACCCTATCTTCCTCTTCTTGTGAACCCAGCGCTAAAAAAATTCATCAGGGCTGTTTGCTGCATACCTCTTAGGAGCTGTTTTTTCTTCCTCCCATCAGACCAGGGTCTCATTGAAACTCTGCATGAAGGGAATAGTAACTATGCAGTGTGCCCTTCAAGGTCTGGACAAGGCCTTTCAGTTCCATGAATCTGTTAGTCCCACCCCATTTCTCCAACCTCTGCCCCCCACACAGCCCTGCGCGTTCATCTCCGATGAGCCTACTCAGCTCCCATCATTATTACAAGCAAAAGTAATGTAATTTCAGAGACCGCTAGAACAGATCTGGGTTCAAACCGCAACTCTAGAATTTACTATCAGTGTGATATTTGGTAAGTTAGTAACCTGGAAGGATTAGCAATTATGCAAAGGCTCCCAAACTTTCTCAGTTCATAGTGTCTTTAGCACCTCAGTAATTTTTCACAGTGTCTCTAGGCCTTAAAAAAATGCCCAAGAGTTTCATTTATCAAGAAGTTAGAACCAAACTACTTAATAGGAATTTATGTCCTGACAAAGTAATTGCATATAAGTTGAAAGAAAAAAGTAATAGTTTGATTTTATTCTTTTTTTTTTTTTGGAAAGGTGTCTCTCTCTGTTGCCTAGGCTGGAGTGCAGTGGTGCCATCTCGGCTCACTGCAACCTCCGACTCCTGGGTTCAAGTGATTCTCCTGCCTCAGCTTCCTGAGTATCTGGGATTACAGGCGTGCACCACCACGGCCAGCTAATTTTTGTGTTTTTAGTAGAGATGGGGTTTCACCCTGTTGGCCAGGCTGGTCTCAAACTCCTGACCTCAAGTGATCCACTCACCTTGGCCTCCCAAAATGCTAGGATTACAGGTGTGAGCCACCGTGCCTGGCCAATTTTATTCTTGAGTAGCAGTGATTGCTTATTAATGGGATGCAGACACCTATTGGGCACTGTACAACTTCTCAGACCTTGGAATCTGACTGGACATTGCTTTTCTCACCTCCTGTTACATATGGACTTTCATAGCACCACAAAGATGTGGCATCATCCAAAGGAATGCTGTATGATCTAATGTTGAAACCGTGAACTACCTTGAGCTAGTAGTTTGCACAGTGTCTAAGAGACATTAAGCATCATGACATTTCCCTCAAAAATTTAAAATAACCCACAGTCTTTCTATAAATTTGCTTTGGCACCCAGAGTGGGAACTGTAGCAATAGTGTTTGAAAAGTACCTAACATATTGTAGACATTGAAAAAATGGCAGCGGTTATGACTTCTCTTTGAGCTTTTAAAGTCACAGTTGGTTGCCCTAGGACTGAACTGCCATGCCACCAGACTAGACTGCAGTCTCCCTGAAGGCTGATGTATCGATCTAAGTATCCCCTGTGCAGAGTATGTGTTGGGTAATTGTTTCTTTAATGGTGGATGGATGGATGCCTTTTGGACCACTCACCTTTTGGTTCATCCGTATTTATAAGCATGTGTGCATCCATCCATTATTGCACCTATGCATCCTATAAGCCGTGGAAAGTTGAATTCCTTGTCAGTTGAAGCTGCCTCTCAACCCCTGTTCCATTCTAGTGGATGGCTTTGGCTCCTCTTCCCTTCTCTGTCTACCTCTTGTGCCTTGAAGAACCATCATCCTTTGGGCCTCAGCTCTAGGATTATATTTCATGCCTGTAGCTTGTTTTCTTAAACTCTTCAAATTCCTGTAGGATAGAAGCAGGCCTAACTTGCCCATGAATTCCTGCATTTTCTGGTGTGGAATGTTCCTCACAGGGCTGATGGTAGACTAGGTGCTCACTGAATACTTACTAAATGAATTACTTGATTTATGTTGTGGTTTTATGCAGAAACCGATGTCAACATTTTGATTGACTTGTCTAGTGACTCATTAATTACAAAGTATGCAGCAAGTGAGGAGCAAAGGCAGCCCCATGGCTCAGTGAGGAAAGAAGAGTCAGGACAACTTCAGCAGTCAGTGAGGGCTTCACTGAGGAGGGGGTTACAACTGGATGTTGAATGGTGGGTGAAATTCGGAGGAGCCAAAGGAAGGAGGCAGGCATTCAGGACTGGAATGATGGGGCACAGCAAGAAAAATGACCTGGAGGAAGAAGTGGGCTGGGTGTGTGAGGGCCCAGAGAAGCAAAAGGCATACTTGGATAAAGAGAGAATGAGATGGAATTTCAAGGAGTAATGTTGGCTAAGAAACTCCTAAGACCTTGAAAGCTGGGAGGAAGCATTTTAAAATGTGAACGAACATTAGCAGTTAACTGGAAGGTATACTGCAGAGCTGGCTGCATAAAGGTGGTTCCACCATACTGAATCACTTTATCTAGGGAAGGGGTACAGGGGGTGGAGGGAAAATTAAAGTAATATGCCCTGTTACAGGAGAGGTCCAAATGAAAACATTTTGCTTGGGTTTAACTGGCCATAGGTCTGATGGTTTTCTATCCACCACACAAGTAAATAGCTCAAGGGCAGGCTGCCCGCCAGCATAAGCCTTTCTGTGGAAAATCCTGCCAGTGTGGCCATGGAAAATGCCCTCTTGCTGACCATAATTATACAGAATATGTGCAAATAAAAGCTGAAAGAAAACCCTTTTGCAGAAGCATGGTTTTTTCTGTTCTTATTTTGACAGGGTGGAAGAGAAATTCGCAGACCATTTTCTCATTCTCCCAATTGGGGCAGAATGAGCTCATGCTGCATGGCTGGGCTGGGGGTTGGGTTTCAGTGAGAGACCTAAAAACTAGTTTCTCCACAGAGGCCTATATTTATGGGTCTTTCAGTCCTGAGATGGTGTGGCGTGGGGATGAGGGTCATTGAGGAGAAGGCCAAAGAGGCTGTTTCTTTGTTTAGCTCTGACTAACCAGAAAGGTTTGATCTTCTTCAGCCAAGGGGAGATGGGAGAAGTTGGGCGTGTTTAAAGCATGATCTCCACTTTTTAAGGCGAATTTCAGTAGAAGGTGATTCTTCTGTGTCCCCAACCCTTCCGTGTGGTTCCCATCAGAGACAGTCTCTGACTCTGAAGAAGCCCAGAACATAACAAATGTCTCCTAGAGAGAGCACTCCCTAAGCAACAAGATAACAGATTTTGTTTCTTCGAGTTTTATATCTGCCCTTCCAGAAAACTGCCCTTTCTCTTCTTCTCTTGGACATTTTTAGGAACACTTGAGTGAAAAACACTCAGGTGAAGGGTTGGTGTTTGCCAGTCACACAGTGATGCATGCCTGGATTACCTGGTCCCATCAGGACTGGACTCCAAAGTGCAAAGAGGTAAAGGATGGACAGCTGCTTTGGTCCAGCTCCGAGCTGCAAGGAGAAGAGATGCTCTAAGGGCCCCCGCAGCTGTAGATTTGATGCAGGGCACATGTGCAGTGAAGCTGGAAATGGTCTAGGAACTAGAAAATTAGAAGAATCCAAGGCAGCCCTGGAGACCAGTCCTCTTCCCAACGCCTCCTGGTCTGTCTGCCTGTCTGGTGCATTCTCTCTGCTTACCCATGGAGTTTTTACTTCACCTTGCCTATGGCCCATCATGACTGCCAGTTTCCTTCACTTCAGCACCTCTCTGTACAACTTTAGGCCTCTATTCCCAATGTTTTCTGGCTGTTTCTTTTTTTTCCTTTCCTTTTATTTTCATTTCTTTCTTTTTTTTTTTTTTTTTTTTTTGAGACAGAGTCTCACTCTATTGCCCAGACTGGATTGCAGTGGCAGAATCGCTGCTCACTGCAACCTGTGCCTCCCAAGTTCGAGCGATTCTCCTGCCTCAGCCTCCTGAGAGGCCGGGACCACAGGCACGGCCTGGCCTCAGTTTCTTAAGAGAAATATAAAGGGCTCAACTAGCCCTGATCATTTGGAGGGATCAGGACCTAATGGTCTGGTCAGCTTGTGTTTTCGTTGTCTTGTGTTGTGCACCCACCCAGAGGACAGTTCACGGAGGGCTGGACAACAAACCACTTAGGAGCAGAGATTACGAGTTGGGGTGTGGACAAGGCAAGCACCACTTGCCATCTCTATTACAATAATCATTCTGAACAGCATGAACAGGATAGGGAAGGCTGTGGTGAGACTACATACGTCGTTTTGATCAGTTCAGCTAGCATTTATTTCAAATGTAGAAAAATATTTTTTTGGCCAGGTGCAGTAGCCCACACCTGTAATCCCAGGCACCCTGGGAGGCCAAAGCAGGTGGATCACCTGACGTCAGGAGTTTGAGACCAGCCTGGCCAACATGGTAAAACCCTGTCTCTACAAAAATACAAAAATTAGCCAGGTGTGGTGGTACATGTCTGTAGTCCCAGCTATTTGGGAGGTTGAGGTGGGAGAACCGCTGGAACCCAGGAGGTGGAGGTTTCAGTGAGCCAAGATCATGCCACTGCACTCCAGCCTGGGCAACAGAGTGAGACCCTGTCTCAAAGGAAAAAAAAATTATGGGAAGAAATAACCTGATAGTGAATACCAAGTGACTGTGATATAGTCTAAGACACATAGGTAAATTTGTACCCAATAATACCCAAATAACCTGGTAAAGAATCTATACATCTCACTTCATCTCTTTAGTGTCATGTTAGAACACAAAACTTCATATTCCATCAAAAACAAAGCAAACCTTATTCAAGGCTGTTTGAATTTTTAAAATTTGTTTCGTTTTTTTAAACATAATATTGTCTATTCAAAGGAGATGAGCAGAATGATAATGTTTAGATTACAATCCCCATTTCTTTTTAAACTTAACTTGGGAAGACAACCCTACTATGTCATAACCGATGCCTCTGGATACGTAAATGCAACTGTGACCTGACAGCATGTATTTAGCATACCCTGTGATAGGTCCCCTCAGTTATAGTACTCAGGCACGGCAGAGGGACATGGGAAAGTTTGGGTATATAATTTAGGATTACATTTGGCTACTAGTAACACATATCCAAATAGCAATAGATTAGACAAAGAAGTTCGTTTTTCTCCCAAGTAAAAGTTTAGAACAACCCAATGGCTTTGCTGTGTTCATTCCAGCCTTGGGATCTCCAGTTCTCAGGGATCGCCTCCTCCTGTGGTCCCAGGCAGAGCTCCACCTGTTGAAACAGCTCTCTATTTCAAGCAGTAGGAAGGAGGAAGACGGAAAGAAGTAGCAAAAGGCGTGTGCTAGCTATGTCTTAAGGAAGGTCCTGGCCAGGCAAAACTTTGGGAGGCTGAGGCGAGAGGGTAGTTTAGAGCCAGGAGTTCAAGGCCAGCCTGGGCAACATCCATGAGACCCTGTGGCTACAAAAAATAAAACATTTGCTGGGCATGGTGGTGCATGCCTGTAGTCCCAGATACTGAGGAGGCTAAGGCAAGAGGATGACTTGAGCCTAGGAATTTGAGGATGCAGTGAGACATGTTTGTGCCCTGGACTCCAGCCTGGGTGCAGAGCAATACATCTTGTTTGTTTTGTCTCAAAAAAAAAATACAAAAAAGGTCCTTAGACTCTGCCACATGAACTTCTGCCTACACTCCACTGGTGAAAACTTGGTCATATGCCACACCTAGCTACGAGACAGAAATGTAATCTTTATTCCAGAAAGCCACTTGCCAGCTAAAATTTTGATTACTTTGTGTGTGAGTCAGGGTTCTCCAGAGACACAGAATCCATAGTTTGTGTAAGTCTATGGAAAGAGACTTATTATATGGAACTGATTTACATGATTATGGAGGCAAGCAAGTCTAAAACCTGCAGAGTGGGCTGGCAGGCTGGACAATTCTCTCTTGCTCAGGGGAGGCAGGTGTTCTGGTTCTGTTCAGGCCTTCAACTGATTGAATGTGGCCCACCCATGTTATGGAGGGCAATCTGTTTTATTCAAATTCCACCAATTTAAATGTTGTTAATCTCATCCAAAAACACCCTCACAGAAGCAGCGAGAATAACATTTGACCAAATATCAGAGCACCCCATGGCCCGACCAAGTCAACACCTAAGATTAACTATCACACATACAAGAAAGGAATTAACTGATACACTACGGAAGAAGTGGAGCCAGATACTGGGGACAATAGCAGTCTCTGTCACACTGGGGACCAGCAACCTCTTTTATAAGCAAGGATGTAAAATATCTGAGGGCAATAACTGTCACCATCATATTCAGCAATTTTCTTTCTTTTCTTTTTTTTTTTGAGACGGAGTTCCACTCTTGTTACCCAGGCTGGAGTGCAATGGCGCGATCTCGGCTCACCGCAACCTCCGCCTCCTGGGTTCAGGCAATTCTCCTGCCTCAACCTCCTGAGTAGCTGGGATTACAGGCATGCGCCACCATGCCCAGCTAATGTTTTGTATTTGTAGTAGAGACGGGGTTTCACCATGTTGACCAGGATGGTCTTGATCTCTTGACCTCGTGATCCACCCGCCTCGGCCTCCCAAAGTGCTGGGATTACAGGCTTCAGCCACCGCGCCCGGCAGGTAGCAATTTTCATCATACTTTGCACAATAACAGTAACCAACAAATACTTGTTGTGTTAATAAAGAACATAATCTGTGTGCAGAGATGATTAAAATGAGCTGGAGCCACATATGAGAACAAACTCAGTGAACTTTTTCTAACAAGGACCAGAAAGCACATGTTTTCAACTTGGTGGGCCATGTGGTCTCTGGCCCAGCTCTTCAACTCTGCACTTGCAGGTGAAGGAGCCACAGGATAATACGTAAATGAATGGATGTGGCCAGATTTGAGCCGAAGGCAGCAGTCTGCCAAACCCTGAACAGGACTACCAATCTGGGAAGGATCTAGCTGCTCATTTTACAGGAAACTGGAGCAAACTGACGTGGCTGAGGTTACACCTCGGTCAGTGGCAGCAGAAGCAGGACTAGATCAAAGGTCTCCTAACCGCTTGTTCAGTTAGGAGATCTTTGATCTAGTCCTGGTTCTGCTGCCAAAATATCACTCGAAAATTAATTTTTGAGAATTAACAATGTGTAACGAACAGCCCTTGTTCCTCACTCAATTTCACAGACCTTGGAAGAATGGATGTGATTGTGTGTCTGTATGTGTGTGTGCGTGTGTGTGTGTGTGGGGGGGTGTGGGGTGTGTGTGTGTGTGTGTGTGTGTGGTGTGTGTGTGTGTGTGTGCGTGTTGACAGCATCACAGACCTTGGAAGAACAGATGTGATGTGTGTGTGTGTGTGTGTGTGTGTGTGCGCGTGTTGACAGCATCACAGACCTTGGAAGAATGGATGTGACGTGTGTGTGTGTGTGTGTGTGTGCGCGTGTGTGTGTGTGTGTGTGTGTGTGTGGTGTGGTGTGTGTGTGTATGCGTGTTGACAGCATCACAGACCTTGGAAGAACGGATGTGATGTGTGTGTGTGTGTGTGCGTGTTGACAGCATCACAGACCTTGGAAGAATGGATGTGATGTGTGTGTGTGTGTGTGTGTGTGTGTGTTGACAGCCATGGGGCAGGATCCTTGCCCCGCCATGGGCCTGAGAGGGCACTGGTGTTCCATGACAACATCACATTCGCCTCCATGGATTCCTCGTCAGAGGAGACAGCATAGTGAGCCAATCCCACACCCAGCACTTCCTGAAGTCATTCATGCCTTAATGGGGGGGCATAGACTAAGACCTGGCCCTATCTGTCAGCAGTCAAACTGGACGGGATACCATATGAAAAGAGGATGCCAAGGCAGTTGCATGTTTGGAAAAAGAAAGGCAGGCCCACTTTCCAGAGCCTGAGATGCTATCCATATAAAGCAACTTCTGCCACTGTGGTGGCCATCACTACTCTAAGGCTGTGCTGTCCAGCATGGTAGTATGTGTAGCAGTTGGGTACTTGAAATGTGGCTAGCGTGACTGAAGAAGTGAATTTCACATTTATTTCATGTTAGTTCATTTACATTTAACTGGAAAAACCTAATACTTGAAGTCATTAGAAAACTTTTAAGTCTATTTGGAACAACCTGCATATGTGAATCTACTTTTTCAATGGGATATTTTATGAAATCTACATACAATCAAGTTTTTCTGATGCAAATTTAGCATATGAGTAGAGATTTTAAATACACAACAGGATCTCACAACTTTAATGCAAAACAAAAAAATTTAAAGTATCTCAATAGTTTTATATGTTAATTACATAGTTTTAAAATGATAGTTTGTGCCTCAGAAAAAGGAGAAAAAAAAAAGAAAATGGCTGGGTGCAGTGGCTCACATCTGTATTCTCAGCACTTTGGGAGGCCAAGGCCAGAGGATCACTTGAGCCCAGGAATTCAAGACCAGCCTGGCAACATGGCAAGATTGTCTCTATTAAAAAAAATTTTTTTACATGATAGTTTGGATATTTTGTGTTAAATTATATTATTAAAGTTAATTTCACCTTTTTAAAAATCTTTTTTATGGTGTGGCTACTAGAAAATGTAAAATGACATAAGTAACTCATGTTATATTGCTAAGGGACAGTGCTCTTGTGGGTACACTAGCCTCCCATCCTCAGGAATGACCTGGTTTGTTCCTTGCCCTACAATTTCCCTCTTAGCACCTATAGCAAATTTTGTCTAAACCAGACTCCACAGTATCTCTGCCTAGTCTCTAATGGTTTCATAAAATCATCTTTCTCTCCTTCCTCATTGAAAGTGGAAAGAGGGAAGAGACTTGACATCCTCAACAGAGTAGGGTCACACTAAGGATGTAATTGAAATGACTCTTGAGCTGGGGATCTGAAAACTGGGACTTTGCACCAATTTCATGGCAATCATGAGACATGCCAGTTCACACACATGACAGTTAACACATGAGCAAGCTGCTTTACCTCCCTGGATTTCAGACTCTCCACCTACAAGGTGAAAGTAATATTCCTTGCTCTCTTCTTAGGGCTATTTTAAACATAAGAATTAATATCTGTGGGGAGCCTGAAAAAATGAAAGCACTATTCTAATGTGAAATAATTTGTGTTCACAAAGTGAAGGGATTCTGCTCTTTCCCACCCTCCTCTCTTTCCACCCATTTAGCAAATGCTAAACTTCCCATGGGCCAGGGCTGCAGTTGGCTTCTCTGTGCATCACAGAGCATCTTCCTTACCTGGCCCCATTCCACCCTCTTCCTGCCAGGAGAACCCTGGTTGTCTAAATGGCTCACTCCTCACTTCCTATAATCACCTCCGGTTCGCAAACACAGCCTTGGGGCCAACAGTGGTTTATCCAGTTTCATCTTCATCATGAACCCTCCATGAATCTCTGAGGGAGAAATCAGCTCACACACTGTGTTTCAGGCCCACCGTTACCCTCTGCATGATGAAATGTACACAGAAACCCTCAAAATTGGTGTTAAAAGCACATAAACCTCTCGGGTTGTTGAGATTCTAGCCCAAGTAGGGAGTATGTGTAATATCACTAAAAGCAGGTATGATAGATAAAAATGAATGATGGCCCCTTCTAAACGTAAACGGAGCTGCTCATCCTTCAGGGCTGTTTATAAATAGAGGGGAGGCCATTTGTTTGGGATCCCGGGGACAGGCCGGCACTCCGTTTAGATAACGACCACATTTCGTGCCCAGTCGCCACTCTCTGGCCTGCAAGGTGGCGATTAATCAAACAATGTTTTGGTTTCTCCCGATACACATCTAGTCCTTCCGGTTGAGAGTGAGCTGAAGATGGCTTCCACAGTTTACAGAACAGCTGGGGCTTGTACATTAGAAAGCAGCCAGGGCGAGGGCCTATCAGGCTGGACATTCCAGTTGGAATTCTCGGTTGGGAGCAGCTGCATGGATGGGAATTCCGGAAGTTTAATCTAGTGTTGGCCTGGCCTTCTGGGACATCACTGACTTGTGCTCAGTCCGAGTGAGTGAATAACCCTCCTCATTAAGATAGACTCCTTGAGGTGAAGGAATACCAGAACTGAAATAATTAGAAGACATACCATTTTTATGATAAGGTAATTTGTCAGGCATAGACCAAAGGTAATAGAGTCTCTCCCCTGGTCTCCCAGCCTCCATCAGCAGGAGTAAAGAGGGGGTCCCAGTGTTCTGGAAGCTTTGGCAAGACACTCCCACTCCAACACTCCCAGGCTCATGACCACAGTCTGCCTTGCAGGCCATCAGGGTTTATTCCATCATACCCTTTATTCCGTTTATGTCCATCACCCCAAGAAGCCCAGGGCTCTCAGATCATCTTTACCCTCTAACTCTCACCTCCAGACAACCCTATGAGGCCCCTAGTCTTCATCTCATGATCCATGGTCCATCTCATGGTCCATCAGAGGTAGAATACTTCCAACCACCGCCTCCCCTGAATGCTCCCTCTGACTTCTTGCTGTAAGCGAACGCTGGCTTTCCAGCAAGGACACAGCTTCCTCTAGAGCCCTTTCAAGTGGAGGATGTTTCCTCTCCTCCATCCCTCAAGCCACTAAGTCTGAGGCTGGGATAGGGTCTCTCCTAATACCTCAGTGCTGCTTGGGAACCATTGTCCATCCACCCTCTGCAAAATGCCTGCTTTGAAGCACGTGTCATCAGACTACAATCCTGCAATAGCCTCCCTTACAGTTATTACTGAACCCTGGCTCACTGCACAGCCTTCCACACTTTCTATTTCCTGGTAACTTCAGTATTTGTGGTGACAATGCTTCCAACATTTGGTCTTTTCCGTTCCTTGACACGTCTCTCCTCCAATGACTTTGTCCTCCCTGCTACCACAGACACTCACACCTCATAACCATCCATGACCAATGACCACAACACTCTCACAATGCTAATTTCATCTTCCCACTCTAAAATCACCCCTGCCGTCTTATAGCTCAGCCCTCTAGTACCTGGTCCAAACAGTCCTTTGACTCAGTTTGCCCTGAACAGTTATGCATTTTGTGCATTGCTCAAAAGCCTGTCGCCAAGAGACAAGTGGGCTCTGAAACCCAGCTCAAGTTCTAGGAATGACACTGTGTTCTCTGCTTGGCTTATGGCTTCATCCACCTAGAGGAAGAGGCAGCTTTTTCTTTGTACAACTGCAGGACTGTGTCACCCAGAGGGGAAGGATTTATCTAATTCACCCAAGACACTCTGTGGTCTGACTTGGCCCCTCTGGGACCTACGGTTCATTGCTTTCATAACGATTCCAATCTCTTCACCCCCCTCATGCCCTTTCCCTTTTTCCCAGTGTTCCATGATGAATCCCTCCTTTGCATACTCTTCCAAACTCCCTGGCTCCTTTCTCCCTTCTTTGGCGAAATCCTTGTTCCTTTTAAAATATAACCTGTCTACTTCATGCCTGCACCCATGCAGTGGAAGACTGCTGGTGTAAAACAGACACATTTTACATTCCTATTCACACAACCAGCTTTAAGTGGGCCCTTACTTCTGCCTGGTAAGCCTTGTCTAGCTACTCTTTTGCTCTCTCAGGCACCAAACTGTTGGGCTGCCCAGTGAGAGGCCACTTCTTATTTATCTGAGAGAATACAAGTGGTCAGAAGAGAGCTTCCACATTCTCCCAGCACCATCATCACCCACGTATCTGCCTTCCCTCCATTACCGTGGATGACCTGCCCCTGCTCTTATCCAAAACCAACCCTCCACTCATATATTAGACCATGCCTTTTTCCTATGCAAGGCCTTTGCTGCCCTAGTAATCTCTCTCCTGCATCATGCTCACTTTGTTTTCTCTCTACTGGATCATTTATATTAACATATCGACACGTTGTAATATCTCCTCTATTTTGAAAAATTCTTTCTTGATCCTATCATCTTGATCCTTGACCCCTCCTCCTACTGCACTACTTCTCTGCTCCCTTTTATAGCAAATCTTCTCTCAAGAAATCAAGAGATAACAGATGCTGGAGAGGATGTGGAGAAATAGAAACACTTTTACACTGTTGGTGGGAGTGTAAATTAGTTCAACCATTGTGGAAGACAGTGTGCCCATTCCTCAAGAATCTAGAAATAGAAATACCATTTGACCCAGCATCCCATTACTGGGTATATACCCAAAGGATTATAAATCATTCTATTATAAAGACACATGTGCATGTATGTTTATTGCGGCACTGTTCACAATAGAAAAGACTTGGAACCAACTTAAATGCCCATCAGTGATAGACTGGATAAAGAAAATGTGGCAATATACACCATGGAATACTATGCAGCCATAAAAAAGGATAAGTTCATGTCCTTTGCAGGGACATAGATGAAACTGGAAACCATCATTCTTGGCAAACTGACACAAGAACAGAAAAACAAACGCAGCGTGTTCTCACTCACAAGTGGGTGTTGAACAATGAGAACACATGGACAGAGGGAGAGAAACATCACACACTGGGGCTTGGGGGATGGGGGCTAGGGGAGGAATAGCAGGGGATGGGGGATTGGGGAGGGGTAGCATTAGGAGAAATACGTAATGTAGATGACAGGGCAACGGATGCAGCAAACCACCACCATGGCACGTGTCTACCTATGTGATAAACTGGCACGATCTGCACATGTATCCCACAACTTGAAGTATGATAAATAAATAAGAAGAAAAAAAAAAAAAGAATGGGCTATCCCTGGCGCCTGTTCTCCCATTCTTTCCTGAACTCACTGCAGCCAGGCTAGTGTCCTCATCCTCCACCAAAACCTTTCTTGTCAATGTTACCAGTGAATCGCATGTTGCTAAATCCTAAATACACTGGTCAATTTCAGTCCTCATCTTACATGACCCAGCAGCTTTTGACACAGCTGATCACTCCATCCTTCTTAACTTGGCTTCTAGGACTCCACTTGGTTTCCTTTTACCATGTTGGTCACATCCTCAAAGACCCTGTGCTGGTTCTTCTATGTCTCCTCAAGCTCAAGCTGTGATACAGCCCTGGAAAGTTTTTGGACCTCTTCTCTATCCACACTCATCCCTCCCATAGCTTTAATTATCATCTGTATTATGATGACTCCCAGAACTCTAGACTCACACATCCAACTGCAAACACAGTGTCTCCGTTTGGATATGAATGGGCTGCAAACCTAGTGTGTCCAAAGAAGAGCTCCTGATTCCATCATCCTTGCCAAGCTGTGGGTCCTCCATCCTTCCCCAAGTCAGTCAATGGCAACACCATCCTTCCAGCATCCAGGCCAAAAGCCTTAGAGTCATCCTTGATCTCTTGATCTCTCTGTCTCTTTCTTCACCAGCAAAGTGTGTCAGTTCTGCCTTTAAAACTGATCCAGAATTCAACCACTTTATGCCATCTCCATTACTATCGCCAAGGTCCAAGTCACCACTCTCTCACCTTTGTTTCCTGCAGTAACCTGGACTGGGGACCTCAGCTGGGGCTGTGATCAGAACACCAACATGCAGACTCTCCACAGTGGCCTGAGCTTCCTCACAACATCATGGCTGGTCTATGGGCAAGCTTTTTTGTTTTTGTTTTTGTTTTGCTTTTCTCGCCAAGGCTGGAGTGGAGTGGCGTGATCATAGCTCACTGCAGCCTCAAACTCCTGGGCCCAAGTGACCCTCCTGGCTCAGCTTTAGGAGACTACAGGTGCCTTTTCTGACCTAGAACTACTAACTGACAGATACTATGTTAAGCACCAAGGACATAGAGATGAACAAGAAATAGTTCCTGGGTTCAAGGAGTTTATAGACTTGAAGGGGAGATGGACAAGGGAATTCCCTGTGTTAGAATTTAGCATTCTAAATGCTGTTACAGAATTAAGCAGAGGGTACCTTGGGAAATGAGGTGAAGGGGTATAAATCAGCTGGGGGTTTGAATTGGAATTACACTATGGAGGAGGAGGAAGGGGCTTCTGCATGATGAGAACTGCACTTACAGTAGGCAAAGAGGTTAAAGAGGCAGCTATGAGGTTAACAATTGACAGACCATGGGATGAATCAGAACAAATTCAAATCCTCCCTCTCACACTTCCTAATTAAACATGGGGAAATTATGTAATCCCTCTGATCCTATTTTCTCATTATAGATTGGGAATTACTCTGCAGACTTGAGAAAATTATCACAGTATCTGACACTTCATAGGCATCCAATAAGTGATGATTTTATGAAAATTAGTTGATTCAAATTGTCCGATGTAGGTTTTCTTGAAGTTGGTTTCTTTCATGAGCCTTATTCCAACTGATCCAAACAACCTTCAGAGTTTTCATTTAAGAAATAAAAGAAGAAATTTTGGGAGCAGAGAAGCAGAAAGATTACTTTTCTCCAGCTTCATTTGAATCAAAGTGGCACAGCCTGATTTGCAATATATTCTTGCCCTTATTTCCAGTGCAAAAACTCTTTGCCACAGGCCTTGTATTTGATTCTGGGAGCTAATCTGGGAATGTTGTCTCAGGATACGGACTGGCAGATGAGTCAGTTTCCAGGTCATGTTACCTTCTGTGTTAGCTGGGGCAGACAGGGAGAGGAGAGGAAAGAAAGTAGAAATGAAAGGATTCTTTTTTATTCCATTTTGAAAGCCTATGCTGTTGAGAATAAAGCACATAACATCTGGTCCCTGCCTTAAGATTTTTATATTAAAGCGGGAGGCTGAAACCTAATAATCTGAGTTAGAATCATAGGTTATAATCAAGTGCTTCAAATGTCAGAATAGAAGATAGAGACACAGAGGCAGGGTGAAGGTGGGGAGGCCCGTCCCGACTGCAGTGGCAGAGGAGCTCTAGCCCTACCAAATCTGGCCCTGCCAGGGTAGATGGTGACTCTGTACAATCACCTACTTTTTCTCAGCTGTCATTCCAAGACTGCAACTTTCTAGAAAGGAAGTCTCAGCTGGACCCTAAAGCCATTAGGCCAGATCCACCAGAAGGCCTGCCCCACATGCTTTGAGGATTAGCATCGGTCTTATTTAACAATCTAATTAATGTTTTGATAATTTAACAATTTTGTATGCTTTTTGGAGGGCTTTCTAGGGGAGCGACCTTGGCAGACAAAGCCATCTTTCGTTCTTAGACAGATGCCTTTTCTGATCCTATTAATGAGAAACACCCTTCCTGTCTGTGCTGGGCCAAGTGAGTAAGAGCAGGCTTTCCTGCAGCTGGGAGGGGGTGGAGGATCCCCAGCAGTGGAGCAGTGAGGGGTGGGGAGGTGGGGGCTGAGCACAGCAGAGCAGCAGCCGTGTCCTTAGCCCCATCACACCAGTGCCACGCAGGTTTCCAGCTGTAACTCCACCAGGCGATGTGGTGCTGTGAAGGGTGCTTCGGGCGCTGCATGCAAATACAAATTTCCTGAGTTGCCTTGGACTAGGCTCTTCCTTTCCCTGAGACTCAATTTCTTCCTATATCAAATGGTCATGGCAGTCCTTAACTTACTTGCCTTCATGACTGATGAGCCAACCCATTCATCAGCAGCATACAAGAGATTCCTAAATCGTTGGGGAAAGGGAAGTTAAAATTAGACCTAATTTGAAGATCCCATGTAACCTAAGGACAAGTAATGTAAGAAGCGGCAAAAACCCCTTTGCATGATGAGGTGTGCTTTCCAGGGAAAGACCCAACTACCTTTCTTTTCCCAAATCCAGACCCAGTGGAGTGGTGGTCAGGAGTACAGGCTTCTAGGTTGGGTAAACGGAGATTGAAGTGTTGCTACATTTGGCTATGTGCCCCTGGGTGACGGGTAGTTGGCCTCTCTGAACCTCTTGCTCTATAAATGGGTACAATAATAGCAATACCTTCATACTTTGTAAGAGAATTAGGTGAGATAAAGAGCAGGCAGTCCCCACTCAGCGTAGTTCAAATAAGCGTGCGTTTCAGCTATCATGGTTTAGTTCAATAACTCTTGTCCTCAACAAAATACTTCAAATTTCAGTAGCCATGTGCATTAACTGTGAGTAAATGCATAAAGCACAAACTTCTCTGCTAGTTCTCCAATCCACCATCTCTGTGAAGATGACAAAAGCACATCATGCTTAGTGACCAATTACATCACTTATGCATCTGCTAGTCAGTTAATGCACAGACAGCAAAGCATGTAGCGGTGTTGCCTTTTGTGTCCCAGTAATGAACTCACATGATATTTTACAGAACAGGATACTCAAAAGAGAGAATTAGCCAAGAAAAATAAAAGTGCAGCAAAGAAAAAAAATGTTGTAATGGATATAAAATTTGAATCCACCATAGAAGGAGTTTATGGAATAAATGGCCACGGGAATATTGACTTTGCCATTATTTGAAAGACTATGCAGCTGAAGAAACTCAGTGAAGGTGAATTTAGGACATAAATGAGAGTGGTTGTGATGAAAAGGGTGATGATGTCCATCTTAGTCCAGTTTGTGTTGCTATAATGGAATACCTGAAGCTGCATAATTTATAAAGAGGCTTGTTCGGCTCTTGGTTCTGCAGGCTGTACAAGAAGCATGGCACCAGCATCTGCTTCTGGTAAGGGCCTCTGGCGGCTTCCACTCATGGTGGAAGGCAAAGGGAGCCAAATGTATATGAAGATAGTTGGCAAGAGAGAAAGAGAGAGAGAGAGAGAGAGAGAGAGAGAGGAAGTGGCAGGCTCTTTTTAACAACCAGCTCTCCCAGGAACTAATAGGGGAAGAACTCACTCATTACCTTGAGGAGAGCACCAAACCATCGATGAAGGACCCGCCCCCATGACCCAAACACTTCCCATTAGGCCTCACCTCCCACATTGGGGATCAAATTTCAACATGAGATGTGGTGGGGTCAAACAAACCGAACTGTATCAATGTCCCAGAGGAAGTGACACCAGCAAAAATCTTCCCATGAAAGGAAATCTCGGAGATTCTTTACAACACTGAAAGCACAAATAAGAAAATGTTGGAAGCTGATCCAAACTTAGAGAATATATGACAATTTGCAAGGCATTGAAAAGGTGCCTATTCTGTATCATAAGTTCTACAATGAGAAGCCAGCAAGCACTGTTTAAACTACACTTACTAGGTTTTTTTTAATAAAGAAATAAAACTTTTTAATTTTCATGTTTTTAATGTTTTAAATTATAGTGAATTGAGTAAATATTGGTTTTACTATGTTTTTCAATTCATTATACTTTTATAACAGAGGTTAAGAGAGTTTTTAATGTTTGACAAAATGTTTAAAGGTCACAGAACAATTATAATTCCCTCTCATGATTGTTAAGATTGCCTTGCAGGGTTTCAGCCTACACTTCAATTTTACAGTTCCCCACTACCGTGCAGATTGAGGACTGTCTGCAGGTAAAGCTAGATACTGGTAAACAGTGGCTGCCTTCATGATTATATTGGCTGAGGAAGTCCAGAGAGGAGCAAGAGAGAGGAAGTGGCTGAGGCAGGGAGGTGCTGGGCTCTTTTTAACAACCAGCTCTCACGGGAACTAATTGAGCAAGAAGCACCAAGCCATTCATGAGGGATCTGTCGATCCCTGTTGCTTTCTCCTCACCCATCAGATGAGAGCCTGGCTGAAGAAAGGCTCAGACAATAAAACGTTATAAACATTGAGAGGAGGGAAGGCCCTGAGCTGGCTGGCCTTACCCAGAGAACATTCAACCTGGAGCAAGTAACTCTGCAAACCACAGGCAAGGTGGCTGGCGGAAATTTGCAAATGCTTTCCTAGCATCTTCATATGCTTGGCGTTTGGTGGAATCCTTCAAATCCCACATTGAACTTGACCGACAGTAGAAAAGACAGAAAGGCTCTGGGCAGGTTCAATTTCCTAAAGAGAGCCCCAGCCTCATTTTACTCTCAAAAGAAGATGTCTGCAGAGGGTGGTCAAAGGCTCAGAGCACAGACTGGTTCTGAATTTCCACTGTCTCTCATATCTCAGGTAAACCAGTCAATCTAAAGCACTTATTTGATGCACAACCCTGGGCAAAAGGGAGGTGTGTGAGGCGGGAGCAAGCTTCCTAGCTGAATGGTTTATGTTCTGTGTTTATTGTGTATTATGTTCATCTTGTAGCCTTGCAGTATAATTTGCAGTCAGATAATGTGACAGTGGGGCTGCAAGTAGCTTAGAAGGCAAGCTCTGTGTCAAACTGCTACCCTGAATCTGAGGGACTCTGGTTACTATCCAGAGTTACTGTCCTCCTCAGGCCTCAGGTGCCTCATTTGTAAAATAAAGATAGTATCTCCTTACACGGTTGTGAGGGCCCACAATTCACAAGCTCTATAAAGCCCTTTGCAAGTCTCTGGCATACAGTGACTGCTTTATAAATGTTTGTTATTAGAAAACAATTAGTTGCAGGGAGAGGGGAAGTATTCACATTCATGCAGAAAGTTCCAGAGCATCAGATTTTCACCACTATCTAAATAAATAAATTCAATCCTAAATTGTGCGGTGCAGAGAATTTGTGTTGGTTGCTAGTGTAAAGAATTGAACATCAAAACCATTGTTGGTAAGCAGACCTCTATGCCAAATGGAAGCTTTAGGGGACCACCTATCTGTGGGCTCCCACTTCCTCCTCACCACAATTAATTGTTCTCATCTTAAAGAGATGCCACTGAGTTAATTATTTGTAATAACAAGGAGCTTCCCTTCATCACTCTTCGCCAACAGGGGATACATTGGTGGCTGTTTTATTTATAGGAATGGGGACATTCAGATCCTCTTCAACCCTCCCCACCCATCCTTCTTTTTATTAGGAGAGTGCTTTCATGAGAGAGCTGGCTAGGGTTAAGGAATGATCTGTGGGGAGATGGAGAGCATGACCTTGTGTGTGAAGTTCTGACTGCCCCAGCCCACACTGAGTTCTTCCTTCCCTGGTTTCTTGACCACCCAACACCAGCCATTGTTGGCACTCAGCATGTAACATGACTTTGTCTGCCAACCCTTGTCCACATAGGCAGACGTTCCCTTCCATGAGGGTACAGCACCATCCTTTCCTGTCTTACTGCTCACACAGTGGACTCCCCAGAGCCGTAGGCAGAAAGACCCTGCTGATTGATTGAGAGGAGGGACCACTTAGGGAGGTGGGATTGAAGCTCTTGGGCTGGGAATATCTCAGAGGCGAGGGTGCAGCTTGCATACCCAGAGCTTGCACCTAACTCATCTTTATCCTCGCAACTGGCACTCTGGACAGAATTTGCCACTTCTCACTGGGTCTGCCTGGGGGTGTGTCTCGGGTGACTTTCTGGTTCTATGAAAATGAGAGTTGGAAGTGGGGGATTGTGCTTTGTTGAGACAGTGGGAGGGAAGAGCCTAAACTCTTTTTCTCTTTAACTTTTATTTTAAGTTGAAGAGTACATGTGCAGGATGTGCAGGTTTGTTACATAGGTAAACATGTGTCAGGGGGGGTTGTTATACACATTATTTCATCACCCAGGTATTAAGCCTAGTATCCATTCATCATTGTTTCCTGATCCTCTCCCTACTCCCACCTGCCACCCTCTGATAGGCCCCAGTGTGTTTTGTTTCCCTCTATGTGTCCATGTGTTCTTGTCATTTAGCTCCCACTTATAAGTGAGAATATGTGGTATTTGGTTTTCTGGTCCTGCATTAGTTTGCTTAGGATAATGACCTCCAGCTCCAGCCATGACCCTGCAAAGGACATGATCTCATTCCTTTTTATGCCTGCATAGTATTTCACAGTGTATATGTACCACATTTTCTTTATCCAATCTGTCATCGATGAATATTTAGGTTGATTCCATGTCTTGCTATTGTGAATAGTGCTGTAATGAACATATGCATGCATGTGTCTTTATGATAGAATGATTTATATTCCCAGTAATGGGATTGTTGGGTTGAATGGTATTTCTGTCTTTAGGTCTTTGAGGAATCGCCACACTGTTTTCCACAATAGTTGAACTAATTTGCGCTCCCATCAACAACGTACAAGGATTCCTTTTTCTCCACAACCTTGCCAGCATCTGCTAGTTACTGACTTCTTAAATAACAGCCATTCTAACTGATATGATAATGGTATCTCACTGTGGTTTTAGTTTCCATTTCTCTAATGACCAGTGATGTTGAGCTTTTTATATGATTGTTGGTCGAGTGTATGTCTTCTATTAAGAAAGTGTCTGTTTGTGTTTTTTTGCCCACTTTTGAATGAGGTTTTTTTTTTCTTATAGATTTGTTTAAGTTCCTTATAGATGCTGGATATTAGACCTTTGTCAGATGCATACTTTGCAAAAATTTTCTCCCATGCTGTAGATTGTCTGTTTACTCTGATGATAGTTTCTTTTGCTGCGCAGAAGCGTGTTAGTTTAATTAAAGTGTCTTCATCATGAAATCTTGGCCCGTGCCTGTGTCCTGAATGGCATTGCCTCGGTTGCCTTCTGGGGTTTTTATAATTTCGGATTTTACATTTAAGTCTTTAATCCATCTTGAGTTAATTGGCATAAGGAAGAAACCCAGTTTCAATTTTCTGCATATGAGCCCAATCTCTTTAAGGACCAACCACACAGCATGTCAGGCCAGCTGCATAATCTGTGGGACTGGGTGCAAAATGAAACTGTGAGGCTCCTTGACCAAAAATTAAGAATTTTAAGATGGTGACTATAGGGGTTAAGCCAAGTGTAGGCCCATCTTCACGTCCATGAAGCTGGCCCTGCAACAAGTCCAGGGGCTCCTCCTAGCTTGGGCATGACACATCAACTCACCACTCATACAGCTGAACTCCTCAGGGCACCTGGGACTTAGCAACAGGGGAGGAGGGGAGGCATCAGGCTAAGAGCAGCGTGGGAAGAAGGCTTGCTGGCAGGACCTGCGAGTGTGCTCTCAGGAGAGGCCCACCATCCCCGATGGAAATGTTCCACACTGTCTGTGTTTATCCCACCCAGTCGTCATGGAGCGTGACTAAGACCTGCCTGCAACTCTACACGGGGTGTGCGCAGGAGGAATCAGCATTGCCATGGTAATATTTACTTCACTGTTGCCCCAGGGAGCTGTACATTCTGAGAATGGCGGGGCTTTTTTTTTTTTTTTTTTTTTTTTTCTTGATCTTTACCCTCAGGGGCAGCTTCTTTTGCTCACTTAGAGTGTTCTGGTTTGAAACAAGAATGGGGTGAACTCCAATGGCAGAAAACCCAGGGAGACCCAAGACCTTCAAACTTTTACTGTGGCCAAGAACGGAGAGGAGAAGAGGGAACTTATGCTCAGTTCCCTTTTGCCCAGCAGCACTGAGCTTGGGAGCGTTTTGTGTGTCTCCTCTGAGCTCTTTGAGATGACAGCAGGGTCCACACCTTGTCTTTCACCACTGCCCCTCAGCCTCTGGGCCATATGAAGGTGCTCAGTTTACAGAACAGAAGAGGGGAGGAAGGGAGGCCAGGAGATCACTCTCTTATGCTAAGTACTTTGGGCCTTAACAAGTTAGGCTAGAGGGTGGTGAGGGACAGCCCCGGAGAATCTGCTCTTCCTGAGACCCATTCATCCTTAGCTCCTCAAGGCAGACCCTGCTGGCTGGAATTCAGGTGTTGACTTTTGCCAAATACTTTAAGAGGAATAAACACTTAACAGCTTTGTGAAGTTCCCAACAGAGGCACCAAGGTTTTCCTAAGGATTTAGTGTGTCTTGAGCGCATAATACCTAAGAAAACTCTGCTTTTGAGAGTGATGTCCCAGAAAAGCCAGATAAGACAGGGAGATGAGCCTCCTGTTTGCAGGAGCCTAGAAAAGGTAATGTCTTTTTGCTGCATGTAGATGCTTCTTCCATTCCCTTTCATTTGTGGCAATGCATTTCCTCTGGTGTGATTTTTGTATGTCAAACCCACCAACCTACATTATTGGAATTATTGTACAGGTTTTACCTTGATAACATAAACTGGCATATCTAACTTACATAAAGGAGGCATAACAAAGAAAGTAATGTATCATAAATTGAATACTATTTTAGTTTATGTAATACATATGTTATATATATTGTTATATATGTCATGTGTTAAATGTCAACATTGTATATCATATATATTAATAAAATATGTCATATATATGCCAATATATATACCAGTATATGTGAAATATATTAACAGATAGGATATATTTCATTGATGTCAGTTACTTAGAGATAATTTAGATTTCCTTTTCCCAGAGTTTCAAATACCTTCTGTCCTGATCAGTGCCTTGATGTCACAGGCACCCACTGAAGAAGAGAGGTTTAGTTTTCCAGCTGGTGGCTTTATCAGATCACTTGCCATTCTATCCCATTTTAATGTGACACGATTACATAACAGCATATGTCAACAAATTGTCATTTGCTCTTTATCTTTGCAAATAGCTTACCAGTACTCATTCCATCTGTAAGGAAGATTAGCTGCAAAGTACTTCATGTCTTTATGGATGGGGCAGGTAATGGAATACATACGCACAGCACCCAGTGTCTCAGGGGTGACCGTGACAATCGCAGCCGTCTCCAATGGTTTTAGCCAATTTACAGAACTGAGTAGTAAACAGAACTTGCTAGAGGACCAACTTGATACTCTACTACTTTTTTTTTTTTTTTTTTTTTAAGACAGGGTCTCACTCTGTCACCCAGGCGGGAGTGCAGTGGCACATCTGTGTTCCCTGCAACCTCCGCCTCCCAGGCTGAAGTGATCCTCCCACCTCAGCCTCTTGAGTAACTGGGATTACAGGCCTGCACCACCACGCCCGGTTAATTTTTGTATTCTTAGTAGAGACAGGGTTTTGCCAGGTTGGCCAGGCTGTTCTCGAACTCCTAACCTCAGGTGATCCTTCTGCCTCGGCTCCCAAAGTGCTGGGATTACAGGCGTGAGCCACCGTGCCCGGCCAATACTCTGCTACTTTCTGTCATGACTTTACATATAAGTTTACAGGCTTGGAGGGGCTGGGGGATTTTCTTCAAACAAAGCACTCAGTATCCATAATTCCCAGCCTATCCCCCACTCCCGCCCACCCCACTAGTTCTGAAATTTGTTTTCTCCACTGTTATCAGTCAAATTAGAGATATCCTCTGCATACAGAAAAAGGAGCAGACTCTTGGTGGCCTCTCCAGTATCACCCCCTCCATTGCTTCCTGGTGAATAGTGCCTGCCTCTCATTGTGAAGGTTCCATGCGGAAGTCTGGGCTTGGGCATGTGCCCAGTCCTGCTCGATGGCACCTGAGGGGAAGTAGGCTTGAGGCTTCTGGGAAAGACTGCCCTCTTCAAAAGAACAGCAAGGGAAAAGGCAATTCCTGCACTTGGATGTGGAGCATGGTGACTAAAAAATGCACACACTGAGGATGATGGAGCAGGGACATGGCAAGAGCCCGGGTCTGTAAGGTTGTCCCAAGTCTCTGCAGAGCCCACTCCTGTGCCTGCCCTGCCGCTCCACTTCTTGCCAAACAAGCTCCTAAATGCCCATGTAATTCAATGCTTTTGCCTTTGCATTTGTTTTTTTGTTTGTTTGTTTGTTTGGCTTTTTCTGAGATAGAATCTTGCTCTGCCACCCAGGTCAGAGTACAGTGGCATAATCTTGGCTCACTGCAACCTCCACCTCCCGGGTTCTCGTGCCACAGCCTCCTGAGTAGCTGGGACTACAGGCGTGCGCCACCATGCCTGGCTAATTTTTGTATTTTTAGTAGAGACGGAGTTTTGCCATGTTGCCCAGGCTGGTCTGGAACTCCTGACCTCAGTGATCTGCCAGCCTCGGCCTCACGAAGTGCCGAGATTACAGGCGTAGCCACTGCACCTTGGCCTTGCATTTTGTTTTGAGAGCATCCCTCCCAACGAAGAGCATCCAAAATTAATAGCACACAAAGTAGATGAAGGACCTTGTGTCAGGTACTAACAGGGGGATTAAAAAGAAACAGAAAACATTTATTTCTTTCAATGAGATCACAATCCATCGAAATAAATAAAATATACCTACAAGTGCAACATGAGAATGACCGCCCAGTGCCACACATTCATGTGCAAAGTGTCACAGTGTAGGCTAAATAGCAATGGCAAAAATCTCTGCAGTATTGACTTAGGTTATCCATTTTCATCAGAATGTTTTCACACTATTCACACTATTGAGAGAGCACCAAATAAAAATTAAACATAAAACGCAGCTTCCTCTTCTTGCACGAATCTGCTTGAAAGTTGACATTGCTATCTTTTAAAGTCACCTATTCTGATATTGTTTCAGGAAGTGCTGGGACATAAAATAGTTCTCAGAAATAGAGATTTACCCATAAAGCCCGCTGAACACATGCACTGTTGCTGATATCAGATTTGCAAGCAATTTCTCTATTTAAGAATTTATTGCCATCGGATTAATGATCTTCACCTGACTTCCCTATAATGTAGGTAGTACATCATAGGCATTTCATGGTTTTTTAAACTTGATCTGCGGTGCATGGCACTGCAGGGTTGGTGCAGCCACAGGAGATGTGGGAAGCAGAGAAGCGCCAAAGGAGGCAAACTGAGACGAAGACAAATGATCATCTGTATGCTGATCATTTTGATAAGACCAAAACCTGTCAAAAAAATACTACCCTGGAAACTTCTATGAATATATACTATGGTGTGACGACCCCTCTGCCTATCTTCAGTTTATCATCAGACATCTTAGGGAAGTTTGATAAAGAACAGCCGGAGACCAAAGAAACCATCATGCGGACGGGAGGCAGGACTAGAGTGCAGCTTCAACTCGGATGCACAGAGCAGCATGCAGAGGCTCACATAGTGAGTTCTAGCTCCAGAACGACTGCAGGAATAAATCAGGAAACCTGGGAGAACCCACAGAGCCTCTGAAGGGAGTGGACTCCTGCAGAACCTAGGAGACACCCGAAGACTATGCGTGCCCAAACTGCGGAATTGAAGGGAGAGCCTCTGCCCCTGAACACACACCCCAACTAGGAAAACTGAAGGTCTCGTTTGCGAAAGATTACCTAGAGCTGAGTCAATTTAGAGAGCCAAGTGAAATGCAAGGTAGAGGAAGCAGCCAGAAAGGCCCTGGGAGCTCGCTGGGTACCCAAGCAGGCCATTTCCTGACCAGCATCACAGGGATCCTTTGGGAGGCCAGCCAGAGGTGCAGGGAAAACACCACAGGGAAAAGGAAATCTCCAGGTGACTTTGTAACAATTTGAACTAGTCAAGAAGCCTGCTGGCCAGAACTTGGGGGAGGGCATGAATCCAGCAAACTGGCTCTACAGGTGAGAGAAGAACTGAAGCCCTTTTCTGTCGTAGCTGGGAGGCAGGTAGCCTGGGGCAAGTTCTTAGCACTGCTCGCCCACTGCCTGAAAACAGACTTGGTGCTGTTAGGGGTGGCACAGTGGGAGTGAGACCAACCCTTTGGATTGTGTGGGAGCTGGATAAGGCCTGTGACTGCTGGCTTTCTCCCACTTCCCCAACAACCTGCATGGCTCAGCAGAGGCAGCCATAATTCTCCTAAGGTACACAACTCTGTTGACCTGGGAACCTCACCCCCATCCCCTATGGCAGCCACAGCAAGACACAGCCAAGGAGAGTCAGCTCAGACACGCCTAGCCCTGCCCCTATCTCATGATCCTTTCCTACCCACCCTGGTAGCTAAAGACAAAGGGCATATACTCTTGGGAGTTCTAAGGCCCCACCCGCCACCCGTTCCTCTCCATACTACCACAGCTGATGCTCTCTGGAAAGTACCACCTCCCAGCAGGAAGCCAACCGGCACAAAAATAGAGCATTAAGCCACCAAAGCTAAGAACCCTCACAGAGTCCATTGCAACTCCCTGACACCTCCACTGGAACAGGTGCCGGTATCCTTGGCTGAGAGACCCATAGACGGTTCACATCACAGCACTCTGTGAGCAGACAACCCCCAGTACCAGCACAAAGCCTGGTAGCCTTGCTCAGTGCCTAGACCCAGAAAAGAGATAACACACTACAGCTCAGCTCTCAGGAAGCCACACCCATAGGTAAAAGGGGAGAGAACTACATCAAGGGAGCACCCCATGGGACCAAAGAATCTGAACAATAGCCTTTACCCCTAGACCTACCCTTTGGCAGAGCCTACCCAAATGAGAAGGAACCAGAAAACAAACTCTGGTAATATGACAAAACAAGGCTCTTCAACTCCCCCAAAAGATCAAACTAGCTCACCAACAATGAATCCGAATCAAGAAGAAATCCTGAAAAGACTTCAAAAGGTGAGTTATTAAGCTAATCAGGGAGGCACCAGAGAAAGGCAAAGCCCAATGCAAGGAAATCCAAAAAACAATACAAAAAGCGAAGAGAGAAATATTCAAGGAAATAGATAGCATAATTAAAAACAATCAAAGCTTCAGGGAACACTGGACACACTTACAGAAACGCAAAATGCTCTGGAAAATCTCAGCAATAGAATTGAACAAGTAGAAGAAAGAAATTCAGAGCTTGAAGACAAGGTCTTCAGAATAACCCAATGCAACAAAGAAAAAAGAATAATAAAATATGAACAAAGCTTCCAAGAAGTCTGGGATTATGTTAAACAACCAAACCTAAGAATAATTGGTATTCCTGAGGGCGAAGAGAAATCTAAAAGTTTGGAAAACATATTTAGGGGAGTAACCAAGGAAAACTTCCCTGGTCTTGCCAGAGACCTAGACATCCAAATGCAAGAAACACAAAGAACACCTGGGAAATTCATCACAAAAAGATTATCACCTAAGTACATTTTCATCAGGTTATCTAAAGTTAAGATGAAGGAAAGAATCTCAAGAGTTGTGAGACAAAAGCATCAGGTAACTTATAAAGGAAAACCTGTCGGATTAACAACAGATTTCTCAGCAGAAACCCTGCAAGCTAGAAGGGATTGGGCCCTATCTTCGGCCTCCTCAAAACAATAACCAAGAATTTTGTATTCAGAAAAACTAAGCATCATATCTGAAGGAAAGATATAGTCTTTTTCAGACAAATAAATGCTGAGAGAATTTATCCCTACCAAGCCACCACTATAAGAACTGCTAAAAGGAGCTCTAAATCTTGAAACAAATCCTGGAAACACATTAAAAAAGAACCTCTTTAAAGCAAAATCTCAGCACCTATAAAACAAAAATATAGTTTAAAAAGCCAAAACACAAAACAAAACAAAACCTCAAGGTACACAGGCAACAAACGGCATGATGAATGGAGTGGTAACCTTATATCTCAATAATAACATTGAATGTAAACGACCTAAATGCTCCACTTAAAAGATGCAGAACTGCAGAATGAATAATTTACCAACTAACTATCTGCTGCCTTCAAGAGACTCACCTAACACATAAGGATTCACATAAACTTAAAGTAAAGGGCTGGAAAAAGGCATTTCATGCAAATGGATACCAGAAGCGAGCAGAAGTAGTTATTCTTATATCAGACAAAACAAACTTCAAAGCAATAGCAGTTAAAAAAGACAAAGAGGCTTTGGGAGGCTGAAGCAGGTGGATCACTTGAGGTCAGGAGTTTGAGACCAGCTTGGCCAACATGGTGAGATGCTGTCTCTACAAAAAATTAAAAAATTAGCTGGGTGTGGTGGCATGCACCTGTAATCCCAGCTGCTTGGGAGGCTGAGGCAGAAGAATCACTTGAACCTGAAAGGCACAGGTTACGATGAGCTGAGATTATGCCATTGCACTCCAGCCTGGGCCACAGAGCAAGACTCCATCTCACAAAAAACAAAACATAAAAAAACAAAAAAACAGACAAAGAGAAACATTATATAATGGTAAAAGCCCTTGTCCAACAGGAAAATACCATAATCCTAAACATATATGCACCTAACACTGGAGGTCCCAAATTTATAAAACAATTACTAATAGACCTAAGAAATGAGATAGACAGCAACACAATAATAGTGGGAAATGTCAATACTCCACTGATAATACTACACAGGTCATCAAGATAGAAAGTCAACAAAGAAACAATAGATTTAAACTTACCTTGGAGCAAATGGACTTAACAGGTATATACAGAACCTTCCATCCAACGACTGCAGAATACACATTCTATTTAACAGCAAATGGAACTTTCTCCAAGATAGACCATATTGGAATTATATCAAGCACTCTCTCTGATCACAGTGGAATAAAACTGAAAACCAACTCCAAAAGGAACTTTTGAAGCCATCCCAATACGTGGAAATTAAATAACCTGCTTCTAGATGATCATTGGGTCAATAATGAAATCAAGGTGGAAATTTAAAAATTATTCACACTGAATGACAATAGTGACAAAACCTAACAAAACCTCTGGGATACAACACAGGCAATGCTAAGAGGAAAATTCATAGCACATGCATCAAAAAGACCAAAAGAGCACAAACTGACATTCTAATGTCACACCTCAAGGAAGTAGAGAAACAAGAACAAACCAAACCCAAACCCAGCAGAAGAAAGGAAATAACCAAGATCAGAGCAGAACTAAACGAAATTGAAACAATTTGATGAGTTGAAAAAGTCATCACGAAAAAAATACAAAAGATAAATGAAACAAAAAGCTAGTTCTTTGAAAAGATAAATAAAATTGATAGACGATATGCAAGATTACAAACAAGAAAAGAAGAGAGAAAATCCAAATAACATCAATAAGAAATGAAACAGGAGAGATATTACAACTGACACCACCGAAAGACAAAAGATCATTCAAGGCTACTGTGAACACCTTTACACACATAGACTAGAAAACCTAGAGGAGATGGATAAATTCCTGGAAAAATATAGCCCTCCTAAATCAGGAAGAATTAGATACCCTGAACAGACCAATAACAAGCAGCGAGATTGAAATGGTAATTTAAAAATTACCAACAAAAAAAAGTCCAGACCAGATGTATTCACAGCAGAATTCTACCAGACATTCAAAGAAGAATTAATACCAATCCTATTGACACTATTCCATAAGATAAAGAGGGAACCTTCCCTAATTCCTTTTATGAAGCCAGCATCACCCTAATACCAAAACCAGGAAAGAACAAAACCAAAACCAGGAAAGAACAAAACTACAAAAAAGTTTGTAGTTACAAACTGATATCCCTGATGAATATAGATGCTAAAATCCTTAACAAAATACTAGCTAACTGAATCCAAAAACATATTAAAAAGATAATCCACTATAATCAAGTGGGTTTCATACTAAGGATGCAGGGATGGTTTAACATATGCAAGTCAATAAATGTGATATACCACATAAACAGAATTAAAATAAAAAATCACATCATCATCTCAGTAGATGCAGGAAATGCATTTGACAAAATCCAGCATCCCTGCATGATTAAAACTCTCAGCAAAATCGGCATACAAAGGACATAACTCAATGTAATAAAAGCCATCTATAACAAACTCACAGCTAACATAATACTGAATGGGGAAAAGTTGAAAGCATTCCCTCTGAGAATTGGAACAAGACAAGGATGCCCACTCTCACCACTCCTCTTCAACATAGTACTGGAAGTCCCAGCCAGAGAATCAGTCAAGAGAAGGAAATGAAGGGCATCCAAATCGGTAACAAGGAAGTCAAACTGTTTGCTGATGATATGATCATTTACCTTGAAAATCCTAAAGTCTTCTCCAGAAAGTTCCTAGAACTGATAAAACAATTCAGCAAAGTTTCCAGATACAAGATTAATGTACACACATCAGTATCTCTCTATATACCAACAGTGACCAAGTGGAGAATCAAATCAAGAACTCAATCCCTTTTACAATAGCTGCCAAAAAGTAAATAAATAAATAAATACTTAGGAATATACCTAACCAAGGAGTCGAAAGACCTCTACAAGGAAAACTATAAAACACTGCTGTAATAAATCATAGATGATGCAAACAGATGAAAACACATTCCATGTTCATAGATGGGTAGAAATAATATTGTGAAAATGACCATACCGCCAAAGCAATCTACGAATTCAGTCTAATTCCCATCAAAATGCCACCATCATTCTTCAAAGAGTTAGAAAAAACAATTCTAAAATTCACATGGAACAAAAAATAAAAAGAGCCTGAATAACCAAAGCAAGACTAAGCAAAAGAGCAAATCTGGAGGCATCACACTACCTGATTTCAAACTATACTATAAGGCCATAGTCACCAAAACAGCATGGTACTGGTATAAAAATAGGCACATAGACCAATGGAACAAAATAGAGAACCCAGAAATAAACTCAAATACTTACAGCCAACCGTTAAGCAAACAAAAACATAAAGTGGTGAAATGACACCCTTTTCAATAAATGGTGCTGGGGTAACTGGCTAGCCACATGTAGGAGAGTGAAACTGGATCCTCATCTCTCACCTTATCAAATAATCAACTCAAGATGGATTAAGGACTTAAATCTAAGGCTGGAAACTATAAAAATTCCAGAAAATAACATTGGAAAAACTCTTCCAGACATTGGCTTAGGCAAAGATTTTATGACCAAGAACTCAAAAGTAAATGCAATAAAAACAAAGATAAATAGTTGGGACTTAATTAAACTAAAGAGCTTTTGTATGGCAAAAACCAAACCCCAAACCAAAACAAAAGCAGCAGAGTAAACAGGCAACCCACAGAGTAGAAGAAAATCCTCACAATCTATACATCTGGCAAAGGACTAATATCCAGAATCTACAATGAACTCAAACAAATCAGGAAGAAAAAAACCAAACAATCCTATCAAAAAATAGGCTGAGGACATGAATAGACAATTCTCAAAAGAAGATATACAGATGGCCAACAAACATATGAAGAAATGCTCAACATCCCTAATGGTCAGAGAAAGGAAAATGAAAATCAAAACCACAATGTGACACTACCTTACTCCTGCAAGAATGGCCATAATCAAAAAAATCAAAAAACAGTAGATGTTGGTGTGGCTGCAGTGACCAGGTAACACTTCTACACTGCTAGTGGGAATGCAAACTAGTACAGCCACTATGGAAAACAGTGTGGTGATTTCTTAAAGAAGTAAAAGTAGAACTACCATTTGATCCGGTAATCCCACTACTGGGTGTCTACCCAGAGGAAAAGAAGTCATTATATGAAAAAGATACGTGTACATGCAAGTTTACAGCAGCAAAATCATGAAACCAATCCGAATGCCCACCAATCAATGAATGGATAAAGAAACTATGGTATATACATATGATGGAATACTACTCAGCCATAAAAAAGCATGCATTAATGGCATTGGCAGTGACCTGGCTGAGATTGGAGACTATTATTCTAAGTGAAGTAACTCAGGAATGCAAAACAAAACATTGTATATTCTCACTGATATGTGGGAGCTAAGCTAGGAGGACACAAAGGCATAGAAATGATACAATGGACTTTGGGGACTTGGCGGGAAATGTGGGAGGGGGCAAAAGACAAAAGACTACAAATAGGGTGCAGTGTGTACTGCTTGGGTGATGAGTGCATCAAAATCTCGCAAATCACCATTAAAGAACTCATTCATGTAGCCAAACACTACCTATATCTCAATAACCTATGGAAAAATAAAAAAATAATTAAAAAAAATATACACGCACACCTGTTCTTTACATCCTTCTTTGAATCCGTTTTCACATCTTACTAGCTCTTTAATTTAATGTGTTAAACAAAATCTTTGACACATGCTCATTTTGTTTCTGTGTGAGGGTCAGTGTATTTGGCTCACTGAGGATGTCTAGTGATGACTTCTGCTTCACTTTCTGCCCGCTGGTGATGGCATAGTCCTGAGCTCGCAAATGGCAGTGGATGCAGGGCCTCTTATTTTTCCCTTTCAGCTGTCATACATCAATATCTATGGGAATCATCAAGAAATCTTTATACTGGAGTACCTTCCCAATGCATTTTTACCCCTGTCTCCTCCTCAAACTATCTGTGACAAAGAACCAGTATTTTGTATCTCCAGTCCACTGCAGAATAACATTTTTGTCACATACAGTAAAAGTAAATTAATAAAACAATAACCATGTGCTCAGATGTTACAACAATGTCAAATTATCATAGAAGTTGTTAAATGCTGACTCTGAATTTGTATACTTATCTCATGGTTACAGACAGTTTTAGTGCCGACACCAGTCTTCCTCCACGTTTTGAGGACTACGGCTTCAACAATAGTGCAGAAAAGACTAGTTCCCTATAAAATCCCACCAGACCAAAAAGGCCCAGGTCTATACAGCACTTCCCTAAGGTTGGGCGGCTTTCAGTGAGTAGTACAGAGAATGGGAAGGACAATGGCTGAATCTCCAAATGCCTCAGTCTCTTCCTTGTTCTGAACCAATGGTCCTTCCAGCCTTAGACTTTTGCAAGGAGGGTCCCACGTGAACATTCTCACTCTCCCAACTTCTCTGCTCCACATCCAGTTTCTTGTCTTTTGGTCATCTCATTGTCCATATTAAGTAGAATACAGGTCTGGCTCCAGTAATAAAGACCAAAATAAGAATGGCTTAAATAAGGTAGGAGTGTTTCTCTCTTAACAGTCTGAGCATGAACAGTCTGTGGCTATCAGACGTCTTGGCAGTGTGTGAACCCTGACTCCTGTCTTGCAGCTCTGCATTCCTCAGCACACTGCTCCCTTTTTGTGATCTAGGAGCCATTCCAGCTCACCTGTCAACATGTCTACAGTCTAGCAGGGGTAAGGAAGATGAAGGGAGAAGAGGAGACCATGCTCCCCCTTCTAGGGACGTGACCCAGAAGTTGCACATATTACTTCTGCCCACATCCAACTTGCCAAAGGCTAGTCACATGGGAACACTGACAGACAAGGGAGCTGGGAAGTGTCACCTTTATTCCAGGAACCCACATGCCCAACTACAACTCAGGGATCTGTTACTAAAGCAAGAAAAGAGATGGATATTGGGAGGTAATCAGGGATCTCTGGCGCCGTCTGCTTAAATTTCCGGAGTCAGGTGCTTCTGTTCTCCCTTCAGTGGCTCCCCTTCCCAACAAAAAAGAGGAGATGTTGCCCCTTAGCACCTTGTGCCTTGCAGAACTTGGGTCAGATGCTCACAAGGCTTTCTTTTGCTTGTCACACATACTCCAAAGGGGTGGATTGTGCTCTGCTCTTATCAGGGTGAATGCAGAGTCTCCAATTCCAGTTCAGTTTCCTTCCTAAAAAGAAAGACTGGCTATTTTACTTACCAGAAGAACTGAAGACACCTAGCCAAGGCGACTTCTTAAAATGGAAAGGCAGCCCAGCATACTCTCACGCGGTGGGAGGACTATTTCCCACCTAGCACGCTTTGGCTCTGCCTGTTTGGGAACAATAGGCCTTGTTATTCCTGCTAAGGAGAACTGGATTCTTCTTTGTTCTACCTGAGCCTAATCACATTACTCTCCTTTTGCCATCCAGGAAGGAGGACACCAACGCCTCTGAAATGGTTTGGATCTCTGTCCGAACCCAAATCTCATGTTCAAGTGTAATCCCCAGCGTTGGAGGTGGAGCCTGGCGGCAGGTGATTGGATCATGGGGCGGCTTCCTCACGATGGTTCAGATGGTTTGGCACCAACCTCTTGGTGTTGTTCTCATGGTAGTGAGTGAGTTCTCATGAGATCTTGTTGTTGAAAAGTGCACAGCACGTCCACCCTCACTCTCTCTTGCTGCTGCATTCACCATGTAGCAGCCTCGCTCCCCCTTCGACTTTTGCCATGATTGGAAGCTTCCTGAGGCCTCCCCAGAGGAAGAAGCTGCTATGCTTCCTGTACAGCCTGCAGAACCATGAGCCAATTAAATCTTTTCTTTATAAATTACCCAGTCTCAGGTATTTCTTTATAGCAGTGCAAGAACAGTGAATATATCCTCATTCCATTATTTTTAATTTCAAGAACTAATTGGACATCATGATGATAATATATGGAAATAATAATAACTAACACTGATTGAGATTTACCAAGCACCAGGTGTTCCTTTCAGAGCTTTACTGGCTTTACTTTATTTAATCCTTATAAGAACCCTTTGACGTTAGCGGTATTACTGTTGTTTTTCCACTTATGAAAAAAACAAAAGTTAAAAAGCGTTAAGTAACCTGCTCAGGACCACACAGAAGTAAACTCCCTGGCCTAGATTTTTAAAAAATCTATATTTTTGTTTTATTTTTAAATGAATAGTTACTGGATATTTTTCTAATGATCAATTTTCACTGCAAAAAAATATAAAGAAAAAACACAGAAATCACCCATCCTATCATTTTCACGGTGCTAGCCACTGTAAACATACTGCTGTATTCCCTACGGTCCTTTGACTCCGTCTGGCACTCTTTGCATTTATTCCTGTTTTTTGCTTTAATATCTAAAACCTAGCTCTCAACAGAAATGCCACTCCCAGCTCATGGGCACACTGCACCCCCCAACTTTTGTGTTTTTTTTGAGACTGTGTCTCCCTCTGTCACCCAGGCTGGAGTGCAGTGGCGCGATCTCAGCTCACTGCAACCTCCGCCTCCTAGGATCAAGTGATTCTCGTGCCTCAGCCTCCTGGAATTACAGGTGCACGCCACCACACCCAGCTCATTTTTGTATTTTTAGCAGACAGGGCTTCACCATGTTGGCCAGGCTGGTCTCAAACTCCTGACCTCAAGTGATCCGTCTTGGCCTCCCAAAGTGCTGGGATTGCAGACGTGAGCCACCGTGCCCGGCTGCCCTCACTTTTACTGCAGCTTCAAAACCTCTCGTCTTGGTGTGACCTTCCGCAATTGCTCCGGTTGGAAGTGACCCTGCAAGATGTAGCCATTGTCATGGAATACTCACCGAGGAAAATGCCTGGAGAAGTTTCCCCGGCAGCAGCAGTAAAACTTGCATGTCCTCTCATCTGTGATCCCTAAGTCATTACTCAAATCTGTCCTGATGACTGCAGCTTCAATCCCAGAGCTGTGAGGGTGCCGGGACATGTGACTTTGGTCTCCATCGGAAGGCCTCAGCTATCAACAAGAAAGGCCCTCAGAGGAGCCAAAAAAATTGAATCACATGATGACATTTGATAATGTTTTTTAAAAAATGAAACACACACAAAATGATGAAATTCTAGGACCTGTGCGTCCCTAGGCAACTGTCCCCTGCTTGCATGGTGACAGGACCTATGGACTTGGAGCAGGAAAGACAAAGCTGTCAGGCTGAAGATGCTAGCTTTCCCTGACGTCAATTTAATCTGGAAGCATTTACTCATTTTGGCAGGGAGTTAGATTATGCATCCTGTGACTATTCCAATTTGGGAACATTTGCTAGACTTTTGGGGCACAAGAAATATTCCCAGAAGGCCAAAGAGCAAGATGAAGCATTTTCAAGGTCTCTTTTCTCTGTCGAAAAAATCTATAATGCATTATTTAATGCTCATTCTTCTCTCTGAGCTCTTTTTAACATGTATTTACTGTTAGCGAAAAATGCCTTCTTGTGTCAGTCGTCTTCTGAGTGCACTGGTGGCCTGTCCTCAGCACTCAGCGGTGCATTCACAGTGGCCTTGCTTGTTCCCCTTGGTGTCACCCTCATAACCAAGGAAGGTATCCCGTGCACAGTGGCTGCTCAAGAGATGATTTTATTTATTTCTGTACACAATTGCAGAGGAAGAATTCCTGCATCTAGATATTGCAAATAATTCTCTTGACTGACTTCTGGATGTCCTCTATTTCTCCTTTAAATCATTCAATCCTCACAATTCACTGTGAGGGTCCATTAGCCCCTTTACCAAGGAGGAAGCTGAAACTCAGTAAGTGATTTGCCCAAGGTCCATCAGAGAGCAAATGGCAACACCAGGGCTAGCAGGGAGGTTTTCTGACCCCAAGCCTGACCTTCTTGTCCTGATATGACAGCTGTTCTCTCTCTGCCACAATCACCGGCCTGTGGGGAAACCCTGGCATCGTGGAGGGGAGGGGCAGGAGGAGCACTTCGTGGCTTCTATCTGCATTGCTTGGTTCACTAGCTCACCGTTCGAGGCCCGGATAGGGCTCCACGGTGCACTCCTGGCAGCCTCCGTCTCCTCGTTTTTCTAGGGAGATTCTTTCATTCCTTTCTCCCTGCCCCCTCACCTCCCTACCGAATAAGAAATGACCCCAGGAAGAAAATGCACAGGCTTCCACCAACATAAAGCAAAGGTTAGAAATTGAACGCCACCCTCCCGAAGCCAGGAAATTCCAGAGACATGGTTCTCATGGCAAGGGGACTTCAAGTTACATATTTTGCAGTCTGGCTAACGGGTTGTACTTTTCAGTGTGAGACTTAAGACAGGGTCTGCTTGTGCCACGAGGGTGCCTCCAGGCTCTCAGACCCATATTAGATTGCACGCAGGCTGTGCTGTGGATTAGCTGTGAGATTTGCAAATGTATAGTTTACAATGTGGTAAGAACCTGGCGGCCAGGGAGCATGAGTGAACTCTGAGAGCGTTTACTGTGGTGGTTCATGTCTGGGGAGACCTGATCAACCCTCAAGGCTGCAATAGCATAGTTGGGGCCTGTACGACTCAGGCTAAAGTTAATTTGCAGTGAGTTTCAGGAGTCTCCCTCCTCCCCATGCAACTGGATCTGCTTCCCTGGGTAAAACCGTGAATGCCTCAGAAGCCTAGATAAGCTGGGATGCCCGAGTTTTAGAATCAAAAGACTGGTCTCTATTAGAAGTGCTTTCTCAATCAGCTGTGATTAAGCTAAATATGGGGGTCCTATAGCACACCTTATCCTGGCCTCTAGGTTCCCAGTGAGTGGGCAAAAAACCGGTTACCAATGTCTAAGGCTGAACACCAGCCACCTGCCCACTGCTCCTCTCACCCCACAGCAATACCTGGAGAGCTTTCCAACCCATTGCAAGGCACAAGACAGACTCTCACCCCAACCCAGAAAATGGAGAACCCCAAGATTTTCTCTACAAGTCACCCTAGAGTGGAAGCCTGAGGGTCCCGTGTCTTCCTTTCCCCCTTCCTGAGCTGCTCCACAGGGCAGGCCCCGGGCCTCTACTTACCACTTCTCCTGGATCTTCAGTGGTCTGTGTTTCAGCAACAGAAGCCAAGCCCAAGAGTCTCGTGTGAGTTCCCAGATCAGCTCTTTGCTTTGGGGATCCTTCTCGCTTCTCTTCTATACCTCCTTTTCCCCTTAAGACCCCTCCTCTATTTCCCTGTGGCCTCCTGTGCCTTCTAGACCCAGCAGCCCCTGCAGGCCAGCCTGCCTTGGACCACATTCTCATGGGGGAGGCCTCACCTTCCCCTCCTCCATCCTCCTGCCCAGGCCTCCTGCCAAACTTCTCCCCAGCCAGCCGTCGCTCAAATAAAGATCTGATAAAATCCATTAATAATAACTGTCACTATAACCAAACTGTTCTATAACAGAAAAATGTATTTAACAAACATCCTCTCCAAACACTCACATCATTCTCCTCGTATCACCAGTAATGAAGGAAATAAATACCCATCTCTCCAAGGGGTAAGTGACCTGTCCCAGATCATGCAACTAAGAAGTGTTAAGATTTGAATCCAAGTCTTCTGATTCCAAATACCGGGCACTCAAATTCTCTTCTTTCTTTCTTTTTCTTTCTTTCTTTCCTTTCTTTCTTTCCTTTCTTTCTTTCTTTCCTTCCTTCTTTTTCTTTCTCTTTCTTTTTTTTCTTTTCTTTTCTTTCTTCTTTCTTTCTTTTTCTTTTTTACCAGCTGCTGCTTCCTCACCACTACCCCACTGAGGTTAATGCCTGCGCAGGACTTAATCTGATTCTTTCACCAGTAGGGTTTGTATTATGGGATCCAGTGCTTGGAGCAGAAGAGTAAGCCAGCATTAGAGAGGCTGAGAGGAGAGCTGGGAGGGCCTTTCCAACTCCCTTCCAAGCAGCCTCAGAGCACAGGGCTCCCACTTGACCTGCTCAAGAGAGAAGTGAGTCATGCTCATGCAAAGAGCTTCTTAGGGCTCGTTTCTGCCGAATTCTAGAAGGTAAAGGGAAGGAAGACTTTGCTTCTGTGCCATTTTGAGTGGTAAGCTGACATTATGGAGCCTATAGGCTCTTCTCCTTCCCTTCCTCTTCTCTTGCTTTCTGGGCGTTAATTTTTCACTGTGAGGCACAGAGGCCTCTCTGATAGACTCTGGATGTGGTTGCAGAGCAGGTCCCAATGCCCAGGAGGCTCAATCTGAAGCATGAATAAAGCTAGTAATACCTGCCCCCTCCCCACATTCCCCAGGAAAGTCCCCCCACCCCTTATTAAGTATTTGTTGCATGAATGAATGAAGGCCGCTCGACCTCTCTGTTCATGGAACTAAGTCACCCAGTCAACTCATTCTTACAGATGGGGCCTTAAGAGCTTAAGGGGTCACTTTTTGCTGGAGCAATGCTCAAATTTTTTTTAAAAAAAGATTACTAATATGAAACTTCAAGGCCCCATATCTCTTGATGATAGAAGCTAATTTCATCAGAAGTCATTTTAGTTTCCAAGCACATCTCATATGCAGATGAACGTTGATGCAGGCTGCCTTTTACATAATTGGACTAGATGGTTGCCCATTCGGTGTAACTGGAGAAGGGCTGGAATATCTCCTCTACCCTGAATGTCACTCATGCTGTTCTGTCTCAGTCCTGGGATTCTGCCATTAGAGGTGCATACCTTGTCGTCTTAAAAGCCTTCGAGATAAGCATTGTCAACAATTCAACATGTGGTGGCATAACACTAAATATTCAGATACACGCATCTCCATTATTAGGGTTGTGTAAAGATGGTATCACTATCCTAATCAAATTAAAGAAAATCTGGCCAAGATGAGAGTCACATGCTTCTTATTTTCTGAAACTGAAGGTGCTTCGTGTCTCCAGAAGTGTCATGAATTCCAGGCCCCAAGTCTAGAAAAGGAAGGGAGAGTGTAGGAAGGAAAAATAGCCTCGAAATTAGAGTGGGAAACAAGAAACGAGTGGGAAAGAAGAGAGGAAAAGGAGATGCTGGCGGTGGAGACAGCAGAGAGAACTATGGCACCCATTTTCTACAGGCGAGCAACGGTTTGTTCCTCATGAGCCATGAATCCTTTCTCCCTGGACACACCTTATTCCAGTTTGTCTCAGGGCCTGGAATCCCAGCTTTAGGGACGAGCTGCTTTGCAGACTTAACAGCCTTTTAGCAAACGTCATTGTTTAGCCTGGAGATGGTTCCAAGCAATTGCCGGTCTGCAGGTATCTTTCTTCTCTGACTGAAGGTCACATCAGGTGAGGCTGGTCTGGGTAGACCCAGTCACTTGCGTAGATGTTTTGTTCACATCTTCACAGCTGTGACATAGAAGTTTTAGAAAAAATTAAATGTGGGGCTTAGATCTAATCCAGTTGCTCATTGAGATTACTTACCCCAAATGCAGGGAGCTGGAGTTAAAGACAGGGGGTTCATTCAGCAATGACAAACTGATGCATTTCCTCATTTGTGGCGTCTGGCCTCCAAGCCTCTGTTTTCCCAGTTCTGGTTCAATTCAGAGCCCAGGATTAACTGCTCCGGAGAATCAGGATGATAAGCAGATGTCGCTTTGCCTGTGTTCCTTTCTGAATCAAATCTGTTTGTAGATATTGGATATATGAAGATCAGCTCTGACCCAACACTCTCAGATGTCAGGGACATACATTTGTCCACCAGGGCAGTATTTTCTAAAGCGTTGGCTCTCCAGCACAAAAGAGAGCTTCAGTCTCCTTAGCAAACGGCTCCTGCCATAATCTGCAGTGGGCACAGCCTGTCTCACCCTGAGGCTTCTGCCAGGGCTTTTGAACTGCAGGACTGGGGACAGAATAGAACACACAGCTTGAGTCTGACTTTCAGAGCATTTTTCTTGGTTCCAGAAAGCTCTCTCCTCTCAACCCTGAAGAATCTCATTTTACCTCCTTTAGATCTCTGAAAATGCTCCCCAAATCTCAGGGAAGAGACTTACCCCAATGAGCTTTTGCTTATAGGAATTATATCTATCAATAATTTCCATATTAGCAATTAAGACTGAGAAAAAAATTGAACATTTATTACTTCACTAAAAATAACAATATCAAACCTATTATTAACGCAATACTTTTATGAAAAATAGCTACATAGTCAGAAACAACAGCAAAACCTAGTGAGAAGCCTGGCACGAACTTCAATGTTTGAAAATCTTTTACATGTCTGATTTATTAGAAGCCAGCTTGACTCTCCTATATGCTTCTGCATCCAGGGTGTTGTGATATGACACATCACATGGCCTGTGGAAAATTCCAGTGTACGCTCATGAGAGAATGAGAATGAAAAAGGCAAATCGTGTGTTAGTATTGTTATGAAAATAGTTTTGACTCGGGGACCACCTCGGGAACCACTGCTTTATGGAATTAGAGTTGTTAGTCTTTCCAACACCATCTGCCTCCCTCATGTGCATGAACACACATGCGTGTACAATTGCATGTGCTTGTCGACTATTTTTGTTTTGGCAATATCATCATGTTCTTGGGATAACTGAAAACTGTACACTGAGCGTCGGCATTCTGCTCTGCTGACTAGTTGGAGAAGAGAAATTATGGACCCCACTTTAGAACCTCGTAGTCTTAGATCTGGATCCTGTCTCTGTCACTACTAAAAACCCTGTGGCCTGGGGGAAAATTACATAATCTCTTTAAAGCCTCCTTTTCTTCTTCTGTAAAATGGAGACAACAATAGAGCTGTTGGGAGGATCAAGAACAGAATGTGTCAAACAACAGGCATAATATCTGGTAGAGAACGAATAGGCGCTTAACACACAGTAGATATGATTATCATCATTGTTATTATTACTACTCAGTAAGCTCCATGAGTGTGGGGGGCTTTGATTATTCACTGCTGTAACTAAACTCTACACCTTTATTAGTGCTCAAGAAATATGAACGCATGGATTTTTATACAAATTCAACTTCCTTCAGAACCTATCATCCTGACTTAAGGTATATTCAGTGATGAGGGAAGAATAGGTAGCCGCTGCCCCTCTGAGTTTTTGGCCTAATTAGGGGGAGGAAAGACTGATGTTTAAGAAGCAGAGCAGTAACAAAGGCGTAGCGTGAAGAGTTGAAATGAGCAGAACCACAGCATTTATTGCCGTTGCTCACAGATGGGAAATTCCAACACCTGGCATGGGATTGATGTTGGTTTTGAAGTCTATTTGCCTGCTGTTGTTTGAATTCTTCTAGCAACTTGTGTGAACAACCATGCCGTGGGAGGAGATGGAGTAGATAGTCCTCAGAGATGGTTACCATCAGGATCACTTGAGGCCAGAAGTTCGAGATCAGCCTGGCCAACATGGCGAAACCTCGTCTCTACAAAAAATACAAAAATTAGCTGGGTGTGGTGGCACACACCTGTAATCCCAGCTACTCAGCAGGCTGAGGCAGGAGAATTGCTTGAACCCAGGAGGTGGAGGTTGCAGTGAGCCGAGATTGTACCACTGCACACCAGCCTGGGTGACAGAGCAAGACACACACACACACACACACACACACACAGAGTTACCATCAATTCTTCTTCCTAGTGTGCTTCTCCTCCCATCAAGAGGTCTATTTGAACTGGGCTGGCCTTGTGACTTGCTTTGAACAATAGAATGCTGTGAAAATGACATTCTGGAAGTCCCAAACACAGTTCTTTTTTTTTTTTTTTTTTTTTGTGACCTCTCACTCTATCACCCAGGCTGGAGTGCAATAGCATGATCTCGGCTCACTGCAACTTCCATCTCCTGGGTTCAAAATATTCTCCCACCTCAACCGCCCAAGCAGCTGGGATTACAGGTGCACACCACCGTACTTGGCTAATTTTTTGTATTTTTAGTAGAGACAGGGGTTTCACTGTGTTGGCTAGGCTAGTTTCAAACCCCTGACCTCAGGTGATCCACCCACCTTGGCCTCCCAAAGTGCTGGGATTACGAGCGTAAGCTACCACACCTGGCCACAGTTCTTTGTTAAGACAGCTTTTGCTTCCTCTCTCTTGGAAGTCAGCAGCTGAGTAAGAAGTCTGATCACCCTAATAAAACTACCATGTGGGGAGAAGGCCCAACAGAAGGATGGCTCACATGGAGAAGCACCAAGGCATCAGACATTGCGAGAAGCATGCCTTGACCTTCCAGACCAACCCACCTAGCAGCTGAATGCAGTCAAGGACTGACCCCACTGATATTTACTGCTAAGTGGAGCAGAACTGCCTGATTGAACCCTGACACACTGCAGAATCATGAGAGATAACGAATTGCTGTCCTAAGCCCTTACGTGTTGGGGGACATTACTTACATAACAGAAAACTGCCACAGGAGGTCAGGGGCTGGGTGCAAAGGGGAAAGGTGGCAGAGCTGTGGCACTTATAAGCCTCAGGGTCTGGTAGGTGGCAGCCTTCCCCTCCAACCTCTGGCACAGAGAATATAGACTCAACATCCTTTTATGAAGGTAGGTCTGGATTTAAAAATACATCCTTAAAGGAAATCGTATAAGCAATTGTCAAGTTGGAAAACTGCTAAGTAGCAGATAGCAGAGCTGCCAGGATAGACACACCCGAGTTCAACATCAGTAAATGAGCATACCCATCCTGGTGGTAATTGTACCCACTATGGTTCCTCTTGAATATTTTTCCTTTGAGGCCACTTCCATTGGGGCTGGCTAATTCCTGCTGCCAGGCCTTTGCCCATGTTTCTCCCACTCTCTAGACTGCCCTTTTCTTCTCTCTCTTTCAGTCTAATGCTACCCATCTCCAAGATTCTGCTTGGCCCATGGTCTCCATCGCAGGGCTTTTCCAACCCCAGCTCGCACTGGTTACACCTCCCCTGAAGGCCCACAGCCTCAGCGTATGTAGCATGTGGCAGACACTTTGTCACTGAGAATTCAAGCACCAGCATCACAGATGGTTAGATCTGACTGGTCTTCAGAGATGGCGTCTAAAACAGGAAACTGGAGCTCGGGGAAAGTGACGTGTCTAGAGTCTGGTCATTAGTTAATGGATACAGAGCATCGACATTGCAACTCGATAGTTTTGGTATTCCAAATTTACCAATTACCTGAATTAAAAATAGAATCAGGACAGAGCCCACTGGGAACGAGCAATTGCAAAATGGGCTTATACCTGCTGTAAAACGAAGAAGACATTCAGAGATGGAAGTTACAAAGTTGACTTCTAAAAGACTATATGATTGGCAAGGGAAGATACTCAGAACAAGCATTATTTGGGGGAAAAGATTAAGATCAAAGCCACACAAACAAATCTGTTGGCCAGCCGCAGTGGCTCACACCTGTAATCCCAGCACTTTGGGAGGCCGAGGAAGGAGGATTATTTGAGGTCAGGAGTTCGAGACCAGTCTGGCCAACACAGTGAAACCCCATCTCTACTAAAAATACAAAAATTAGCCAGGCATGGTAGCACATGCTTGTAATTCCAGCTGCTTGGGAGGCTGAGACAGGAGAATCATTTGAACCCGGGAGGTGGAGGCTGCAGTGGGCCAAGATCGCAAAACAGCACTCTAGCCTGGGCAACAGAGTGAGACTCCACCTAAAAAAAAAAAAAAAAAAAAGAACTGAATTAGGTGCAGCTCTTATCAAGAAACATCCTTAAGGACATGGCACAAAAGGGAAGGCGTTTCCATTGCTGGAGAAAGGAGAGTCTCAACGCACTCACCTGGAAAGTTCTGTGCTTTTGGGTGGTGCTGGCAGGCAGGTGTCCCAGGAGAGATTCTGAAGGAGGTGGTTACGGCAGGCTCCAGAGCTGTTCTAATAGATCAGTATAAGGACGAAGACATGATAAACCAAGGGAGGCCAAGAATCATGGCTCCAGCCTCTCCTTCCTCACTCCCTGAAGCCCCCACCCCTTCACTCAGGACCGGACAAGCATCCCTTTCCTCAGTTATGAAGAAAACCTGAGAAGGGAGACAGGGCAAGGTCAAGGCTACGGTGAGCCTGGTTTGAGGAGGAAGCCTCAGGGAGTAACTTGGGAAAGGCTGGTTTTGAAAGAAGAACTCCCAGGATGGCCAAGGCTTACAACCTTAAAGCTGACAACTAGGTCTTTCTTCGAAAGCCAATTGGTTACGGAGGCTGTTGATGCAGGAAGGTGCCTGTGGCCAAGAGAGAAGGAAAGAGGAGTAGCTTGGACCACGGGGAGAAAGCTGCTGAGTCAGGGGAGGGGATGAACATTATCTTGAAGAGCAAAAGGCAGCCCCAGAAGATGTGGGGAAGAAAAGAGCCCCAGGAGAACGCCACATTCAAGGGGTAAGAAGGGCGACTCCTGAAGAAAAGTCACAGGGGACCCTTCGCCATCAGGCAGTTCAGAAGCAGGGCTGACTAAGCGACTGAGTGACTAGATTGAGGTGAAAATCTGAGGTGAGAAAAAGCATTTGAGTTCCATGGATAAAGCCAGTGAAACGGCAAGAAATCGAGTTTTCCAGAATAATGACATTTGGGACCAAATGTCAGCCTTGGTGCCAAGAAGGGTTCCTACACCCATTGCAAGACCTTTGAAAGTTAATCCTGCTGTGGTGGGGAAAGCTGTCCCTTTATGTGTGTAGTCTGTTTTGCTCTTCGGGGAAAACACAGTGATGTGAATCACTCTGTGACTTCCATTCCTGGTAAAGACGGTTGTGTTTGAGAGAGCTAGTAGACGTGAAAGCCACGAACATTTACAAAACAGTTTATGGAAGTGTTTCAAAACAAATTCATTTTCATCCAAATCAAATCAGTAGATACTGACCACAGCAGGACTGGCTGATGTGGGAGGGATGGGCAACGGCAGAAATGCGAACACTGGTAATCCCTGACTGCAGCGAGCGCCGTGGACATGCCTGGCGTTGCTTTAAGCACTCTGCATACACTGTGTCACTTCATCCTCCTGACGGTCTGTTTCGTGAGACAGTTCTGTTACTCGTGAGTGAGGGACCTAGGATGCAGGGTGGGGCAGTAACTTGCCATACGGCCCAGCACTGCTGGGGGTATAATGCGGGTTGGTCTGAACCCCAATGCACAGCTGAGGATGGGGTGATGGGGAAGCAACAGTGACAGGCAGCACTGAGATGGAGAGTGGACCACATACAAAGATGGCTTAAACCAAGAGTCAGTCTTGGCTTACACCGAAAACAAGTGTTGATATGTCTCACATGGGGAAGGATGTGCATGTGCGTAGCTGTACCACTTGTTGGCTATCTGTGACTTCTTGCTTTTCCACATGCATATTTTCAGATATTTATGTTTTGTTTCCTCAACTAGACCAACAGCTCCTGGAGACCAGGTCTGCGCTGTGGGTCTTTTGCCTTCTGCTCCGTACCTATGACTAAGCTCAAAAACCTGTCAGTGGAAACGGAGCTGATCAATCTTTTCAGTCTCTTGTTCTATCCTCTTTGCAAATGAAAGATAATCAGACCCCAAACATTTAAAAAACGTGGCAAGCAAATTCTGTAAACAACGTGATTGGGGATTTTCTAAATGCTCTACCGGTAGAATGAATTTAATGATGCCCATATTTTAATGAAACTTTCTTCATGCTGTCACAGGGTTGATGTTTAATTGAAAAGGTTACACTAGACTTCTGGTCAATTTTTCTTTTGTATTTGTCATTCTACTGAAGTGTTGAAAAATGTATAATCTGCCTATAAAAATACAATCTTGGGGCTAACTGACTATCCTAAGAGTTATTTTTTGCTTTAAAGATGAAGAGATTCTAGAGTTATCCTTTAGAATTTCTGTTGGAATAACATGTTGACCATAAAATGCAGAAAATATGGTTGAGAGAGAGAGAGAGAGAAGAACAGACATACAGGATAATGCTAATCCTTCTCTGATGTGCACCTGGGAACAGAGAACTGACCCTACCTGGTCTGGAATGGCTGAAACACTGACAACATGTTGACAACTTTCTGATCAGATTCCATTTGTTACTCTTTCCCAGACCCGAAATGAATAAAGGACAGCTAGTCGTCCTAGCTTTAGCAATAACTAGGCAGAACATCTTTCCAGTTCATGGGAAATTCTCCCGCCAGTGTAATGCCAGCTTGGGAGATGCAGGACTGCAAATGCCCCTCGGCTCATTAGAGCAGGAGTCAGTCTGAGCATTGCATAGTCTCCAAGGGGGATAAAAACAAGGTTTCCTGAGGGAGGCCTGGGCAGGAGCGGTGAATCAACTATTGTCATAGCTGACTTCAGGGAAGCCCAGTATTAAGAAGGCCTCCGTTTTGTGCAAACTGATCAAATGCAGATGTTTCCAGGGAGTTGACCTTATTGACCGAGACTTCACTGGAGATTGAATGGCAGACAGCCAGTCAAGAGTCGGGTGAAGGCATGTTTTGGCCTGAGAGTGTAAATGTATATATATACAGTAGACAGGATGTGGATGATGCTGAGCAAACATCTGTTTTATTGATAAATACACGTTTTACTTCTAAAAGTTTGATACCAGAGAGATGTAGTGAAAAATAAATTTAGTTTCAGGCTTTGCTAGGCGTCTCATGTGCACGTCAAATGCTGAAAGAGATGAAGGGCAAACAAATATTAAAAATGGGTTCAACCTCCATCTTCCTGAAATATCAGATTTCATATAAAACTCATCAGCTGAGCTAAGTATTAGGCTTGATCAATGGCAGGAAACTAGGGGATCAAATGCTAATAAATCAGAAACAGATACCCCCTCTCGAGCAGAAAATATATCACAAAACTGAAAACAAGAAAATCATCTGATGATTTTCTTAATGCATGTGCATGGAGAAAATTTGCTTTTTCGTTTTTGTTTTTCAGGAGCAGGGAGTGCTGCACCTTAAACAGAGACAAAGAATAAGATTCTTAAACACCTTAATCAGACTTTGACTTCGACGTATGCGAAAGAAACAAGAAAGGTCCCTATATTTGGTGAAGAATGAATACTGAGTAGTAATCTGTTTGTGGGTGGGAAGATATTCAAATGGCAAAGTGAACACATTCAAACCTTGCTAATAGTATTTTACCAGATGTTTTCATGCATTTTCTCTCTTTGGGAATTATATCCTCAGACCTCAGCTCCAACCTCTCTGCCTTTTAAAAATGTACTGGCTCACAATTCCATTCCTTTACTTCTTAGAATTTTTTTTCCCTTATTCATTTTCATTTTGTAAAGTATGTGTTTTATTGAAATAAAACATATATACAGAAAAATGCATGTCTTAAGTTCACAAATTGGTAAGCTCAATGAGTTTTCATAAGGCGAACACACCTATGTAACAGGACATTATCAGTGCCTCAGAAACTTGTCATTGACTCCTCCTCTGAGAGTAACCACTACCATCACTACAGTGGGGCTAGCGTAACACTAAGGATTCGTGTCTGGTTTTGAGCTTTATATAAATGGAACCATAAAGTACGTATTCTTGCATCTGGCTTCTTTTACTCAGTATTATGTGTATGCGATTCACTCATCGTGGTTAGTTCTGCATTTATTGGTATTTAAATGGTATTTTTAAAATAATATGGATATATCCAATTCCTTAATGTAGTCTTGTAGGTAGAGAAACATGCTGATTTATTTCAGCATATTGACCAGTCTCGGCACTCAGAAGAAACCTCAACAAAGTAAGCAACCACCAGCAGAAATCACAAAGAATCCACTGAGCTGTGACAAAATTCTCAAACCGACATGTCTGTAATGAAAGGCACATTATCACGAACACCTTAAAAACCTTCATATTTGGTTCCCATGTCTTTTTCTTAAAAACACACATGCAAATAATTTTTTTTCTTTGACCCACCTTAAACAAGAACCCAGAAAGTGTGGTCCTTCTCTCTGAATGGAGACTATTTGCTTCTGTGAAAACAGAGAGCTAAATTAAATTAGAAAATCCTGGTATTCAGTAGGACTGAATTTCCCTTCCTTCCTACTTTCCCATTCCACAGTCTATCACCTAGAGTAATTAAGACCAGGGAGGTATCATCTTCACTGGATTAACCTTAACTAAATTGTGCTCATTCAACATGTGCCCTTTTGATTAGTCCGAGACGGGCCTGCTGTCTCGGATACACCCACCTTGTAATTCTACACACTTAATTAATTTCAGATGAATAGAGAGGGGGGCTAAGCTAAATTCTCCAATTAATAAACTATAAGTCCTTATGAATGTCAGAGTAGCTCAAGATTTTCATTCTTCCTTTATTTCTTTACCCTGCAAAGGGTAAATGGAGATTGAAATGGAACAAAACAAAACAAAAAAAACAAAAAAAACCCACCCATGCAACACATACACACAGCTGCAATTGTTCGAGGTTGGTGAGGGGGGTCCCTGGGCAGTTTCATCATCATAAAGGGCAGGCCTTAAGAACTGTTGGTAAAATAGATTATTTTTCTGCCAAGCATAATTTTTAATGTCCTTCGCCACCTGGACCTCGATATTTAGTTTTTATTTGCACGTATTTCCCGTTCTATGTACAGATTCTTGGTTATGAAAGTTCAATATGAATGCCACTAATTTTATATTTTTAAATGCCTTTCTCAGAAGTAAAATAGTCTGAGAGCTTTTCTGAGAAGTGGTTCGGAGTTATTTGTTTAATCATCAAATTTAACAGCTCTCAAAAATATAATAAAAATTTGCCCTCATGGGCATCCCTGATAGCAAAGAAAATAATTTCCTTATAATAAAAATGACCCTAAGGATGTTTATATGCTATAATTTATCTCATACTAAAAGATGGCTAGAAAATTATATAAGATAGATTTACAGTCGATCCTTTAACCCAGAAAATTTATATGTCCAGTTATTAGTGACTTACAAACTTCTACCAATCTGCATAATTGTATATAAAGAGATTCCCCAGTAGCTTTTATGTCCTATGATTCAACATAATGAGATCAATTATGTTCAGGGAATTTAAATTACTGATACTTAGGGAATAAAACTAGCATAGCTTTTAGCTTCTTACGATGGTATACAAGAAATTCTATTTACCTAAGACAAAATAGCCATCTTAATACAGCCCATTTTATGTGTTTTAGCAGAGATTTTAAAAGATTCTAAGAGTTTTTATCATTCAAGAAACCATATATTCAGTTCTCTAATGTTTTCAGATGTTAAATCTGTTCTGATTTTGTTTCCTAAACCTAGTACTTTGTCCCAAAATGATTTAAAAAAAAAAAATCCTTGGGTAATTTTGTTAGTATTTTCTACTAGTCTGAAAAATTAACTGAAATTCTTGCACTCTATTTTTAACCGCAGTAATTCCCTATTAAATATTCCTACAAATTAAATGAGAATACTACTGCTCAACAATTTACCATTAAATGAGTGTAGAATATTTGACTGATTATTTTACTAATTCCTTATGTATGAAAATTCTTAAAATGGTGTAACTACTTGATTAATTGAATGCAAATATTAAAGAATTTTTTATTGATGACATGCATGCTATAGGCACATCATTTCAGGAGGCATCAGCTAATGCCTTGTCAGGTTTGGATTATCTTTTTTATCTGAGGCTGGCACATGGGCATTTTAACTCAGGAAATCTTACTCTCTCTGCCTTCCCTAAAACCAGTTCCTACATTTGACCCTGTGGAAAAACACAAAAGCAAGTAATTTAAATCAGCCTACACCTGCACCATCATCCACCTACCCTTACAGGAACGCTTCAAATATCTCATTCCGGAGCACCTCAGGCGGCTGAAAAGGACAATTTATTCCGCACTAAAGAACAAAATACTGACATTGAGTTTGTCTTCTTTGGGATCGGAGGAAAGCTGAGATACTATTAATGAAAAGGCCACAATGTTTGGCCCTACTGTGATTTAGATTTGCTATACAAACCAACAACTATTTTTGAATGATGGAATTAAGTATTTACACAAGGGGACTTAGCTCTTCAGTTTGGTTATGTCCTGCTGTTTATGTCACACGATCAGAAACCTTGTGAGTACTGTTTTAGGTGATACATCACCAAGAACTCTTTCATTAAGAAAGTAGTGTCTGCGATCGTTTGCTGTAGGGAAACCTGTTCAGCTAAATTTTGCACTTTACAAAATAGAAAAATTTATTCGACTGTTCCCTCAATGTATAGCACGGTCGTCTGATCACCTTGCAATTTAATGGCCATGTGTCTTGTGTGCCTGTGTTGGACTCTTTTAACAGGACTTCCACCGACAAATTCAAGTTTTTGTTCTTGTTTATAACCGGCATTTCCAGGTCTGGCCAGGTCCAAAGAAAAGGAATTGAGGGTTTGCATCGTTTTTCGATCTAACTGGAAGCTGTTTTATCACTTGTCTTTTGAGAAGCGCTCCCTTTCCCGCACAGGCATTGCTGCCGCCTCTCGAGCTTGGTACAAGAGTCTCTGCGCCAAGCCAGGTCGCTTCGGGCAGTTCGTGCTTCCGCGCCTCGGCGCTCGGATGGCCGTGTCCCCTTCGTTTCTTTCGTGCGTGTCGCTGGGAAAAAAGTTTGTTCTAAGCCCGTGGCATTTCCGCGCGCACAAGGAAAGGCAAGTGGGAGAGGAAGGTGCAGGTGCGGGGCGGGCGCGGCGGCTCCTTCCGGCGCCTGGGGCTGGGCGGCCCCGGGTCGGGTGCGGCTCCGCTCCGCGCACGTGGCTGTGGGCGCTGCGAACGGAGGACTGAGGGCGGGGAGTGCAGCGCCCGCCGGTGCCGACGGCTTCCGCCCAGAGCCTTTCGCGCCGCGCTCTACCCGGCTGGTGGCGCCGGGGAAACGCTCTCAGCCCTGCGGCTCCGGCGGGCGGGCTCTGCGCTGGGCCCCGCCGAGCCTCCAGGGAGCCTTTCCCGAGGCCGAGGGGCGTCTAGGGACGCAGAACTGAGAGTGGGCGCAGAAACGGGGGTCGGCGCTGGAGTCCGACGGGGAGGCCCAGGGCGGTCCGGCTGGTTGGTGGAGGGGGTTGTGCACCTCGAAGCCTGCGGGCTAAGGCGGGGAGCCGCTCCTGCGGCGGCCGGGGGCGCGGGCTGGAGGGAGGAAAGCGCTGCGGACCGGGGAACCGGGGGGACGGGGAGGCGAGGGCGGCGGGTAGCCGCCGAGTGGTCTGCAGCTCCGAACCCCGCCACCCTCCGGGCGGACGGAATGGCACCGCGGGGACGGGCGAAAGCGCATTTGATTGGATCCGAAGTAGAGCCCGGATCGGAAGGCGAGACCATAGGCAACGGTGGCCACGCGGGCTGGGAGCCCCGGGGCGGGAGGGGGTGAGTGGAGCCGCCCGGGGTAGGGGAGTTGGGGGCGGTGGTTGTGAAGACCGTCGGAGTCGGGCTCCGGACAGGCGAAACACCTTGGCGCGCTAGACTGTTTCCTCCTCCCCTCCGCTTTCCCACCAGCCCTGTAGATGCTGAGGCTGGGGGTCGCGGCTCCTAGGGCAGTCTCTTGCCCCGGGTCAGGCCCCACGCCGCGGCGGCGGTCGCATGGCGCAGTCCTGGAGTGGAGCTGTCCCCGCGCCCCGGCCCGCAGGCAGGAAGGCCTGCAACCTTGCGCCCTCGCCGGACGCCCAGCTCAGGGCTAGGGACGGGGAAGGTGCATTTCCGTGTGGGGTGGAGGCGATTCCCGGCTGTCGGCGGTGGGGCTAGGCCTGCGGCGGAAGAGCTAGGCCTCCGCGGCTTTCCAGCCAGCCAGGTGCAGGATTTCCCGACCGTCCGACCCGTGGAGGCGAAGGTAGGCGGCTGCCCCCAGCCTCTTCGGGAAGCCGCCGCTGGGCCAGGAAGGGATGGGAGACAGGGCTCACACCATTCCCGCGCCGCCCTCGAATCCGCGGACCTCCGTTCCCTTTGCCATCGTTGGGTGTGCGCCCCAGTCCCCGGCGACTTTAAGGCCCGTGGGCGTCCTGTGTGCACGGCTACTGCCCGCGGCGCACCGGCCTAAGCCCGGAGGGAGGTGCGGGGCGGGAGAGGCGGCCCTCCCTGGGTCTCCCCTGCCTGTCACATCTGCACTTATTTAAAGCTCGGCTGGTGGTCTGCGCTCTCTGGAATGCCAGTTGCGGGCCTGGCCTCCTACGGCATTTGCATTGATTAGCGAGCGGGTCTTGGGGGAGAAGGGGGAGAAGGGGGGCGGGGGGAAGACCGGAGGTTCACAGTATTCCTCCTGTCCCTGTCTGGCAAGCTAACCGGAGCCCAGTGATTCCCGCTGCACCGATGGCGGAACCGAACTTGAAGAACGTTCGACGCGTCTGGGAACCGGCCACTGCCATTTAGTAGTACGTTGCAGTCCGGCGCGCACACCGGGCCCTAAATCTCTGCAGGTTCCAGCGCTGAAGCGGGTGGAGAAGGTGAACAAGTGCTGTGACCCCAAGTCCTAAAAGTTTGTAGGCAATGCCTGGGATATGCAGCATCCTTGATGCGAAACTCTTAAATGTTTGCTGGTGCAAGTCCATACAAAACGAGATTGGCCTGCCTCGCTTAAAATACTGTACACAAAGCGTAAAAAAGGCACGGGTAACCGACATCGAGGACGCCACCCCAAGCAGAAGAGGCCCCGTGCAAATTCATTGCTGAAAAACAAGCTGGGTTCTAATTTACTGTGACTCCCAGGGGCGCAGGGGTTGCGGGGAGAAGCAGAGGGGGACCTTTTTAAATTCTTGAATCCTCAAAAAGTTTGGTCTGATTTTGCATTTGCCTTTGGACTTAGTATAATTCAGGGTGGAAATAAGGCCCCTCTGTATTTCTATTCCCCTTTGGTTTTCTGCGAAGCTTTTACCTCAGAGGAAAGTTGTTTTAGTAATCTGGGAAAGAGAAACCATGCGCTGAATCAGCAAAAACGCGGCACCAGGCCAGTTCAGCTCAATACTACTGCTGTGTGCAATGTACACACTCTATATGCCTTTGTGGGAATAATCAACAATATATTAGAATTCTCATGGCATAGCAATGCCCGCGAAGCCTGTTGGCAGTTGACAGCCAGATTTCTGTGTCTTCTAATGCAAGGAAACAGGTTCTGAACATGTCTTCTAACAAGCCTTAGATCCAAGGCCACTTAATGGGAGAGAACAGGAAAAACGCAGTTCTCAAAATAATATGAAATATTTTACTTGTTTCAAATGGTCGTGTTACAGAATGCTTAAGTACTCCTTTCTGCCTGTGTTCTTGTGACAAGTGTTCAAGGTGGCTCCAGTAGATGGAATCTTAGTTTTTTATTTTGCATCATTAAAAGCATTTCTCAAAACCGATTCTTGAGAAGTTCTGAAAAGTCTCCTTACAAGTCCCATTAGAACCTTGATCATGCATTCTCATTTGTGTGGAAGGAATAAATGTATTCAGAGTCACTTGGAATAAAACTCTTAAACTACCAAGCCACTGTTTTTTTAGAATAGTTGCTTTTAACTGTCCAAGTGATACCTGATTTGCAATATGTGAACACTTTGGCTGTTAAACAGTCTAAATTGTGCTTTTAATGACAGACATTCAATATTTCTGGGGCTACTTCTTCATAGTTATTTTAATTCTAAGAGTTTAGTTGCAGAAAGTGACTTTTTAAAAACCAAAAATAGCATAAAAAATTCATAAAGAACCAACCAAAAGTTTACCTGTGTTTCATTTATATTTTTACCTCCAAACTTGAACTTAGTACATCTTTTATGCTTTTACTATTTAAATTCTTAAAAAATATAGCTACGTTTCAGTATAATGGAAAAACATCTGGATGTGAAAAATTCAGCCTGTCACCCAACTTCCAGATGTTTGGTACTACGTAGACAAAACATCAGAATGAATGACCAAATTTTTTTTCTCTACAATCCAGATGGTTTAGTGCCTCTTGCTTCTATAAGGAAGCATATTTTCCTTTCTCTAAACATCACATCCTACTGTAGCCCACGTAAGAGATGATTTACACCCTTGCAGCTACAAAATGCTAGGCCATTTGAAGCACAGCAAAGCAATCAGTTAATGAAATGATGTTTTTGTGAATGTAGTCCAAGTACAAGTGTTAGTGTGTACTTAGGAGGGAGTGGTGGTGGTGGAGTCAGAAACGGGAAGGTAAGAGAGTGAGTGCCTTGTTCAATGGGAGAATGACTTGGCTAAAAGGACACAGCCTTCCAAAAATCCATCTGTGGCATCCCATAATCTTAATAGGTGAAGTGGAACATTTAGCAGCAGCTTCAATACGGCTGCCTTTTGCCTGAGATGCAACTGGACTATGAAGTGTCATCGTGTACTCAAGATTTCTTTCCTTCTGTGCCTTCTTGGAGCATTATAAAATGGAACAGAGGAATGTAATGTAATGTTAAAACATTAGGACTCATGAGCATTATGCAGGTGGAAAAATTCTCTGAAAAGTAAAAAGGCAAGTAAGTGATTTAAATATTCATGTTGTTACATGGTGAATATTTAAGTCACTCAAAACTATAGTGATGATGATTGGATTTCTCTTCCTGTGACATGTCACCACATTGTACAGTTGTTAAACTTGGGGCTGAAGACAGCAACATTTTTCCTTCCCCCAGAGTCAAAGAGATTTAAGGTCATGAACAGAGCCAGAGCTTTTCTGCTTAACCATGTTGAGGAAGAAGGAACAGATGTAAAGAGCCTTCCACTAGAATCAGCAGATGAAATCAAACTCAGAATGAATTCCATTCTACTTATTAACCTCACACTCCCTGGATTATAGAACAGTGTTTAGATAATGAATGGCAATGAATGTTAAAACACCATAAAACCTGACCACTTAACAATTGCTGCAAGAAAAACATACCATTTTAAATAGACCTTCTTACAACTCAGATTCTGAGCCTTGGATAATAAGACAGGATTTTATACTGGCCCAAGATCAATTTTAAAGAATAGTTTATGGGAATCTAGTAGAACTTCAGGGTACATATACTGAGTAGTTAAGAGACTCAAAAGCCAAGTGGGAATCTTCAACACCATATAAAACAGAATCACAGTTATTTTTCTTGATTGGATGTTTTCATGACTTTTTTGGTGATTCATTTATTAGAATAATAAAATGACAGAGCTGGAATGGACTTAGAGTTCATCCAGGTCTCCTCTGTCTTTTATAGATGAGGAAATGGAACCAAAATGAAAGGACCTATCCAAGGCCACACATTCATTCCAGGAAGGGTCAGAACTAGAATCACTGAGTTCTACTCATGAATTAGAGAGTCCAGCCCTGTCTCCAGGACAGCTTGCATTGAATCATTACAGTAAGGCTCAGTGGTGTTCAAGAAACTGACACCCATCACTACAGGTTGGAAATGGCTCAACATCATTCATTTGCATTACACATCTAAGCGCTATAAAAACAAAGCTAGTGTGAAGGCAGAGTTCCCCCATTCGTCTCCAGAATAAGACAGACTATTGCAAAAACAGAGCTAATAAAACTCTGTCAACTTCAACAACTTGGCTAGAGGTCCTGATAAAAAGTGACAGCCTTAGCTTTTTAAAGAGAACCTACAGCGCCTTGGAAGCATGTCATGTGTAGAATCTGCTACAGTTTCTTTGAAAATAACACAAACATTCAAAATTTAAGTGACTTTAATGGGGAAGAGTGGAGGAGGTGGTGGTTATAGCCATGTCTATGCTATTCTTTACAGAAGACATAGATGTCAGTGGTCCTTCACTCATCTCAGAAACAACTCGCTACTCCAGCAGCTTGCATGATGAAATGGAAGGTTAGGATGCAAGGGGAAGGCGGAGGATGGAAGATGGGGTGGCTGGGTCATATTAGATAGCAATATGAGGCATATTGTTCCCCAATTTTAAGGAACTGGGGATCTCACTAGTTCTTCATGGTGTGAGCCAAGGATATTTCCTTGACTCTTATGTGATGTTATCAAACCTCTTCTGTTAAATGTTTTATTCAACATCAAATGAGAACATAGAAGCATTGCTTCTAGGAAGGGAAGACAGCCCCTGACTCCTTCATGAGTATTCTGCTCCAAGAACTCCAAGGAAGGTTTAGGATTAGGAGAGATGGAGCTGGGAGGAGTAGGTGAAGTTAGACTCAGTGTGGTTGGCCCTCTGTATCTGTGGGTTCCACATCTGTGGATTCAACCAACCTCGGATGGAAACTATTCAGAAAAAAAAAATGAATGGTTTCATCTATATTGAACATGCAGGCTTCTTTTTTGCTTGACATTATTTGCTAAGCAATAGAGTATAACAACCATTTACAGAGCATTTACATTGTATTAGGTATTAGTAATCTAGAGATGACTTAAAGTACAGTATGTAAGAGGATATGCATAGGTTATACGCAAATACCATATCATTTTATATAAGGGATTTGAACATCTGTGGATTTTGGTATCCTTGGAAGGTTCTGGAACCCATCCCCAGTATCCCAAGGGACCATATTTGGAATTGTGAGAAAAGAATAGTCATGTTTTGATTGCCTTGCAGAGAAAGGAGTTCCTGGTAAGGCCTTCCCTCCAAGCTAATTCAAAGTTAGTGCTCCCTGAGAAGCAGGATCTGGCCAGAATTTGGGAGAGGGGGATGCTGGGAGAAGAGGTCTATATTCTTTTAAAATGCTTAGGGGAGTAACTAAGCCAGCAAGAGTTAAACCAAATAAAACCAGCATGCCCACTTACCTCTTTAATTTACTCTCCCAAACAGATCATCATTTGAGCTATTCCACTGAAGTCAAGCATGAAATCCATTTAGCTGGATAGCTACCCATTTCCTGTGACCTGCAAAAGAGATGCCCTATTTTTTCAGAATCCTTTGAATGCCACATGCCAAGGCCCACTAGAAAACTGGGAAGGAAAACAGGAGCCACAGGCCTGGGCCCACTGAAATTCACCACTCTTTAGAGTGGATTTCAGCACCACCCAACCCAGACGCGTGGCTGCTAGTTTATCAGCATAGGTCAATGAATGGTTTTAAGTTGTTGTGGGTTCAAGAGGATCTCTTAGTTGACAGGCATTTTTGAATCTTTTTTCTGCCTGGGACCCTTTTGCAGTTTTGCACAATGTACAGACTGTTTCTCAGAATGTTTTTAAATGCTTAAATTATATTGAAATTGGCCGGGAGCAGTGGCCCGTGCCTGTAATCTCAGCACTTTGGGAGGCTGAGGCAGGCGGATTACCTGAGGTCAGGAGTTCAAGACCAACCTGGCCAACATGGTGAAACCCCATCTCTATTTAAAAAATACAAAAATTAGCCGGGCGTGTTGGTGTGTGCCTGTAATCCCAGCTACTTGGAGGCTGAGGCAGGAGAATTGCTTGAACCTGGGAGGCTGAGGTTGCAGTGAACCGATATCATGGCATTGCACTCCAGCCTGGTGACAGAGCGAGACTCCATCTCAAAAAAAAATTATATTTAAATAAAATTATCAAGATATTTTTAAGAAACAAGTTTGTAATATATTTGTTTCTTTGTTAGCACATCAAATGCAAGATCTAGTGGTAAGTCTAATAACTTCTGTGATATTGAAACAATAAGTGTTAATGATAAATTCAAAGTATCCTCAACAACTATAATGTGATATGAAGGTATCTGTAATTTCTATTGGTGACAAAGTCACAGGTATTGCTAATGCATCTGTAGTTTGTGTCTACATTCATAATGAAAAGAAATGCTAATTTTACAATAGTGATTGGTAGAAATGAAAATGTAAGTTTTTCACATCCAAGTTTATAGACTTCTGCTTTTACTTGATTGCATTTCCAGAACTCCTTACTTCCTCTTAAAGAACTCCTTAGAAGGAGGAAGAGGGGGCAGTTCTAATAGTACCTTAGAGATATGAAATGAGATGGTCACAGCCATATGAGTAGATTTTAATTGGATTACATTGGGCCTAAGTTTGGAGTGTCAGCATTAAGCCTGTGATACAAGATCTTGTTCCTAAGATGAAAAGTAACTTTATATTGTAATCCTGTAGAGTTGAGATCTTGAGAAGCATTCCTTTGATGAGAGGACACTGGAGGAAGTGTCAGAGTCACCTGGCACAAGTAGGAGAGTGCTAACCAGAGCCAGGAAGGACTTGATAAGGATGAGTGAATCACCTCTGCTTGGTGAATGAGCCCAGGGTGGAGCTCAGCTTCCATCCAGGGAGCTTCAGCCTCCATCCAGGGAGTCTTCATCAAGCGAACAGAGCAAATCCCCAGAGAGGAGGGGATCTGCAGTAAGGGTGGGGGAGGCACATGCAGATCAGGGCAGAACAGCCTGCAGCCTGGGAGCAGAGGGCAGAGAGAGAGCCCAAGCAGGAGTGTCTTCCTGAAGAGTAAACAAAGAAACGACTGACCATTTAAGCTTCATTCACATTAAGAAATTTCTCTTATCAATAGATATTATTGAAGAAAATGGAAAGGCAAACCACATACTGGGAGGAAAATGTTCAAGACGTATATCTGACAGAAAATTCATATCCACCATATCCACAATACATAAAGAACTCTTACAAATCAAAAAGACAAATACAAGCAACTCAAAGATTATACATGAACAAAAGACTCAACAGACACTTCAGAAAGAGGATATCCAAATGGCCAGTAAGCATTTGAAAAGGTGCTCAATGTCATTAGTCATCAGGACATGCAAATTAAGCCTTTACTCAAATACACACATTGTAGAAGGACTAAAACTAAAACAATAAAAATTCATCATGTCAAGTGTTGGAGAAGATATGGAGCAACTGAAACTCACACACTGTGGGTGGGAATGTACACTAGTAGGACCACTTTGGAAAGCTTTTAGTATCCGCTAAAACAAAGCACAAATTCATGCCCAAGACCCAGTAACTCCATTCTCAGGTATAGGCCCAAGATCGCATTTGTCCACAAAAAGACACGTACAAGAATACAGCTTTATGTATTTTATATATTTATAAATGTAAATATTCATTTATATAAATATTTATCAACTTTATTCACTATAGCATCAACCTGGAAAGAAATTCCCATAAAAAAGATTGCAGTGTATTTGCACACTGGAATATCATACTGCAATGAAAAAGAACAAACTATCGCTACACACAAAGTGGGTGAATTGTATAGTCATAATATAGAGCAAAAGGAGCCAGATGTAAAAGAGTATACACTGCATGATTCCATTTATGGGAAAGACGGAACAGGCAAAACTAATCTATGGTGATGGAAGTCAGGACAGAATTTACTTTTGCAGGGTGGGGGTATTGATTGGGAGGGGACACAAGGGCACCTTCTGTGGTGCTGAATTATAAATATTATTGACTTTCTGAAAAGTGATTTGGAAATGCAGTCAAGTAAAAGGAGACTGCCATACTGTAGATTCACTCCTTCTGACTCCATGGTTTTATATTACAAAAGGATTTCACTTGGGCCATATGAGCCTGAAGAGGGTACAAGGGCAAGCTCCAGGCTGGCAAAAGATTCTTGCAATAGATGTATCTGATGCATGGCTTGCATCCAGTTTGAAATGTGCAAAAGATTCAAAGTAAACTTTATAAAAGAGGATAACCAAATGGCTAATAAGTGTAGGGAAAGTTGCTCAACAGCTTTATTCGTAGGGGAAATACAAATTAAAACCACAACCCCACAAAATTATACACGCCCAGGAAATGACTGAAATACCAAAGGTGGGCAAGCATTGAGCAATGGAACTCTCCCACGCTGCTGATGGGAAAGAAAACTGGCACAGTCATAGTGGAAACCAGCTGTATTTACAAATGCTGAGCGTGTACCTATCAACCTAGGGCTCTGCGTGACTGGTCCAGGAGCCCAGTTAAATAAGAACAGGGAGAAGGACCAGAAATCTTGTCTAATGAAGTCTGCCAGGCTTAGGAAACTATTTATGTTTGCTTTTTTCCTTAGATTTCTAGCAAAGTTATTTTCTCTTTTTTCTTCCTTTCTTTTTTTTTCTTCAAAATCCCAGCATTATCTTGGTTTAATTAAAGGAGAAGGGGAATTGTCTGCTTAGTTCAGAATAGTAAGGGAAACGAGAAGTCCAGTCTGCTGGTGGAAATGGCTGAGTCAGCAAGAATACCTGAGAGCACTGTGGAGCCCTGGAGTGAGTAGGCAAGACAGGATGGTTCAAGGTTTCTCTCATGGGGCCCCAGAGGGAAAGACCAAGAAAGCTACTCACCGCCTTCTACTGCTGTCTAGGAAATGGCCTATTCCTTCTTAGAGTGCTGGCTGTCCATGGGTGGCACAAACCACACGTGTGCCTTGCACAGAGGTGTTTCTGCAGCCCTCACTTCTGTATTGATTAGCCAGTGCTGCAGGAACTGACGTGGGAGCCTGGCAAGAGTTGAGAATCCAGCTTGGGAGGGGAGGATGAAGGTGATGGAGGGGGGCTTGGGGTAAGGGGAGCACAGTGGCCGAAGAACTTAACAAGACCAGAGCCAACAGAAGCCTGAGGCTCAGCCTTCCAGCTCTCCTCTTGTGAGCCCATCCATCAGCATGGCCTTCTGGCCCCACATTGATGCTTCCCATGAAAATTGGTGCCAGGATGGACAAGCTCCAGGGTGACTCATAACAAGCAGCAAACAGCACAGGGAAGGCTGGGGATCTGACATCTGTTTCACGTCACAGAGTGAAAACTTATTTCTCCTAAACACTGAGGATGGCAGCTATAAATGTCAACCTTTGTGGCTCACTGTCAGGATATTTTTTCCTGGTTTGAGAATTTTCTCAGGAGATATAACCCATGAGGCACCCCAGACTCTCCCCAAGTCACATGTCAAAGGTCCAAGTTATGGCAACACAGCCCTTGAACAAAATATGAAGTAAAAGATACTAGCCCATTTGTGATAGAAAGGGTTTTTTTTTTTTTTTAGGTTTCTATTAAATTTAGACCCTATTCACATGTCTTGTTCTGTTCATTTGACTTCGAGATTTGGGAGACTGACTTTTCAACCTCATATTCATTGTTGTCATCATCCACTAACATATATTAGGCACTTACTGTGTGTAGAATGCTGTGTTTAGCATAGAAGGGTTGTATATAAACTCATACAGGGTATCCATAGAATGACAAGGGTCTTGTTATTAAATCCCAAGATACCATTCATCCATTCATTCCGAGGATTATTGTGAGCCTCTACCACATGCCCAGTACCATGTGGCTGTTGGTGACACAACAGAAAGCAGCAGGACAGCAACAGTCTCGGCCCCGACAGTACTCATGGTCCAGTGAGGGAGGAAAATTTTAACTTTTATTTATAAATTGTATGTTTTAATTTATTTTGAGATGGAGTCTCGCTCTGTTGACCAGGCTGGAGTGCAGTGGTGCAATCTCGGCTCACTGCAACCTTCACCTTCCGGGTCAAGCTATTCTCATGCCTCAGCCTCCCGAGTAGCTGGGACTACAGGTGCCCACCACCATTCCCAGCTAATTTTTGTATTTTAATAGAGACAGGGTGTCGCCATGTTTGCCAGGGTGGTCTCAAAATCCTGACCTCAAGAAGGTAGTTGTTAAGTTTAGAATCATCAGAGATACACAGTGGGATAGAAACTCACTGCACTTTAAGAGGGTAATACAGATGGGCAGGGAGAATACGCAAAGAGGCTGAGGAGGCTGTGGCTGGTAGTTGCATTATGCGTTGCAGGGGGCTTGGGGGCTGTTTGAAGGAAGGCAGCTGTGGCATCCTGCAAACTAAGAGACATGGCATCCTGCAAACTAAGAGATGTGGCATCCTGCAAACTAAGAGACATGGCTGTGGAGGAAGAACTGCAGGGGTGTTCTCATTTGGTTGCATGAGGTCTGTTGCCCACCATGTGGTTGAGAATCCCTAAAGCTGATTTCAGAGAGTTGGTGGAATCTGGGATGAGGGGGTGGGAGGTGGGGTTCAAGCCAGGCAGAGACCCAGACTGAAGGGAAGGAGAATATTGTTGTAGGCATCCTTCACCTTGACCCTTTGACTGGGTCTCCATAGACAAAGAAGGATGAAGGAAGAGAACTCAATAATATTACTACCCAATCACAGGAAGGGAAAGGATGATGTATTTGCAGCTGCTGTTCACTTTACAAACACCTTCACACATATGATGGCGCTTGTTTCTTTTAATAGCCTTTGAAGTAGGCAAGGAGGGCCATTTCACAGAGAAGAGAACTGAAGCTTCTTTTCTTTTTTTTCTTTTCCTTCCTTCCCTCCCTCCCTCCCTCCGTCCCTCCCTCCCTTCCTTCGTCCTTCCTTCCCTCCTTCCTTCTTTCTCTCTCTCCCTCTCTCTTTCTTTCTTCATGGAGTTTCGCTCTTGTTGCCCAGGCTGGAGTGCAAGGGTGTGAGCTTGGCTCACAGCAACCTCAGCCTCCCGGATTCAAGCGATTCTCCTACCCAGCCTCCCAAATAGCTGGGATTACAAGCATGTGCCACCACACCAAGCTAATTTTGTATTTTTAGTAGAGATGCAGTTTCTCCATGTTGGTCAGGCTGGTCTTGAACTTCTGACCTCAGAAGATCCATCTGCCTCTGTCTCCCAAAGCGCTGGGGTTACAGGTGTGAGCCACCACACCCAGCCAAGGCTTCTTTCTAATTGAGGTTAAGAGATTTGCCCAATACCAAATCACTTATTAAGTGGCAGAGGGGGGACTTGAACCCACTTCCTCTGTTAGTCCTGTGTTCTTTCCATAGGCATAAATATTATTTAAATTTGCAGAAACCCCCACCCAGGAGCCCAGAATCTCCCAAGGTGAAGGTTTGCTCCTGAAATTAGCAAATAATATTGACAATGCTACCAGGAAGGAATCTTGCATTTGTCAGAACACTTCCAGAAGGGCTGTCTTGGTGTGCTGAAGAGAAAACAGATCTCAGCGGCTAGTTCTCAGCCTGCAACGTTCAGTCCACTTTATGATTCCCTTCCACAGGCAGAATGAGAAAGAGGGATTCCTCCCTGCCTGACAGGGCCAGTTTGATGCACATGGAATATAAATAGCTGTCTCTACCATATGATTCTAGAACTGATGTCAGCAAACTTTCTATAACGGTCCAGATAGTAAATGTTTTAGGTTTTTTAGGCCACATGGAATTTCTGTTACAATTACTTAACTCTGCCATTGAGGCGTGAAAGCCACCATAGACAATGTATAAATGATGGGTATGGCTGTGTTCCAGTGAAACTTTATGGGCATTGAAATGTGCATTTCATATAATTTTCACATGTCACAAAATGTTATTCTTCCATTGATTTTTTTTCAACTCTTTAAAAATATAAACACCATTCTTAGTTTGTGGATTATACAAAACAGGTGTTGGGCCAGGTTTGGCCCACAGGTTTAGAAGACAAAAGAGGTTTTTCAGGCCCAAATATTGTCACTACAGAGACCTGGATTTTCAACTTCCACCATCAGTTTCACCATCAGTGCTCTATTCCTTTCCCCTCCCTCCTTTCCTCCCTCCCTCCTTCCCTTCCTTTCCTTCTCCCTTCTTCTCCCTCCCCTCCCCTCCCCTCCCTTCCCCTCCCTTCTCCTCCCCTCCCCTTCCCTTCCCTTCCTTCTTTTTTTTTTCAGTCTTGCTTTGTTGCCCTGGCTGGAGTGCAGTGGCACAATCATAGTTCATCATAGCCTCCAGTACCTTGGCTCAAGTGATCCTCCTCCCTCAGCCTCCCAAGTAGCTGGGACTACAGGCACGCTCCATCACACTTGGCTGGTACTCCATTCCTTTTGGGTTTCACTGTAGTTCTCCAGACTCTTTTTAAGAAGCAGGCATCCTGGGAAGAGGAGGATTAGAAAGAAACCTAAGTTCTCTCTGTGAAATGCCTTGCCTACTTCAAAGGCTATTAAGAGAAACAAGTGCAATCATACGTGGGAAGGTGAAAAGGGAACAGCAGCTGCAAATGCATCACCCTAACTTCATTTTAGAACTTTATTAGATGTGTTAGAATGTAAGTGCCATGAGGGCGGGGCTTTTTGTCTGTTTGGTTCACTTTTAAGTGCCTAAGACAAGGAACTGATTTGCATAAATACTCTGTTAAATACTAGTTGAATGGATGAATGACTTTTCCCTCTAACCTGAAAGATCAGAGCCACCAGAAGAGGTGGTTGGGGCAGTGAAGGAAAGGGGCAGTGGGTCACTGGGAAGAGGTGACAGAGATAAAGCAACTGCTGAACCGATGTTCCTGCAGGCCCTGGTCTAGGAGGCGCTGAAGTCTGCTGATGCTCTTGGAAATCAGTGGACTTGGAAGAGGCAGAGCACAGGGTGTGCCAGTGCCCACGGAGCCTGGGAAGGGAGTCAGGAAAGACGCAGCAGTTGTACACGGCACCCGGAGAAGCGACACCAAGGCCTGATGGGCTCACCCGATCCATTTCCGTGGAGTGGTGCCGTCTCTGCCAAGAGCAACTTTAGGACTTGACAAGATTTGGCAAGTCCCTGAGACATGGATTTGTGCAGTGTAAAGTTACAAGGGTCTTTTGGGAGATGGGGCAAACACAAAAAACAGTGGAAAAGTGTGCCTGGGATGTCCAAACCCACTCTTTCTGCAGGAAAGTGCCAAGGGAAGGGAAGGCTAAAAAAGGGCAGAGAATAAAGACACACCGTCCCCATCCCCTTAAACTGGCCACACATTTTTCTGGGTTAGACACGTCATAAAATGCTATAGGACTGAATAAATGCTATGAATGTGGTATATATTATTAAAAATAACCAGGGTTCCTCACTGCAACCACAGTGAAAAATATCAACCAGGATACTTACTGAATGGAAAAGTGCTTGCAGATAAACTGTCCCAGTAAAGTGACTCCAGCCTGGATTTCTCGCTCTGAGTTTTCCTTATGTCTTTATGCAGAATAAGAATCACAACCACCCATCCCCCTGGCTACCCTCAAATCTGATCCTCATCTCTTGTATATGGACTTATTATTATTATTTTTTTTTCAGATAGTGTCTTGCCCAGGCTAGAGTGCAGTGGCATGATATAGGCTCACTGCAACCTCCACCTCCCGGATTCAGACGATCCTCCCACCTCAGCTGCCCAATATGCTGGGATTATAGGTGTGAGCTATCATACCTGGCCGCTTATGGATGTTGAAATCTGACCTGGTGATTCCCCAAACTTATACAGAGATAGAACAGATCAGCCAGTCTTTTGGTAGGTAAGTCAAGCCGAGGCCCAGCAAGACCTTCCAGATGTTGCTTGGGGGGGGTGAGGTTTCCACACACCTGGTCCAGGATCCCCTGCATGGAGAGGAACCACTAGGGCAAGCTGAGCTCTCCATAGGACCTAGAGTCTGGACCTCCAACAGAAGAGGTCAACATTTGGTGCCAACATAAAAATCACAAAACTTGAGGGAACGCATGTGGTGCACTGTGGAGACATAAGCTTCAAGTCTCTTCTTTGACATATCCACAGCAGCACGGCAGAGAAGCTAAGAGTCCATTAGACTCAGGATCATATCCTGGACCTTGATCTTACTAGCTGTTTGACCTGGGGACATTCAGTTGCCTCCCTGTGGCTTGATTTCATCAGCTATAGAGTGGGAATAATAGTTACCTCATTGACTTACAAGTGTTGATTGAAATAAAATGTGTAGTGCAACTAGTACAGTACCTGGCATGTAGGAGGTGTGTGATAAATCAGTATTTGCTGTTATTTTTAACTGCAATTTAATAAAACAATTTCCTTTTGCTCTCAATTAGCAAGACTTCAACTCCCCATTGCCCAGCCTCCAGGAAGTGAAGGAGCCCCTCCCGTGTCTCCTGACATCACATTGCCTGCTCCCCAAATTCGTCTGCTAAAGTTCTCCCATGGAGAGGAGAGCAAGCAGGTACCCAGTTGAGTATGGCCCAAAATGGCCCTCCAGTCTTATTAAATGTTTTTGAAGTCTCAGCTTTAATTTAAATATGCTTGCCAACTTTGCATTTTACTCCGTAGAACGTTTTGATATACTAAATCTTATCAGTTTGTTCTTCCAGAATGTTTGAGTAACTTCAAGGTTCTGTGAAGACAAATGTCCCTCTTAAACACATATCCCTGATGGAGAATGTCACACTGACGTCACCTCTGCCTGCAGCAGGTCAGCAGGTTAGAGGAGGGAGGCTTCAAGTTAGACCATCAAGGATGACTTCATGGAAAGGGTGAGGCCTGGGCTGGCCTGGTAGGATACGGACTCGTGGAAAGAAGGAATAAATCTTGTGAGCAGAGGTCTGGAGGTGGAGAACACAAATGAAACTCTCAGGGAACCATGAACAAACTCAGTTCTGGAAACCAAGAACTAGGATTCCTTCTCAGCTGAAAGTCACTAATCTTTGTGTCTCATTCCAGGAAAACCCAATCCCACAGGAGTCGGAGTTGATTCCAAGGCCATCAGTCACCTTCGGCAGCCACGCAGTCCCGTCTCTCTCCTCACTCACCCCGTACACGTTTTTCACCTGGACAGGAGCCCCCTGCACAAGCACGGCTGGCGCCAGGCGTTCCTCTCCAGCCTCCCTCAGGACTTATGGTCATTAAGACATTTCTCATAATGAGCACGTAAGTCCCATCGCGCCCAGTCTTCCCTGCCCGTCTCAGCAGCCAGCCTTCAAGTTTTGCCCTTCCTTCCTCTGTGATGCTTCCTTCCTGGAAGTTTGAAGGAGAGGTCAGAGCCACAGAGAGGCTGAATTCTGATGCTCCATAAATTGAGGCTGAGTTCTCCTACCTAAGAACTGCCTCAGCGCACTCAGCTAACTTGCTTCTTTTCACCAGACCACTCCTGTTTTTCTCTTTCCATTTTAGCCGTCCTCCTCCAGGATCCAGTGGAGACATCCAGGAAGCACAGCGAGGGGCAGTCAGTTGGAGGACCTAACAGTGCCTTCTGCCCCTGGCACATTCGCCGCCGAAGAAGGCTGCTCTGGAACTCACCAGTACGGGATGGTGCTGTGGCAACAGGCCCCTTGGAGCTCACCGGATCCTTAGAATTATTTTTTGATGCTTGTTCTGCATCTTGAAGTGACAGCCTGTGCCTCTGGGACTCGGCTACAAGGAAGACAAGTGGAAGGCAAATGGACGTGTTTTTCTGGGTATTCTGAAACAGGCAGCAGTGTCCTCGCAGGTGGGAGCCCTCTTTCCACTTGCTCCCTCCAGTGCTGAGCATATTATACGTCTTAATAACACTTGATGAAAGATGTGGTGGTTTCCAGCCAACACGTTTAGGTGTCTATCCCTCTTCTCCTCATACACCGACATGGAATATCGATTCTTCACTTTGGAAAGACAGAGGTTGCAATAGGGCAACATATAATGGTATTACAAACAATAAGACGAAACATGGAGAACAAACTTAGGTGGTCCAGATATTACAGCCTAACTCTCTGTCTGTAAAATGGAGATGAAACTACCTAAATCATAGGCATGCGGTGAAACGGTTTAGCAAAGGTGAACATTTAGCAAAGGGTTTAGTACGTCACAGACTCCCAGTAGTAATCATTTACTACTTTCTCACTTTGGTTGGTCATCAAAGTCAAGCTGGTAAAAGTAAAATGACTCCTTTGGAAACTAGGAGAGAAAGATGCATCCACTGAAGACAGTAGGAAGTCAATTGATGAAATTAACTCTTCCTAGACATGGTCCTGATGAGAACATATGAAGAGCTCACAGGAGTATTTGGCTATACCGTGATAGCTGTTCCTTTCAATGTTCAATCCATGCTCTGCCTTCTGGTGTTGTGGAGAAGGCTCCTCGTAGTCTCATCCCCAAGCCACACCCAAGTCTCAGCAGTCATGAATTCTAGGCTGGATAGACCCGGGGGCTGCTGATGCTGGGGAGGCCTTTCTCGGGCTCTGGCCTTCTTGGCCCCACTCTGGCTGGCTAACGGCACAGCACCCAAGCCTTAAGTTAGTAGGAGACAAGGAGTGGCTTCAAAAGTCTCTTTCTGCAGATGCTTGAAGGGGGTACAGGAGGAACAGATCCCATGCCTCACTGCCCCTTGTCAGTAACGTGGGTGATGGTGGATGGTATCCATGGTACGGTCCCTTCTCCACTCTGGTGGAGGCTAAGATGCTGCCTCTTGGTCAGAGAATAAGCACTTAAGGCAATCATAACCAACACCAGCATTCTCCATCCGCATGGAGTATGCAGACCTGACCACGGCTGATAGTGTTTAATTTCCCAAACTAAACTGGGTCGACTTTGTTTAATATCTGTTGAGCTTCAACAACTGCATTGAACATCAAGAACAAGACAAAAGACCAGAGAGGTTTCGAATAAACTGGATTTGTTTGTTTTTGTTTTGTTTGACTGCTGTAAGGAGAGGGCAGACACTACAGAATTCTGTAGAATAAAACCACTTTCTTAGTGAGATTGCCTTAATTTAAGCAGCACTTTCCTTCCAGAATGTTAATAAATCAGCAGAATGCGTCGCAGATTTATTAACAGTTAGGAGGAATAGGTAAAAAGTTTAAGTCATCTGCTTGCATCACACAGCACAGGAAAGCCAAAGGAAAGAAGAAAAACAACTTCTGCAACAGGAATTTGTTCTCATTCCTGGTTCACAATTCTTTCTGGGAGAGATATATGTTTTTTATGTAAAACTTTTTCAAATTTGGTCTCCAAATTTAACCCAAGACAAGGCTGTACCGGTCTTGGAGATGAATGTCACCCATATCAACAAAAAGGCTTCCGGCTGTAAAATTATCTCTGATCATCCTCTAAGGTCCCGTGTCTGTGGCTGTCCACTATGGCTGTAGTGCTGTCCATAGCTGCAGCATTCCAGCCACTATGTTCTTTGCTTCTGTTTCTGCTTCCAGACTGCTCAGAAAAGCTGGAGCAAACGTCATGACTGTGCAGACCAGGCTGTGCAGAGCTGGCCTTCCATCTTCAGCTGGGTTCTCGTGCTTCTCAATGCCCTATGATTCATTCCTGCCTGACTTTCTATACTCTTTCCTCCCTGCCTCAAATTTCCAAGCCACTTTCCTCTTCCCATCACCTTCGTCCCCACCCCTCACCCTCAGCACAGGATCTGACTGCTTCCCTCCCCTGGAGGCTGCCTGCACCCTCGCCTCCCCTTGTCTTTACCTCAGCTGTTCTCTGGTCTATCACACCTTCTTCCTGCTGCTTTGCAAGGCCACCCGCTCCACCCCTTCCTGCCTCTCCCATGATCCTGCTCCATCAGAGTCCTCTCTTGGGTGACTTTCAATCTCTCCATCCTTATGATTTCTCCTTGAATATTGCTCAAGTGCCCATCGCCCAGAGAAAACTTTCCTTGCACTCATCTCGGTGAAACTTCTTCAAAGCCAGGTGCAAAACCTCTTTCTGCCTCTACTTCCCACACCGTGCTCAACCTCTCCTTTATTGCCCAACCCAACTGCCTCACCATCTCCCCTTCTTGGGTCTCCCTGAAGCATCAGAAGAGCATTTCCTCTTGGAAGTCCCCTCCCTTTTCCTCATGGCCCCTCTCCTCCTAACCCTGTGGTTCCGTGTTGTCTGTTGCCCTGGCTCCTCTAGCTGTGGGCATTCTTCAGAGTTCTGCCTTCCTCCTATTTTGTTCCGTCTATCTGTTTACAATTTCCTAAATATTCCTTCATGACAGTCACCACCAGCAACTCCAACTCCAGGTATCCAGTCGGAACTAGTGTTTTCTTTGGCCCTTTTCCAAATCCACTTTTGTGTCAGAGTTCCCAGCCTCTGTCCTGGCCATGGTCATGTTCTCAGTACCCTGGAGACAGCAGACTACTTGATAGCGCTTCCTTTCCTCCCACCACACCTGACTGGCTGCCCCTGACCTCTGCAGGGTCCCAGCATCCATCCCCTCCCTGCAGGAACACTGCCTCGGCCTTGCCAGTCCTCCTCCTCTCTGACTTGGGCTAGGCTGAAATAGCCCCTGGTCCTCCTGCCTCTACTATCATCCCTTCTCAGCCTGCCCTTTTTATGGCTTACAGGGTCAATTGCAAATATATAGGTTGGGTTGCATCACCACTCACTCCATCCACAAGACTCCAATACCTTTAAGGGTTACCTGTGGTTTGCAAAACAAAGCATCTCACAACTCCTAATTCCACTTCCCAGCCCCACCAACACACACACACACACACACACACACACACACACACACACACAGGTGCTTAACTTTTCCTCCATTCATTTGGAACCACTCATCATTCCCCAGAAACAATTTTTGCTTATATTCCTCCATGTTTTATGGCTCCTTGCCCCAGAACAGTATCCTCCCCTTTTGAAATCCTACCTGGCTTTCAAGGCTCTGCTCTTCATGAAGCTGTCTCCTGTTCGTCCTGGCACGGCACACTTCGTCTTCCTCTGAAGTCAGGTCGCCTGTTGCTGGTCTCGCTGGTCTCTCCATCACAGCACTTATTTCATCCTTGTCTTTGTTATGCTATACCCTGAAGGAGCCCAGCAACATGGCTCTTTTCATTATTTGATAGTGAGGACTTATTTGCTGCATGAATAAATCAATGTGAGAAGCAACTTATTATTTGCGGAATGAACGAAGTGCTCTACTATTTTATGGGCGTAGTAACTATGATAACTTTCGTGGTAAGCTGAGTGGCAGATCACAGCACTTTCAAGTATGAATAGCTCAGTTTTTTCAGGAGCATAGCCGACACCCTGCCAAGGCCCACAGAGCAGCCCCTCACCTTCCCTTCCCCACTGCTTTCCATTCTTCCTCCTGGGGCATGGACCTCTCTGCCCTTTACCCTGGATAAGATTAAGTCTTGACTTTCATTAATCTACTGTGGCCATTTAAAAGAGGAACTTTGCCCCCTTCACAGGGCTTCTGTGAAGGTGTCTGTTAGCTCTAACACTTGTCCCCCTACTTCTTTGCCCTCTGCCCCTGCCAAGATTTCCCCGCCTACCGTTTGGTTTGGATCTGTGTCCCCACCAAATCTCCTGTTCAAGTGTAATCCCCAGAGCTGCAGGTGGAGCCTGGCAGGAGGTGATTGGATCATGGGGCGGCTTCCTCATGATGGTACAGATGGTTTGGCACCATCCTCTCGGTGCTGTTCTCATGGCAGTGAGTGAGTTCTCATGAGATCTTGTTTAAAAGTGCGCAGCACCTCCCCCCCCACTTACTGCTGCATTCACCATGTAGAAGCCTCACTCCCCCTTCACCTTTTGCCATGATTGGAAGCTTCCTGAGGCCTCCCCAGAGGCAGAAGCTGCTCTGCTTCCTGTACAGCCTGCAGAACCACGAGCCAATTAAATCTTTTCTTTATGAATTATAAATTACCCAGTCTCAGGTATTTCTTTATAGCAATGCAAGAACGGACTAATACACCCGCTAATCCTTTCTCCCTCTCAGGATGGCTTTGCCTTGCCCTTCATGTACACCTAAGTGGAGATCTCCCTCCCTATGTCTGCTTTCCAAGCTTCTGTTTGAATGATGAAATGAAAGGCATTGTCCCCTATGAAAGGTAATTCACGACTTAGAAAATGGGTAGGGGAATTCTGAGGGGTGGAGATTCTTCCTGCTGCTCCTTGAATGCCATAATCAACTGTCTCCTCTATCTTGCCCTGCAATAAATTCAGGGAGGCTGGGACCACACAGAAGCCTTTCCTCTAAACACCATCCTAAAACCGGGAAGAGGGAGCCATACAGAGGGGAGGACAGCCTGTGGTTCTGGCCCAGCCCCGGGTGAGTCAGCTCTCCTGCGGTCAACCCTCTGGCTCTTCCCCCTCAGCCTGGGGAGAAAATGCTGAGTCGCACACCTTGTGGGCAGCCACCGAACCAGAGGCTCCCCTGTTGCTCTCCATCTCCCCATGCCCCAGTCAGCTGTGGGCCTCGTACCCCCTTCTTGGCCTTTGATGAGGGGACCTTGCAGGCTCCAGACAGCTGCGACCCTGGGAAGCCATCCCTCTAGCGGTCAGATGAAACGCAGGCTTCCAGAGAATGGGCAGAGCCAGGAGTCTTGTGTCCCCCTTCTGTACCTGTGCAGGCCAGCCGGGAGACACAGGGCCCCCTTCCTGGGCTGTGGGCAGAAGTGGAGCCAGCCAAGACCACAAGCCGCCCATCCAGGTTTCCATTCGTGAACCTTCTCCAGGCTCAAGGCTGGAAGGATGCCTCCTTTGCCGTGGCTTGAAGTGGTTTGCTCAGACCGAGTCCAGATATGTAATAGCTGTTCCTTATTTTCTATGAGAAGATGTATTAAAAAATAAATTTAGCTAAGGGGGGAGGAAAGTTTAAAAAAAAAAAAGAAAGGAAAACAGAAGGACAGATTTTCTTGACTGGCTGCCAGGAATTGAAACATTGAGGCAAGCTTCCTTTTGGAGCAGAGAGACAGCTGCAACATTTCACGGTGTAAAGTCAGCGAATTTCCACAGGCCTGCCAGCCAGCGACCGCAAAATGGTTTCAAACAACGGCTCGCTTCATGCTATTTGTGTGTGCGCGCGCATGTGTGCGTGAGTGTGTGTGTTTAGAAAAAGGCGAGGCTGGGGGGTGGGCAAAGGGGAAGCTCAAAAGTGTCCTCGCCCGGCCAGAATGGGCAGGGGCGGAGTGAGCAGATTAATGAAAACGTTTCGCTGGCATGAGGGGTTTGATTGCCCCGCTGCAAAATTGCTTGCAGATTCGAAAACAGCATGTTTCATTTCAAACTCATTCTCTTGCCATACATTAGCACTTGTCAATGTAACCATTAAGCACAGGCAGTGCAGAAATTTAATTACAAAACCATTTATTTTATTGAAAGAAAAATAAACCCAAGCTACCTCAAATGCATTAGGTAGGTTCAAAACATGTTCAGCTGATAACACCCAAGGGTAGGGAGGCTGCTGCAGGAATAAATGCGTCTTTCATGTGCGGTGGGGACTCGATATTAGAAACAGCTGCCTCTAGGTCCTCTTTATTTAAGTTCAATTAGGAATTAAAAAACAACCGAATTAATGAAGGGACTTTTTATATCTGCAGTCACTGGGCTGTGGTATTCATTCTTCTCTTCCCAATTCGCCTCCCCTTTTAAGTATTTGGATTAAAAATGCTAATTAGTCAAAGTGAACTTTTTATTGAATGGATCCCCCTCTCCACCCACTCTCCATCCCATCTCAGGCTTGTCTTTTGTTCTCCTAATGGGAGATTATGCAAGGCCTATCGTATTAAAGGAAATCACAAAAATGTGCTAAACACATCAAAAAGTCTCCAGTCTGTATCTTATTTATGCCTTCTTCCCTCTCCCCCACGTACGTCTTCCACACAGTTGGAAAGCCGGCAGTGTGAGGCTCTCTGGTGAAATACTAGATTTGGGTCGAGCCGCGGGCTGATGTCATGCTGGAGACCGCCTCTCCTGAGCACTAATGGGCTGCCAATAACAAGTCTGTTTTACTGTTCTCTGGAAAGGAAAAAAGAAAAAGAGTTATAACCTTCGTGGTTTGGACTGATTTGTCCATTTAAAGTGCATTTTTTCTTCTGTCTGAGATATCTACCCACAATTTCTTACAGACATGTCCTCATGCAGTTCACTCAGCGGAGGAATCTAGAAGATTGGTTGGTTTTTTTTTTTTTTTTTCTTCTAATTTTTCTAGCAAGAATACAAATCTCTAAAATTTCAGAGAGGCATCTGTATTAGTCCATTTTCACGCTGCTGATAAAGACATACCCAAGACAGGGCAATTTACAACAGAAAGAAGTTTAATGATCTTACAGTTCCACATGGCTGGGCAGGCCTCACAATCATGGTGAAAGGTGAAAGTCACACCTCACATGGCGGCAGACAAGAGAAGAGAGCTTGTGCAGGGAAACTTCCATTTTTTAAACCATCAGATCTTGTGAGACTTATTCACTATCATGAGAACAGCACAGGAAAGAGCCACCTCCATGATTCATTTATCTCCCACCCAGTTCCTCCCACAACACATGGGCATTATGGGAGTGACAAGATGAGAGTTGGATGGGGACACAGGGCCAAACCATATCAGCATAATTGGATCATTGGCCTGGTAGGAGGTGGGAAGTGGGAAGCAGATAGGCACAGACAGGGCGCTTCTCCTGCAAGTTCATTTTTAGCTCTTATAACTACACTGATGTTCAGTAGCAGAGCTTTGTGACATTGACTCAGTGAAGGTTCTGCCTGTGTCACTGTGTGCCTGTCTCACTACTGTCCAGTGTGAGACCTAAGGAAGGCCTCCTGGCCTGTTTCAGAAGGGCCTCTGGAGCTCTGTTGCCCCTTGCAGAACCACTGCTGAAGCTCTCTGGGGCTACCCACATTGTTGTCTAAACTTCTCTGAGACCCACCAGGCACAAAGCCAGGCAGCTTGGAAATTGCCTGGACAGGCACAGCTGCCTCTGACCCAGCTGCCCTGATCTGCCTTTGACATGTACTCTTCATGCCCAAGACCCAGGGAACCCGAGGCAGAGAGAACACATTCAAAAAGAGAAATTCACCATTCCAGGGAGTAACCCTTTACCAATAGATTGTAGATAAGCACTTGCTTGGAGAAGAGAAAGGAGGGCAGAAGGAAGAAGGAGGGAGAAGTTGGTCATATTTTAATATTCTAAAAGACTTGGCATCTAACTTGAGCCCTGCAAAGCAAGAAGGCAGCAGGGTAGAGTGGGCCTCCGTGGTGTTACCACAAGTGCATGCAGCAGAGAAAATAGCAAAATGCTGCAAACATTCCCTGAAGTAGTCAAGAAGGTGACACCCTGTGAACCCAGCCATGGAAAGATGTTCTTCTACAACCATGTATAAGAGAGAGCAAAGGGTGGGGCGAGCGGGTGTGGGAAGAGAGGGCTGGATTGTTTAATGTACTGTTACTGAAAGAATTTCCACTTGGGGTACATATGTGCTGTAGACTTTCTGAATATCACATCTCACTCAATAAAAGTGCACGCCAATACCACGTGCTTTGTTTATATCTTTTCCTATCCAGTGCTTGGGATGGATGAAGGCACTCTCCCAGGCTTCCAACTCTTGGTAAGTGTGTATTTTCTAATTACATTTCTCAGCCTGGGGTTCAGACAGGCACGCTCAAAAAATGTATTCCAATTTTATAAATAGCAAAAGTTTTTTTTTAAAGAAAGCAACTCAAGGATTCAACAATGACTTCTTTTCTCTTATTCTTGTCTTCAAGAGTAAGATGTAAACTCCCAGGAAACAGAGTTGGTTTGCTCTCCTAGGAGTTGGGTTGTAGATGGAGCATGCAAGTTCTTCAAAATCATCCCATGACTTAGAAGCAAGAAGAGGGGAAGGTAGAATGAGCTTGCATCCAAGGGGCCTTCTAGAGAGCGTGGAATCCTGAACTGTGCCCAGCAGACCTGGGAAACAGGAGAGCTGGATGTCGTACCCAAAGTGTCATTTTCACAGGCTACTTCTTCTCCCTAAGGAGCCACAAAACCCATAGCAAGATCATGTGGCAGCTAGGGCCACCCGCTTCAAACAGGGCATTTTTCCCTGCTTTGGTCCTTTACCTCCACTCATCTCCCTGCTCTGTGACACACAGAGTGGATATCACCACCTTAGCATTGAGTTCTAACCATTTATTCACATATATTTGTTGGGTACTATATTCTGGGCATTATATGAGGCATTGGGGATTTAATGAAGAACAAGACAGACCAAGTTTTTGCCATTGTCATTTAAATCCAAGTAAGAGATGTAGACATGAATCAGGTAAACAAATAAATGAAAGGGCTACAAATTGTTAATGCTTTGAATGGAATAAATTGAGCATTGGAATGAGCTTTTATGGGAAGGTCTGTCTGAGGAGATGAGTTATGCTATATCTAAACTGGCAGAGAAGGAGCCAGACCCATGGAGAGCTGGGAGGAAAGTGGCAACAGTGACAGAGGCAGCAGGCAACACAAAGTCCTAATGCCCATGTGAGTGTGGCCTGACTGGGGTCAGCCAGAAGGCTGTTGTGACTAAGTGTGATGAGTGAGGTCGGGCAGTGGTGCGGACACAGAACATTCTATGTGTAGTGGGAAGCCACGGAATGGATTTAAACAATGGATGAGCCTATTCTGATTTATGTCTTAAGGAGGTGATTTTCTGCAAATATGGAAATGAATTGGAGGTGGACAAAGGTAATAACAGGAGACCCCTTCGAAGGATATTGCAGCCGAGGTGAGAGATCGTGGCCAGAATTGGAATGGTGGCTGAGTGTTCTGCCTCTTTTTGTTTCATGTAGGTTGATTTGGTTTTATAGGCAGTTTGAGAGTTCTTTGAGTGCAGAGTTTGCTTCTTCACAGGATAAAGGAGGAGTCCTGCTCCTCACCACCAGTACCTTCATAAGATGCAAGAAGAACATACTTCTCCACTCGGTCTTCTGTGCAGGGCAGCCTCCTTATTCTTGCTTCCTACGCTATCACTGCCCTTTTGGGGGATATGCTGCTCTACTTCCCTTTTCCCTCTTCCCAAACCATGACAGGCCTTCAGAGCACGTCTACCTAGAATGTTCTTTCTTTTTGGCAAAGCCTGGCTTTTCTTGCTATCAAAATTTTCTAATAAAATGTCAGCTCTCTGAAAGCTTTTCCTGACTTCTTGGGGTAGTGGCAGCAGTGTGGACCTCTGTGTGTCCATAGCACTTTGTTCATGCCTGGAGTTTTATACCTGCTGACACCACGTTGTACATTCTCTGCTCAAGTGTCTGTCTCCTAACCAGATCCCTAGCTCCTAGTTACAAACTCATTGCAAAATCTCAGCCTTTTCTTTAAAGAGGAGTCAAGGTGAGGATAGATTTTGAATTATGTTATATTTGAAATCATGGTATTATATGGTTAATATTAATAAACCTTATCATTATAAACTTCTATTGTACTTTAACCTTCTATTAAACTTTTAAATAGTTTTAAAAGTTTAACTTCTATTAAACTCTTAAAACTTTTAACTTCTATTAAACTCTTAAATCTTATCATAATAAGCTTCTATTGTACTTTAAAACCTAAGCGTGGCCTCAAATTTAAAAAGAAAGCAGGCCTGGAAGAATGTAAATCCACTGTCCTAATGAATGGCTGAGTGTGTGAGCTAGAAGATTTATCAACAGAAATTATCTAATCTAAAGACGAGAAAAAAAGGTTGAAAAAATGAACAAGCTACAGGGACATGGGGGACAATATCTAAATATTCCATATACAGTTAATTATAGTCCCAGATGGAGATAACAAAGATAATGGGGCAGAAAACATATCCGAGAACATACTGGCTGAAAAACTTCCCAATTTGTTGAAAGACATAAATTACAGATCCAACAACACAGTGAACACCAAACAGGATAATTTTGAATAAAATCATGTCCAGGCACATCATAATTAAATTGCTGAAAATCAAAGATAAAGAGAAAATCTTGCAAGTACCCAGAGAAAAATGACCCATCACATGTAGAGCTGTGACTCAAATGACTGTGGACTATCAGTGGTGGTGAGGGAGTGGACTTATAATATTTCAAGCGTTCTACATTTTATGTAAAGAAGTGCAACATTAACTAAATATACTGTGAAAGTAGAAGGACGTTTCTTGTGATAAAGAGATCAGCCATTTAAAAATAAATCTAATGTGATATATCTAAAAATCTAACCAATAAGTTAAAACAAAATTATAAAATACATTCAAACAATTTAAAAAGGTAGGAAAGGGTAAGAGAGGAACTGAAAACAAAGTGGACAACAAAAAGAGAAATACAATCAATACAATCATATTAATTACATAAAATGGTAATGAACAAAATATTCCAATTATAGGGCAGAGATTACCAGAATATATTGTTCTTTAAAAAGCAAGATCTAACTATATGCTAACTAGAGGAGATGAGCTTTAAAAACAAAGAATCAATTAATAAGGAAGACATTATAATCCTCAATGGCTATGTGCCTAAGAATAGATCCTCAAGATACATAAAGCAAAACTTGACAGAATAAAAGAAGAAATAGAACATTTTACAATTATTGTAGGATATTTGAATATTCTGTCTGCAATTGGTAGAAAGCAGGACAAAAAAGTTCAGTAAAGTCATAGAGAATGTTAGCAGCCATATCAATACCCTAGCCTAACTGATGTTTATAGAACACTATACCCAACAACTGGAGAATACACATTTTTTTCCAGCTGTACATACTCACCAATAAGGACCATATCCCAGACTATAAGACAAATCCTAAAATAAATTATAGGATTGAAATAATAGTAGGATATACCCTCTGTTCACAATGTAATTAAATTAGGAATCAATTAAAATAAGTTATCTAGAACAAATCCAAATGATCAATTAAAACAAGTTATCTAGGACAAATCCAAATAAATACATTGCAATTCTAAATAATCCATGAGTGAAAGAAGAAACCACAGAGAAATGATAAAATATTTAAAACTTAGGGAAACTACAACATAAGCTAGAACAGTGATTAGAGGGAGTTTTAAGGCTTTGAAGTCTTACATTAGAAAAGAAGGAAGGTTTAAATTCAGTGATTTAAAATTCCACCTCAAATCCAAAGTAAACCAAAGTAAGTAAAACAAAGAAAATAATAAAGAGCAGAAATCAATGTCATAAGAAACAGATAAGCAATTTAAAAAATGAGTAAACTCTAAAGTTGGTTCTTTGTAAAGAATACAAAAGCTGATAAATTTTGTTACACTTTGTAAGAAAAATGGAGAGCAAATCTAATCTACTACTAATATCAGGAATGAAAGAGGGGTTATTGCCACAGAAACCACAGACATTAAAATGTTAAAAAGAGAATATAAGAATAGTATAAGGAACTTTATCCCAATAATTTCTGCAAAATAGTTGAAATGATATAAATATAAATCATCAAAATTTACACAAGATGAAATAGAAATTCTGAATTATAGGCCCAGGTAATTTCACTGGAAAATTTTATCAAACATTTAAAGAAGAGATAACATCAAACTTACACAAACTCTTAAAAACTACAGGAAGACAGGGTGCACCCCTCAATTTGGTTTATGATACGAGCAAAACTCTAATACCAAAGCATGACAAAGACATTGCAAAAGGGAACACTACAGGCCAACATCCCTCATGAACATAGATATTAAAATTTATAACAAAATATCAGCAGATTAATCCACCGAAATATAGAAAGGAATAAAACATCATGACCAAGGGGGAGTTATCCCAGGAATACAAAATTGGTTTAATACTCAAAAAGTTAATCAATATAATACACTACATTAAGAGAATAAATGAGAAAAAGCATACAAAATTTCAATAGATGCAGAAAAAGTATTTGACAGCATTTAATATATGTTCATCATAATAAAAACTCTCCATAATCTGGCACAGAAAAGAACTTCTTCAACCTGATAAAGGGCGTCTTTAATGATGAAATATGTAACAGTTTCTTGGCAAGTTTGGAAACAAGGCAAGGATGCATAACTTCTATGCAACACTGTACCAGCAGTCCTAGCCATTGCACTAAGGGAAGAAAATGAAAATAAAGCTTTTAAAGATCAGAAAGACAGATCTATTGTGTCTATTTGCAGGTGATAATTTTTTTTGTGTAAACAATTCTAAAGAATTTAAAAAACTACAATTAGAACTGACATGAATTTAGCCGGGTCACATGTTACAAGGTGAATATATAAAAATTGATTTTATATTTTATTAATTTGCAGCAAAAATTTAGAAAATGAAATTGAAAAATATTAATTTACAAAAATACTTAGGAATATGTTTAACAAAAGATGTGAAAGACCTATACACTGAAAATGACAAAATATTGCTGAAATAAATTGAAGAAGGCATAAATATATAGGGATATATAATGTGTTCAAGGATTACAAGACTCCATATTGTCAAGATGTCAGTTCTCCACAAATTTGTCTATAGATTCAATGTGAAATTTTAGTAAGCTCTCTTTGTAACAATAAATAATTCCATTATAAAATGTATATGGAAGTACAAATGACCTAGGATTACCAACAGATTTTTTATAAAGAAGGACCAAGTTGAAAGTCTTCTTGACCAAAGAACAGGAGTGTAGATCAGTAGAACAGAACAGAAAGTCCTAAAATAGATGCATAAATATTCTGTTGATTGATTTTCAACAAAGGTGCAGGGGCAATTCAATGAAGAAAGAATGTTCTTTTCAATAAATGGTACTAGAAAAATTACACATTCATATACTAAAAAAAGAAAGAAGGAAAGAAAGATGAAAGGAAGTAAAAAGACAGAGAGAAAACTTCTCTCTACCCTCCTTACCTTGTAGCATATTCAAAACTAAAAATAGAGTGTAGACCTAAATATAAACCTTAGACTATACAATGTCTAGAAGCAAATATAGAAGAAATTGTTTGTGACCTTGTGTTATGGTTTTAATGTGTATTCCCTTCAAAACTACATTGAAATTTCATTGCCAATGTAATGGTATTGGGAGGTGGGCCTTTAAGAGGTGAACAGGCCTTGAGGGGTCCTCCCTCATAGATGGGTTTCATGCCTCTTTGAAAGGGCCTTTGGGGGTGGGTTCTCTCCCTTTGCTTTTCCACTCCTCTGCCATGTGAGGAACAGTGTTCCTTTCTCTGGAGGATGCAGTGTTCAAGGCACCATCTTGGAAGTGGAGACCGGTCCCTCACCAGATACCAAACCTGTTGTTGCCTTGATCTTGGACTTCCAGAACTGTAAGTAAATTTCTCTTCTTTATAAATTACCCAATCTTATGTATTCTGTTATAGCAACACAAATTGGACTAAGACACCTTGGGCAATATTTCTTGGATCCCTAACCAAAAACACAATCTACAAAAGAAAACAAGATAAATTGGACTTTATCCAAGTTAAGCAGGAAGCAAACTATAACTTTATTAATAGTTTAAAAATTGAGGCTTGTCCAGATCCCATAGCCAGCAAGTGGCAGAGCTCAGAAGTGAACTCAGGGCAGTCTGACTCCAGAATCTACAATTTTATGCACAGTATTATAATGCAACTCTATTTGTAAGATACAGTGCAAGGAGCATAGACTTCAACAGCACAGCTGTGCCTCTGAGCTGCCTGCCTACTCCCTACCCTAATCCTCTGCTTGGACCTGAGGGATGCCTGAGTGCTTGAGCATTAGCCACACTGAATGAGCTTTCAACAAACCCAGCGATGCTTCATCGCCAAAGAAAAATGTTATGACAGAAGTTAGGACTGGGCTGTCTTCCCTGAAGATTTGCTAGCTCAATCTTGATAACTTGTTCTTGCTGAAAACTCGGGCTGTCCATGTGACTGGCGTCACCCCGGGGGGCTGTGCTTCAGTGAATGCAGTTAGGCAAGAACTCACGCCTCAGTCAGAGCTTATGCAGGGAGGGATGAGCAGGTTTAGGGCTGATATCCACAATGTGGGCCCTTTCTTGCCATCCCTGCCTCTGCTTTTTTTCCTTCCTACAGTGCCTACCTTGGGACTAGGCACATAGTGGGTTTCAATAAAGACTTATTGCAGGCCCTGAGGCTAATATATGGAGCTGCCTGGAATCCATGCAGTGGCATTGCTCCAGAGAGGGAGCTTATGCTGGGTGAGTTCATACATCCCAAGACCTAACAGCTGCAGCACAGCACTATTTTGAGAGCCCAGCCCCCATCCAACTGCATTCTGTCCTGGGGCCCAACAGCTCCTGCATCTTCATATCCCTAGAGCCCCACTGACATCCTCCCACGTCCACCCAGAGGACTGCAGTGGCATGATGCTAGCTGGACCCAGAAATATGATAGGGGCCCCAACCTTCTAGCACACCCAGTGTCCTGCATTTTGCAGCACACTGGGGAACCTACCCCAGGACCAAGGGAGCTGAATGCCATGGTCTCCAGTACCTGAGTGTCACCGGCATGGGAGCACTGCCACTGACAGCAACCCCAACCCCTAGCAGCAGGGCTGCAGTACACTTACATACACCCTAAGGACAGGCTCTCCTCACCCACTGCCACCATTGCTGACACCATTGAAGTACATTGCCTGGGGATAGGGGCATCTCCCCACCCTGCTCACTACAGCCTGCACCCATGCAGGCCTGGGGACAGGCCCAATCCACTTGACACCATTCCTCTCAGTGCCTAAGCATGCTTTCTGGGGACCTGGGAATCACCTAACCCCATCTACCACTTCAGGTATCTATGTACTCCTTCCAAGGCCTGAGGATGGGCCCACCCAGCTTGTTATCAAAACCACTGCTGGCATCAATTCACACATGCTACCTGGGGCCCTAGAGACTGGCCCACCCAGCCCATCACCACCTCTACTAACACCAGTAACTTCCACCTGGGAATCTCAGGATTGTTCCACCACCATTATTGCCATTGCATGCTGCACACACTGCCCAGGGGACAGAGGACCTTCCCACATGCCTGGCTTACCACTGCCACTAATGGCAACTGAATATGCTGTCTGAAAGCCCAAGAATCAGCCCACCTTGACCCACTATCAGTGTTGTCCATGCACATGACCTGGGAGCTCAAGGACAGGCACATTTGGCCCATTACTGTCGCTATTAGGGCCTGAGAACTGGCCAACCTGGCATCTCAGTCTCCAGCAAAGCCTCACCATGGCCTCTGCTAAGAACCACAGCCTAAGCCACTGAGGAAACCACAGACATCACTGACACTGTTTATAGCCAAAGAAATCATACAGAGTACACACCTGTGTGTACCAAGAACCAAAACTAAGGTACCCTACCTAACTGACACCAGAGATACATCTACAGGAAAGAGTCTTCCCCTATGAGAGCCAATCCAAAAATTGGAAGAAATTATTATTACACCAGATGCACAGACATCAATGTAAGGGCACAGGAAACAGAAAAATATATTTCCAAAGGAACACAATAATTCTCCAGCAACAGATTCCAGTGAAAAAGAAATTTGTAAAATGCCTAGAAAAGAATTCAAAATAATGATATTAGAGAAGCTCAGTAAGATACAAGAAACACAGATGAACAGTTCAAAGAAAGCAGAAAAACAACTCAGGATATGAATAAGAAATTCACCAGAGATAGATGTTAAAAGGAACCAAACAGAAATTCTAGAACAGAAGAATTCAATTAATGAAATACAAAATACAATCAAGAGCTTCAAAAAATAGATCAGATCAAGTAGAAGAAAGAATTTCTGATCTTGAAGATGGGTCTTTTGAAATAATCCAATCGGACCCCTCCCCTGCCAAATAAAAAAGTGGCAGGGGCGGGGGAAGAAAAAAAGAAAATGAAGCAAGAGTATTGATATATGAAGCAAGACTATAAAGTGATAAAATATTCATGTTTTGGAATTTTCTCCTGGAGAAGAGATGGACGAAGGCTCAGAAAACCTATTTAATAAAAACAATAGCTGAAAATTTTCTAACTCTATCAAGAAATTTAGACATCCAGATATCGGAAGCTCATGGAATTCCAAATAGATACAACCCAAAAAGGTCTTCTCCAAAGCACATTATAGTCATATTGCCAAAAGACAAAGACAAAGAAAGAATTCTAAAAACAGCAAGAGAAAAGCATCTAGTCACATACAAGAGTGTATTGCTCAGTAAAAGCCCAGGAGAGAATGGGATGATATATTTAAAGTTCTGAAGGAAAAACATTAGTAGCTAAGAATACTATATTCAAGTAGCAAAGTTTTCCTTCAAAAATAAAGGAGAAATAAAATATTTTCCAGACAAGCAAAACTGAGAGAAATTGTAGACCAGCCCTTCAAGAAATATTCAAGAGAGTCCACCACCTGGAAGCAGAGGAACAATACCTCCCATCATGAAAGCACGCAGAAGTATAAAACTCATCAGTAGAGCAAACAAACAAGTGAGAAAGAGAAAGAATTCAAATGTTACCACTACAAAACAAAACAAAAACAAACACCAAACCATAATGATAAACAATGAGAGAAAGGAACAAAGGTTATACAAAACAGCCGGAAAACAAAAAAATGACAGAAATAAGTCCTCAAATATCAACAATAACCTTGAATGTAAGCATAAAATATTCTACTAAAAAGATACAGACTGGCTGAATGGATTAAAATTTTAAAAGGCATGATCCAACTATATGCTACAAGAAACTCACTTCACCTGTAAAGACACATATAGTCTGAAAGTGAAAGGATGGAAAATGACATTTCATGCAAATAGAAACCAAAACCAGGCAGGCATAGCTATACCTACATCAGATAAAACAGACTTTAAGTCAAAAATAGTAAAAAGAGATAAAGAAGGTCATTTATACAATGATAAAGAGATTAATTCAGCAAGAGGATTTAACAATTCTAAATATATATGCACCCAATACCACAGCACCCAGATACAGAAAGCAAACGGTATCAGATCTAAAGGGGGAGATAGATTCTAATACAATAATAGTTAGGCACTTTGACACCCCACTCTCAGCATTAGACAGATGATCTCAACAGAAAATCAACCAAGAAACATTGGATTTAAGTTGTACTTTAAATCAAATGGACCTAACAGACATCTACAGAACAACTTATTCAACAGTTGCAGAATACACATTCTTCTCATCAGCACATGGAACAGTCTCCAGGATAGACCACATGTTATGCCACAAAACAAGTCTCAAAAATCATCCTAAACATCAAAGTCATATCTAGTATTTTCTCAGACCACAATATAGAATGAAACTAGAAATCAATAACAAAGTGGAACTTTGGAATCTGTGCAAATACATGGAAATTAAACAACATGCTCCTGAACAACCAATGGGTCAAGGAAGAAATTATGAAGAAAATTTTTAAAATTCTTTAAATTAATGAAAACGGAAGCATAACATACCAAAACCTGTGAGATACAACAAGCAGTGCTAAGAGGGGAGTTTATAGCAATAAAAGCCTACATCAAAAAAGTAGAAAGATTTTAAATAAATAACTCAGTGATGCATGTTGAAGAGCTAGAAGCGCAAGAACAAACCAAACCCAAAATTTGTATGAGGAAAGAAATAAAGGTTAGAGCAGAACTAAATCAATTAAAGACTAAAAAAAAAAAAAAAAATGAAGAATCAACAAAAGGTGTTTTTTGAAAGATGAACAAAATTGATAAACTGTGAACAATCTAACCAAGAAAAAAGAGAGAAGACTCAAGTGAAAAAAGAGAGGAGACTCAAGTAAAAAAAAAAATCAGAAATGAATAAGGAGACATTACAACTGATACCACAGAAATACAAAAAATCCTCAAAGACTATTATGAACAACTACAAGATAATGAACTGGAAAATCTAGAGCAAATGGAAAAATTCCTGGACACATACAACTTACCAAGATGGAATCAGAAGGTAATGGAAAACCTGAACAAACCAATAATGAGGAATGAAAAAGTCTCCCAACAAAGAAAAGTCCAGAACTGGATGGCTTCATTGCTTTATTCCACCAAACTTATAAAGAGGAACTAACACCAAGTCTCCTCAAATTATTCCAAAAAAATTGAAGAGGAATGAATTCTTCCTAACTCATTCTACAAGGCTAGCATTATCCTCATACCAAAACCAGACACAGACACAACAAGAATAAGAAAACTACAAACCAATATCCTAGTGAACATAGATGCAAAAATTCTCAACAGAACAGTATCAAACCAAATCCAACAGCCCGTCAAAAAGATAATACATAATGATTAAGTGGAATTTATCCTGGGGACCCCAGGCTGGTTCAACATATGCAAATCAGTAAACGTGATACATCACATCCACAGAATTAAAGACAAAAACCATCATCTCAGTAGATGTAGAAAAATCATTTCACAAAATTCAACATCCTTTCATGATAAAAACTATCAACAAATTAGGCATAGAAGGAACATACCTCAACATAATAAAGACCATGTGTGACAAACACATAGCTAACATCATACTGAATGGGAAAAAGGTGAAAGCCTTTCCTCTAAGAACTAGAACAAGACAATGATACCCACTTTCACCACTCCTATTAGACATAACCAGACACCAAATATGCTCGTGCCTTGATCTTGGACTTCCCAGCCTCCAGAACTGTGAGAAAGAAATTTCTTCTGTTTATAAATTACCCAGTTTACGATATTTTGTTATAGCAGCAAAACAGATTAAACACAATGCTCTTCAAACAAATCTGGGCACATGCATTTAAAGGTCGTGCTAAGCTTTGCCTGGTGAAGGGAAAGAGTAACCAAGTCTTCAGTCTGTCTTCCTGACCAGTTAGGCACCAGGCAAAATTTCCCAACCCCTTAGGAAAAACTGTGTTGCAGCTATCTATCGGGAGTCCTTGAGTATCTCTCCCAGCCACACTTTGCTTCTTACTCGATAGTCCAGAGTCTAATGCCTCCCCGTCACAGTCTCTGGGAAGAAACATCCTGGGGAAAGGTCTTGGCCGATCCATCTTTTCATCAGCATAATTATATTTTATGCACCTACACTATATACTAGCCCAATGCTGACAAAACATACTTTTTGCCTTCAACAAGCTTTCCATCTTCATAGGGAAAGGAGGCTCACTGCTAAGCAGCGAGAATGTTCAGCTAAGTCCTGGGTCATACTGTACATGGCCTGACTCCTGTATGAGCAGAGACAAGCCACTGTGGCTTGGAGGGACTTGTAAAAGCCTTCATGGAAAGGGCTGTGAAGGGCTTGAGGGACAGGAACACGTGAAACCAGAAAGCATGAACCAAAGCCAGGGAGGAAAAATTGCTGTCTGGACGGATGCACACGTGAGCAAGTCTGCTGGTGGTTGGTAGACAGTTCTTCTGGGTTTTCGGGGCCTCTCTAGCCACACATTCCTCTTAGCAGGTCCAGGCCAAACTTTCCACAGACATTTCCATCCTGAATTCAGCCAGGTTGGGATATTTCATTCTACCAAAAAGGGCAGTCAGAGGCTTTGACCTGAATGCATAAAACTAAGGTGGAAAAACAATGTTTGAAATGTTTCTTCCACAAAGGAAAGCCCCACCAATAATCTGGAATTTCTTAATAGGGCAGCAATTTAAACTCGCAGCTTAAACTCCTTTCAGAGGGGAAAACTCTGTGAAGCACCTTCCCGAACTTCGATCATGATTCTGTTGTTCCCGGGAGGAAGAGAGCCTGAGACATGGCCTTGCTGTCTTGGGTCTTTAAGAATTTGGGTCTGCCTCCAGTATCTGATGCTACAGCCAAGCCCGGCCTTCTCTTCCAATGCATCCAGAGAACACTCACCCAGTGCATTCTTCCCATTCTTCTGCCTTGAGGCAAGCTTCAGCTCAGAGCAGTTGCAAGATTAGATTATTTGTGGGATAAAATGCTTTAACAGTTCAGCAGAGGATGGAGGGAAAGATGAAACCAAGATGGCTGAAGCACTTAAACCTGATGGAATCTGTTTGCAAGAGCAGAGGAGAATGGTTGGCAGTAGGATGGAGGGAGGCCTAGGGCCCCTTAGGGTCAGCTCTCAATTCCAGGCAGCTGCCCAGAGCCTATAGCCGGTAAGGGCTCCTTGGAAGGGCAACTGAGCAATGAGGAAGTCCCTGAGTTTACAGTAACTACAGAGTCAGAGCCACAGCATAGGTGAACAGTCAAGGATCCCAGACCCCTACTGCTTGGATCTCTGCTCCAGAGAGCTTTGAGCGCCTTGGCTGCCTGCGTGTTCAGATTAGCAGAAGGAAAGGCAATGGCAGGGACAACATTTCAGTACCCTCCCATAGATTCCACGGCTTGTGGGACATATTACAAGCCCATAATGACCAGGAAATCAAGGCCTTTAAATATGGCCCTAATCTGTCTGCCCAATCTAGGTGCACCCTTGCACATTCCATGTGCTTCAGTGAGGCCGTGTTCTTCTCAGTTCCTCACCGTTCCTCCCTCTAGGCATACCCTTTCCTCATCTCTCCTGTTTCTTTCTTTCTTTTCTTTTTTTTTTTTTTTGGAGATGGAGTTTCGCTCTTGTTACCCAGGCTGGAGTGCAATGGCGCAATCTCGGATCACTGCAACCTCCGCCTCATGGGTTCAAGCAATTCTCCTGCCTCAGCCTCCCCAGTAGCTGGGATTACAGGCATGCACCACCATTCCTGGCTAATTTTTGCAGTTTTTTAGTAGAGACAGGGTTTCACGATGTTGGCCAGGCTAGTCTTGATCTCCTGACCTCGTGATCCTCCCGCCTCAGCCTCCCAAAGTGCTGGGATTACAGGCATGAGCCACCACACCTGGCCCATTTCTCCCCTTTCTCAATCCCACTATCTTCAAGGCCCATGAAGCATTCTGACTTGATGGGTCCACAAGAAGCTCTTCTTTCTCCAGGGCTGGATTACACTAACTGAAGATCACCCTAGAGTTTGCATCAGCAAAGCATGAGCAACTAAAAGCATTGTTTGGCAAGAATTTGTTATCAGAAATTTTCTTTTAAAAGTACTGAAATAATCGTAATGGAAAAGATATGAACTTTCCTGGACTTCTTTACTATAATTTGGTTGTTTATAGTATCACTTATTTTTAATAATGGGTAAGGGTGCCCTATAATTTTTTTTCAGCATTTTTAAAGCCCTTAGATCTGAACCCAGATTGTCCCTCTCTGACCACTTTGCCAAGTGGCAGCCTGTCTTGCACATAAGGGCTCTTAATCACACGTGCCTTGCATATGGTTATGTGTTTCCTGTCTCACTTCCCAATTAGATAAGAATCTCCTTCAGGGCCAGCAAGAAGCATTCCACATAGTAAAGAGGTGTCCTGCGTGGACAGTGCCTGGCACACTGTAAAACCTCAACACATGCTAGATATTTCAGTTATTATTATTTTACCTCTTTGTATTGCCCCAGAGATTTTTATTTTCTTCAAAGATTGAACATGGCAACTGACAGAAGCTTAATGGATACTCGTTACATTTTATTGCAATGATGTAGTACTTGCAAAATTAAATGGTGGATCAGAGAGCCAGCGTGGCATAACGATTAAAAGCAGAGTCTCCGGAGACATGCTACTTGGGTCCACCGCTTGAGGCCGATGACCTGCTCCGGGGGTCTCTGTTTCCTTGTCTGTTATGCCTACTTCATAGTTTTGTTATGAGAATGAAGTGGATTAACACTTCCATGGTGCTTTGCACTGTGCCTGGAACATAGTAAGCCCGACGTCGTATGTGTCTTAAATAGAGATATTACCAAATAGAGCTGGGGAGAAGTTTACCTAGAGAAAAAGTTTTCAAAGTTGCACCAAGAAGACTGAGACGCTATTTTACCAATTTGAGAGACTAAGTTCTTCTTTTTGGCTCCGGGAGGTCCCATGGATACTCAGCCCAAACCAGGTTTTGAGTCTTTATTTTGGTTGTAGTTTGATATATCCATGCACCCCACCTCCGTACAGTAAGTGAAAAAACATCATCCCTTTGCATAATAGACATTCTTCTATCTGGATCCCACAGCAGAATGGTGGGCTCTATGTGGGTGCAGTTGGTCTCATTTTACCCACAAAGCTCTTTTCCGCTCAGGGTCACATATAGGCCATCAAGGTGGCTGGATCAGTTGAGGGTTTAACCCCCTCCAAACTATATCTGGAATCCCTATTCCTACCTAATCCTGTGGTTCAAATATTTTTTCCAGGAGTTTTCTCACACTCCATGCAAGTGAGTTAGTGCAGACAGACGTGGGGAAACTGGAATCTAACTCCATATAAACCAGTTATGTATACAGGAAGTCCTTATTTTGCATAGTAGTGCAAGATCATAAAAACGGCTGTGTAAGCTGAAACCCCGCAAAGCAACCTTAATAATCAATGGGAAGAATTACAGGTGTTCTGTGACCTTTAAACATTTTTGTCAAGACATTAAACATTCTCTTACTGTTGGTTATAAATGCACAGGGAAATGAAAAATTAACAAAACTAATATTTATTTATTACATAGTAATTTAAAACATTAGAAACTTTGAGAATTAAGGTGTTTTATTTCTTTGTAAAAAACGTATCAAAAGTAGTTTGCACGGTTCTTGCCCTTTCTTCCCTCACTGTATAACTTATGATACAGATGGAGCAACTTTTCTATCCCTTGGTGAATTGCCATGCTTTGTTCTAAGTGTAACCTAGTTCTAAGTCAGCTTCTGATGTTTTATCCTTTGCTCTTGCAATGTCACAAAAGAGCCCCAAGAATTTCTTGAAAGTGAAGATTTTTGCCAGTGCCACTTCCATTGAGACATCTTCATTTTCTTGGAATCTGGATGCAAATTCCCAGCTGCATCCTTACCTGTGCTAGCAGCTTCATCAATAGCTTGACATCAATCAATTCATGGTAAATTCTGGAATGAGGAAACAAGCCTTTACTGGCAGTAAAAGGTTCTTCTTCAGTATCCTTGTAATTACCATTTTCTTTCAATGTGACAGCTAATGTCAATGCTTTGGCCAGCATGCAAGCCAAACTACTTCAGAATTTGAAATCTTACCGTCTTAAATCCAAAGTAGAAAACTCTCCATTTCAAGCATAAGCAGCTTTCTGTTCCTATTGCAATTTAAACTCAAAGATGAAGCAACGTTACCTTGTTTTTAATACACATTGGATTTTTACAGTGCGGCGTGTACCATAGCTCCATACGGGCCATGGTGCATCCAATCTTTGCTCTGCTCTTGCCAGTTTCAAATCTTCAATCTAATCACATCCAATTCACTTCTAGCATTACCACTGGTTTTTTTTTGTTACACTTTTACTTTTGTTAGCTTACCTTCTATCAATGATCCTTTTTTTTGTAAAATTTCAGTCACATGGATTTATCGCTGGAAGACAAGGAGGTGACACAACTTCACATTTTGCTGTCTGGGCATGAGCAAAGTAAGATGCACAGTGACTAATCATGGACAGCCTTTGAAAGAAGTGATGTGATTGGTTCATCATGATGTGCATCTGTTGTTTATGCCATGATTTTGTGGACTGGCAAGTAGGCAGTGAATTTTGTACTTTATGAAATTATAGTTAATATACCGTGGCGACTGAAATTTGAACTAGTTGTTGGGAACTGGCATTATTTCACTAAACTGAAACTTGTGCATATCAGTGCCATGAAAAGTAAGGATGGCTTTATTAATATATACCAAATACTTCTGGGCACATTTACAGCACAGCACTTCACCCTCCTTGTGGTTGGGTGGTTCCACGTGACCAGTCTAGCCAATGGATTGTGAACAGAAGTTACATGTGTCAGTTCCATGCCAAACCATCTGATGGACAGTCAGTCCTGGCCTAGCCCCTGAGGATATCGGAGGAGGCAGCTGCTCTGTTAGCCTGTCTCTGAGCAACACAGGTGAGCAGAGGCTCCCTGCTGAGATATGATGGACATGTAGCATAAGCAAGAAGTAAACCTTTGTTTTAAGCCTCTGAGATCTTGGGGTTATTTGTTTCTGTAGCATAATGACTCATTATGATTGATATAAAATATAATCAGGAGGTAGTCTAGGAAAAGAAGTATAGGGAGCTAGGCATAATTTAAAACCCAGAAATTGGCAGCTGACAGTCAAAAGGGCCCCAAATTCATGGGGGTAGGAGTAGAGGAAGAATTAGGGGCAGGTACTTAACAAAAAATATCTTTATATGGTAAAAAAATATATATATATATTAGCACAGACACAGAAAGTGAATGTATAGCTTAATAAATTATTAAAAAGTGAAGGTTATCCATTTATGGATTAATGGATTAATAGGTTAATGGGTTATCAGGGGAGTGGAACTGGTAGTTTTACAAGAAGAGGAAGAGAGACCTGAGCTAGCACCCAGCCCCCTTGCCATGCAATGCTCTGTGCCAGTTCAGGGCTCTGCAGAAAGTGCCTACCCTCAAGAAGTCTCTCGCCAGACATGGTACATTGACCTTGGACTTCTCAGCCTCCATAACTGTAAGAAATAAATTCCTTTTCTTTATAAATTCCCCAGTTTCAGGTACTCTGTTATAAGCAATAGAAAACAAAGAGATTTTCTCCTCACAGCGTTTACATCTTTGCCCTCTAGAGGCGACCACTTACCTGCCTTCTACGGAAACACCCTCCTTCCTTTCTTCATGGCAATATCAGTCCACACGTGCATCCTTCAATATTGTGGTTTAGTTTCACTTTTTAAATATTTTAAAGTCTCTTTTAATGTATAGACTTCCCCTTTACCCCACCCCTTTCCCTAAGAACTGGATCCTTTGTAGAGTTTCCTACAGCCTGCATTTTGCCTCTTGCACCCCCACGTTGTTGTTAATGTGTTCCTCTGCCCCCTATATTTCCTGCAAATTGCTATTTGGATCTATAGGCTTGATCCAATGTGGATTTGATTGTTTGGGGCAAGACAACTTCATAGGTGGTGGTGCATCTGTTCTCCAGAAAGTATAATTATCTACAAAACAATTTTTTTGTATTATGAACAGTCATAGATGTTCAATTACAAGATTCAGCCTAGACCTGTTCATTTATTTGGGGTTTCAGAGTGGCAAAATTCCAGTATGAAATGTCCCTTCTTCTACTCTGGTTACCAGTGGTGCAGTTCAAATAGGACCATCAGGGTAAATGCTTGATTTTTTTGTTTTTTTCTTCAGAATTCAAAGTTCTGTCACATCCAGGTAAGTCGCTAAGATGTGAATGTGGCAAAACTGTTGAAAAGGGCAACTTGGCCCCATCGGCCCAGCCTTCTCTCTCCAGGTCCTTTGACCTCCAAGAGGTCACCAAAGGCCCTAAGAATCTCAGTTTTTCTTCCAATCTCCCCACCCAATCAGAGCCCACCTTCAAGAAGGGAAGGTCCTCATGCTCACTCACCTTAGGAGGTAAATTGTGGGCAGCATCTAGTCTAGGGAATGTGGATTTTAAGACCTCTCTCTCAAATGTTATCTCACTTAGTCTTTGCCAAGTTGAAAACAGGTCTCTTTGAGCCCAAACCCACCCCTGCAGTTATGTTTTGTTGTGGCCAGCACAGAGTGTTTTCATTTGTTGGTTTGTTTTGCTTTTAAGTGCAGCAAGACTGCATTTAGGCAGGGCATCTTCTCTGCAGTTAGATCAGGGCCGACCGTCCCCTCTTGTATGGTACCCACCCTGTGTTCTAAGTCTTTGTGTTGCAGCAACCTTGTAGATAGACAAATCCAGTGGGATTGCTAAGGAATGGCATATAATAGAAAGAAAAGGCGGGGAGACAGAAAGAGCTCTGAAAATAATAAAATAACAGCAAACATTTGCTAAACGCTACATGCTAGGCACTGTAGTAAGCATTTTTTCCGTTGAATTCTTTCAACACACCATGAGGTGTCATCACATTATTATTAGCCCGTTTTACAGGTGAGTGGAAAAGAACCGGAGAATTGATGTGAGGGACCTAAGTGAGGCACAAATGGAAATGGAACAGCCACTGAGTGTTCTGGGAAGGAGACCATAAGCCAAAGGAGAGAGTCCATGCAGGGAAGAACCAGGTACAGGGCCCTCTCCAGCCAGCCTGGTGCAAACTAAAACCCACATTCTTTTTTCTTCCCTTTTACAGAGAAAGCTTAAGGAAGCATGATAAAATGAGGCCTAAGATAATATTTGGGGGGAAAGTTTATTTCTTAATGGTCTGTTTGCATTACACCCTTGGGCAAAGAGAGACGGAGAAAGACTTGTCCCAAATGGCAGAGATGGAGAAGCACAAATCCAATGTCAATAGTTGGAAATACAAGTGTTTGGTTTCATTAAACTTCTTTCTTAGAAAAACGTTTCTTCTTTCCTTTTCCTGAGGCAATCCAAGGAAAGGGGACACAGAGGTGGAAAGAGACAGTGAGGGGAGGAGGGAGCGAGCCGGGCCGGCGAAGGGGCTTGTCTTGAGGAACCTACTCTCCCGTGAGTGTCCTCAGCCAGCCCAGGAGCCTAGCAGACCTGACTGGAAGCAGCCAGCCAGAGCCTTCCCTGGTTCCAATGACTGCTGCTTAGCAGGGGTAGGCAAATCAGACTTTTCAGCGTTTGTCCAACAGCTTTTTTTGAAAGGATTTTTTTTGTTTTGTTTTTGAAAACCTGAGTGAAAATGAACAAACAGTCAAATCCAGGTCACCCTAGGGGAAATGACTTATGTGTTCTCCTGTGACCCCACTGGGCCATAGCTGTCCCCCTTTCCTTCCCCACTATCATGCTGGCCCTTGGCTACCCCAAGGCAGAGGCCATCCTGCAGAGGCAGGAGACGGTGGGTTAAGAATGCAGGCTCCAGTCAGACACCCTGGGGGTTCAGGTTAAAATCTCTGCTCTGCCCCTTATTAAATAGGCCACCTTGGACATCTTTTGTGCCTCAGTTTCCCCACTTGTAAAATGGAGATGTGATCATACCTCATGGTCTGTTGAAATAATTCATTAGGGGAAAATGCTTACTACGGTGCCTAGCGTGCAGCATTTAGCAAATGCTTGCTGTATTCTATTATTTTTAGAGCTCTTTCTGTCTCCCTGCCTTTGTCTTTCCATTACATGCCACTCCTTAGCAATCCCACTGGGTTTGTCCAAACAGATAAACTTGATCAAAGACATAAAAATATGTGTTATCTTGCAAGGTATTGTGCACACTGTCCACTCAGACCCTCTCTCTCTCAAGCAGTTTCTGCACGGCTCCGTGGATGCCACGTCCCTCCCTCAACAACACACCCTAGTTCTTGTAGCACAATGTGCATGGATCGTCCTCTTTATTCATTTCCATCCACCCAGATCTAGTTCAAGGTCCACTTTGCAACAGAATGTTAGGTTGATCTGGCTTTAGGAATGGCTTAATTCAAGGCCTCACCTAAAGTCACCAGGATCTGGTTTCATCTCTTGGTGTTGCTTTCTCCATGCTGGCTCCACTCAGACTCTACACACCTGGTGGCAAGAGGTTTGCTGCAGGTTCAAGCCCAGTGAGAAGGATAACTTGCCTCTTTCCGAATGGCCCCAGTAAACATACCAGGTGTTCCTGGGCTATGATTGGCTCACAGACCCATCCCTGGACCAATCTTATGGTTGGGGGATAGGGAAGGAATGTGGTGCTTCCACCTGCAGTTCATGGACTGATGAGGTAGAAGCAATGCTTCCTAGAAAGAAATCAGGATAGTTTCCAAAATAAGGGAGAATGGGGAGCCCAACGGAAGCAAATGTTCACCATACACACAGCTTTTCCAATATCCACCTCCAACAATTCCAGTTCTCTTCTCTGGATTCCTGACCTGATTCATCATGATGTCATTCATCTTGGCAGTGTCTTTTATACACTTTTGTTGAGAATAATCTCACTATATCCCCTACTTTGCGAACTGCTTTCATCTAAAGATCGTTCCTGTGTCCTTCAGTTGGCAATAAAGCTTGCCCTGCCTTCTTGAACAGCACTGTTGTCTCTCTCACTGATATTGTACTTCCCATATATGCATATCTTACCTTTCTTACAGATTGTCAACTCCCCTTGGACAGGAAACAAGAATACTTCTTGCCTAGCACCTTGTATATAAGTGCTTGGTTATATGTTGTTGATATATCCAGAATTTAATATTTATTTTCTTATACATTCCTTTGGTTAAATGCCTGCTAGGTACTAAATAATATTTTTTGAACCGTAAAATCTAGAAGGAGCACTAAATTTGGACAGGCCATTATAATCTAATGCAGCTCCCTCATTTATAGGGGCTAAAACAGCCAGAGTAATCATGAAGTGAGTATCTAAGCAAGTTAGAAAGACTAGAAATCAAGATTCTTTGGGTCACAGTTAGCACTTTGTGTTTGTTGATTGGCTGATTGTCAATTCAGTACCTTTTTCACTGAACCTCTCGTAAGATCAGGAACAAGGCAGGGATGCCTACTCCTGCCACTTTAATGCAACATAGTACTGGAAGTCCTAGCCAGAGCATTAGGCAAGAAAAAGAAATAAAAAGCATCCAAATTGGAAATAAGTAAAATTATCTTTGTTCACGGATGTCATGGTCTTACATGTGGAAAACCCTAAAGATTCTGCACACACACACACACACACACACACAAACCTGTTGGAATTAATAAACAAATTCAGCAAAATTGCAGGATATGAAACGAGTATACAAAAATTAATTCCATTTTAATATGCTAACAACAAACAATCCAAAAGTAAATTAAGAGAACAATCTCATCTACAATAGCTTCAACAAGAATAAAATACTTAGGGATAAGCTGAAAGATTTGTACCTTGAAAAGTATAAAATATTCCTGAAAGAAATTAAAGAAGACACGAATAAATGCAAAGACATCTTTCACAGGTTAAAAGAGTGGTCCCCAGCCCTTTTGGCACAATGGACCAGTTTTGTGGAGGACAATTTTTTCATGGACTGGAGTGACGGGGTGGAGATGGTCTCAGGATGAAATGGTTCCACCTCAGATCATCAGGCATTAGATTCGTGTAAGGAGTAAGCAACCTAGATCTCTCACACATACAGTTCACAATAGGGTTCGCCCTTCTATAAGAATCTAATGCTGCTGCTTATCTGACAGGAGGCGGAGCTCAGGCAATAATACTTGCTCACCTTGTGCTCACCACCTACAGATCTCTAGATCTCACTCACTCTCTAGACCTGCTCACCTCCTGCAGATCTCTAGATCTGTGTGGCTAGCTTCCTAACAGACCAAGGACCAGTACTGGTCTACAGCCCAGGGGTTGGGAACCCTTTAGTTGAAAGATTTAATATTGTTAAAATGTCCAAATAATTCAAAGTGATCTATAGATTTAATGTAATCCTTATCAAATCCAAATGCCATTTTTGCAGACACAGAAAAAAAATTAAAAAATTATATGGAACTAAAAAGACTCTGAACTGCAAAACAATCTTGAGGAAGAAGAACAAACCTGGAAGCCTCACACTTCCTGATTTCAAAACATACTCCAAGCTATTTTAATTAAAACAGTATGGTAATGGCATAAGGTCAGGCATATATAGACCAATGGAACAGAATAGTGAACCCCAAAATATACCTATACGTAGACAGTCAAATGACCTTGAGACTATACCGAGACTATAGAATGGAGAAAGGATAGTCTTCTCAACAAATGGTGCTAGGACAACTAGGATAACCACATGCAAAAGAATGAAATTGGACCCTTATCTTACACCACACACAAAAATCTACTCAAAATACATTAAAGACTTAAACATAAGACCTGAAACTATAAAACACCTAGAAGAAAAAATAAGGGAAAATCTTCATGGCATTAGATTTGGCAACGATTTCTTGGCTATGACACCAAAAACACAGGCAACAAAAATAAAAATAGACAAGTAGACCAACATCAAATGAAAAACTTTCTGCACAGCAAAGGTAACAATGAACAGAGTGAAAAGGCAACCCATGGAATGAGAGAAAATATTTTCAAACCATATAAATGATAAGGGGTTAATAAGCAAAATATGTTTTTAAAAACTCTTATAACTCAATAACCACACAACAAAAATAATAATAATCTGATTAAAAAGTAGGCAAAGGACTACCATAGACATTTCTCCAAAGAAGATATACAAACGGCCAACAGATATTTGAAACGATACCAACATCACTAATCACTGGGGAAACACCAACCAAAACCACAATGAGTATCGTACCCTTTAGGATAGCCATTGCGAAAAACCCACAAAATAACAAGTGCTGGGGAGAACGTGGGAAAATTAGAACCCTTGTGCACTAGTGGCAATGTAAAATGGTGCAGTGGCTGAGGAAAATAGTATGAAGGTTCCTCATAAAATTAAAAATGGAATTATCATATGATGTAGCTGATATAGTTTGGTTCTGTGTCTTCACCCAAATCTCATGTTGAACTATGATCTTCAGTGTTGGAGGAGGGGCCTGGCGGGAGGTAACTGGATCACATGGGTGGTATCTAATGCTTTTGCACCACCCCCCTAGTGCTGTCTTGTGATAGACTTCTCACAAGATCTGGTTGTTTAAAAGAGTGTAGTGCTTCTCCCTTTGCTCTCTTCTTCCTGTTGCCATGTGAAGATGTGCTTGCTTCTCCTTTGCCTTCTGCCATGATTGTAAGTTTCCTGAGGCTTCCCCAGTCATGCCTCCTGTACTGCCTACAGAACTGTAAGTCAATTAAATTTCTTTTATTTATTAACTACCCAGTCTCAGGTAGTTCTTTATAGCAGTGTGAGAATGAACTAATACAGCAGCAAACCCCTTTCTGGGTATTTATCCAAAAGAATTGAAATCATAATCTCAAAAAGATATTTGCACTCCCATGTTCATTGCAGCATTATTCCCAGTAGCCGAGGGTTCCTCCTCCCATGAGAATCTAATGCTGCTGCTGATCTGACAGGAGGTAGAGCTCAGGCAGTAATGCTTGCTCACCCGCTGCTCACCTCATGCTGTGCAGCCTGGTTCCTAACAGGCCACAGACCAGGTACTACTCTGTGGCCCAGGGACAACCTAAATGTCCATCAGCAGATGAATGGATAAATTAAATATGATCATATGTACAATGGAATAGTATTTTGTCTTAAAAAAGGAAGGAAATCCTGTCATATGCTACAACGTTAATGAAGCTTGAGGACGTTATGCTAAGTGAAATAAGCTAGTTGCAGAATGACAAATACTTCACAATTCCACTTATATCAGGAATCTGAAGTACTCAAGCTCTTGGAAACAGAAAGTAGTTGTCAGGGATTGGGGACAGGAAAGTGAGGAGTCACTCTTCAGTGGGTACAAAGTTTAAGTCATGCAGGATAAAAAAGTTCTAGAGATCCATATTACTGTATAACAGTGTGCATTTGGTTAATGATACTGCACTTAAAAATTTAAGAAGGGCCGGGCACAGTGGCTCATGCCTGTAATCCCGGCACTTTGGGAGGCTGAGGCGGGTGGATCACCTGAGGTCAGGAGTTCGAGACCAGCCTGGCCAACATGGTGAAACCCCGTCTCTACTAAAAAAATACAAAAATTAGCTGGGCATGGTGATGCGTGCCTATAATCCCAGCTACTAAGGAGGCTAAGGCAGGAGAATTGCTTGAACATGGAAGGTGGAGGTTGCAGTGAGCTGAGATCACGCCATTGCACTCCAGCCATAGTGACAGAGCAAAGCTCTGTCTCAAAAAAAAAAAAACTTTAAGAAGGTAGATTTCATGTTATATATTTTTGTACCACAATAAACAAATAAGTTGCTAATGGCCAAAAAAAAAAAAAAGTTGATACAAGAAGGGACCTTACATCTACCGGTGTCATTTAGGGTCCTCAGGCATGTGGAGTCAGGAATATTTTGGGTCAAGGAGTTGATCCCAAGCTCCCCTAATCACACGTAAACTGAAGAGTGGGCCTTATATTCTAACAGCTGAAATGATTTTGCATCTGGGTCCAAACATCACTAGAACTCCACCCTGCCAGCCATGGGCCTGTGGGCTGGGGGCCCAGAGTGCAGACAAGCTGAGCCCAGCATAGGAGACACAAGCACAGCCCTTAAACAAACAAAACAAACAAAGGAAACCCCTATCTAGACATTCATTCTTCAGGGAACAGAGATTAAGGCAAGGCAGGTTTTTAACAGGTGAATGAAATAAACCCATAAAATAAGAGCATGCCAAGAGGGTGTTGAACCAGTTTGGACACTTCATCCACAGCCTTTGCCACTACCTGCAACGACAGCCCAGCAGGGCTCCCTTATCCACAGGTAGCTCTGTGTCTACTCCAAGCTGAGCTCTGGGAGAGCCCTGAGGTGAGACCTGCCTAAACTGGTTCCCAAGTTGGCTGGAGGACCCCCAGGGACACTGCTCAGCCCTCACCCCAGGGAGAGGGGGACCCAAACGTCTCTCCAGCTCTCCTCTTTTCCACATGGAGGGGAAACCAAGGAGCCAGAGCCAAGGCAGGGCCTGGTGATCAGTCACCACGGCCCCTCCCTCCTGGGAAATCTCCAACAGACACCTGCCACTCACCACCCCTACCTTCCACTGTGGGGTCTTTGGCCTGTGGGGGCCGGCAGGGACAAAGGAAAAAAAAAGTGGAACAATTGACAGGATACTGTCAGGAGACCTCAGATCTGATCGTCACTTTACCATTTTCTAGCTGCATGACCTCAGGCAACCTCTCCAGGCCCAGCTGCCCTAACCTTAGGGGGGTGTCAGGCTGAACAAGATCCCCTCCTGTTCCAAGTGAGGAGACAGTCGATTCTGATGCCATGCCATCACCTGTGCTAACTAAACACCCACAGATCACATCTCTAGGACATGCGGGTTCCTTGGTGCATGATGCAGGCAAAATCTCCACCCTGGCTCATGCTATGGAGACAAAGGGCAGTGCGCCCAGCAGTGAAGGGCATGGCTCTGGAGCCAAACTGCTATATTCAAACCCCAGCACTGCCCCCTTTCCGTGCCTCAGTCTCCCCATCTGAAAATGGGGATAATTCCCATCTCATAGGGCTGTTATGATGATTCAACGAGATGAGTTAGACAAAAACTCTCAACAGTGCTGGCACTTGGGAAGCGCACTGTCAGGGCGGGCTGTTACTACCGTTTGTGTGGCAGCTCCTGAGGACTTCAGCTCCAGGAAAGTTGAGGCTCACACGGACCTGGGGCTGGGAAGAGGTGGCCTTGCATGTTCTCACCCTCACTCTGGCAGGAGATAATTGGCCTTGTGGCCTGGAGATTGGACCTCCCTCCCATCCCTGACTCCAGGAGGCGGCCGGGAACACGCTGTTGACAGTGACCGGCCGCATCCCACATCTGCATGGTGCAGCCTGGCAGGCCGGATGTGGCCTCCTTTCCTAAACAGCTCAAGCCAGACGCGGCTCAATTACCGTGGGGTGCATTTCCGGCCTTACCGTGGGGTGCATTTCAGGCCTTGTCGCTATTATCAGCTTCTCACTTTCAGCTGCTGGATTGGGGCAGAGCCTTCCCTACCTCCCTCTGCCCCATCGCTGGGTGTCTGTTTTCACAGCAGGTGCAGAGGTGAGCGTCTCCCCTCTCCCGTCCTGGAGAAGAGCCTGCTCAGACCCACCCCAGGCATTGCCCCCATCTCCTAAACTGGAATCCAACTCTCCCCTCCCAGTTCCATCCTGAATGAACCTGTCCTGAGTGAGGGCTGGACGGTGAGGAAGGGACTTGGTCACAACTGTCCAGTCCTTGCTACCAGTGGCTTGAAGTCTCTGAAGAAAAGAGTCTTCGCTGTGGTGATAACATGCCAGGAAAGATAAGAGGGGAGAGGAAAATGACAGAGAAGGAAAAAAAAGATTTCCGCTAAAGCTATAAATATTAGATTTATCAAATTTGCCATTCTCGTCCTACGCCTTTACCCACGCGGCACCCCCTACCCTTTCCCCATCCTCCCTCCTCATCACGCCTCCCCTAATGGACTGTATCTCTCCCTACCATGCCCAGGTTAGTAAAACTTCCTTGTCAGATTAATCCCTTGGAGGAGGTAGGGATGGGTGGGCGCATACAATTTTGGCTTTGAACAAATAAACAAATAACTCTTCCATCAAAGTGCTCCAAAGAGAAGTTCTTTCAGGGAAAGGGGACAGTGTGACAGAGTCCCATATCCTCCCCAGGTTTCTGTCTCCATTGGCACTGCCCGGTTGTTCTCACTGCCACCAAGTCACCTTGTCCGCCTTGTTCTCCAGCCCAGGTGTGGGCTGCACCTGCCGGCCCCCTTTGTAGAGCTCAGACAGGCTGGAATTCTCCAAGAATAACCTTGCAGGAAATCAACAAAATGAACAAAGAGAATACAAACAGCTGAACAACAGATGTGCTTACTGAACACAGGTACCTAATCCTAAAACAACCAAAGTCTCGCCACCATGGCTGGCCAGGTCTGGGTTCCTCCATGCCCACTCCCAGCCCCCGCCAGAAAAGACCCTCCCAAGTAAAGCCTTTTGCTATCCCTCACCCCCTGCAGCCTCCAGCCCAGCAGAAGTGGGTAAAAGGATAGGCGGTGTGCAGAGCACAACAAACACCTGGCATTGTGTCTGAGCCAAGGTCCAAGAACCCTGCTCCTGAGAATCCTCCCTCTGCCATACCCAGGTTAGGAAAGCTTGGAAGTTTCAGGCCTTGTCACTATTAGTAGCTTTCCACTTTCAAGTTAGTAAAACTAACCTGGGTATGGTGCGGGGGAAGCCACCCCACCCCCCAGCTTGGTGTGACTTTTGGAAAAGGGAACCTAGCAAGGGGATGGGGATGGTGAAGCCAGGCTTGGAGTTGAAGCTGAGGTCTAAAGGTTGGGAGCAGATGCCTGCCTCCGGTTCTGCCTCTGTCACTCTGGCCCCCTCTTCTCTGGGCCTCAGTTTCCCCACTGGTAAAAGGAGGAAGTTTGAGTAGGTGGTCTTTGAAGTCTTTTTCACCTCTAACATTTTCCAGTTTTGCAGTTCTCTCTGTTTGACCACCAGCTCCTACAAGTTAGAAAACTCCAGTCTACCCAGACAGGTCTCAGTAAAGGCAAAAACTCCCAACACAAGATTAACAGCTAACCTTCCTGCATGTTGACCAGGTGCCAGAAACCACTGTAGCTACTTTACCTGTGTTGGCTCATTTCCTCCTCACAGGAGCCCTAAGCCTCATATCCCCATTTCACAGATGAGAAACTGCAGCAGAAAGAGGTTAAGACATGTACCAACATCCCAGACGGTAAGAGATAGGACGGAGCCTCAGGCAGTGTGCTCCAGACGCTGTGTTCTGACTCCCTTGCCCAGACTAAATTTCTTCATAGATGAGTGACTATAACACCTCTAATAGATGCAACAAATCAAAGGTGCAAACAACCCAGATGTCCATCAACAGACAAATGCCTAAACAAAACATTCAATGGAATATTACTCAGCCTTAAAAAGGAATGAAATTCTGATCCATACCACAACATGGATGAACCTTGAAAACATTATAAGTTTATAAGCTTTTAACATTATAAGCTTTAAAACATTATAAAGTTAAGTTAAATGTACCTGGACACAAATGACCGATACTGTATGATTCCACTTACAGGAAATATCTAAAGTAGACCAGTTCATACAGAGACTGGATTACAAGTTATCAGGTACAGGGGAGAAGGAGGGACAGGGGAGTAATAGGAAGAGAGTTGCTGTTTGGGATGATGAAAAAGATCTAGAAATGGATGGCTGTACAACAAGTATGAATGTACTTAATGCCACTGAATTGTATACTCAAAAATGGTTGAAATGGACAATTCTGTGTTACATTAAAAATAAATTCACCAGGCGTGGTGGCTCACACCTGTAATCCCAGCACTTTGGGAGGCTGCTGTGGGTGGATCACCTGAGGTCAGGAGTTCAAGAGCAGCCTGACCAACATGGAGAAACCCTGTCTCTACTGAAAATACAAAATTAGCTGGGCATGGTGGTGCATGCCTATAACCCCAGCTACCCGGGAGGCTGAGGCAGGAGAATCACTTGAATCCAGGAAGCAGAGATTGTGTTGAGCTGAGATTGCCCCACTGCACTCCAGCCTGGGCAACAAGAGTGAAACACCATCTCAAAAAAAAAAAAAGAAAGAAAAGAAAGAAATAAATTTTAAGGCCAGGCGCAATGGCTCACGCCTGTAATCCCAGCACTTTGGGAAGCTGAGACAGATGGATCACCTGAGAGTAGGAGTTCAAGAGCAGCCTGACCAACATGGAGAAACCCCGTCTCTACTAAAAACACAAAATTAGCCAGGCATGGTGGTGCATGCCTGTAATCCCAAGCCACTCGGGAGGCTGAGGCAGGAGAATTGCTTGAACCCAGGAGGCGGAGATTGTGGTGAGCCAAGCTTGTGCCATTGCACTCCAGCCTGGGCAACAAGAACAAAACTCCATCTCTAAATTAATTAATTAATTAATTTTTAAAATATTATAATAAAATAGATCTCTCTTACTGAGCTGTCACTGAGCCTACTGTGCTAAGCGACTTACATATTGTCTCCTTTAACTTTTCCAGCCACGCTGTGAAGGAGGCTCCCCTGTCCTTCGACCTTCACAGGCAAGGCAGTCAAGGCTCAGAGAACAAATTCCCTAAGGATCCACAGGTAGTGAGTGGCGGAGGGGATACATACAGCCAGGTAATGCTGAGAGCCAACTCGGAGAGCAAGGTGGAGGACGATCTGAGAAGGCTAGGAACAAGCTGAGACAGACCGGGATGCGGAGCCCGCACTCTACCTGTGCCTGCCAGGTGCCAGATTCCACATTTGTCTTTTCTCACATTTCTCCCTGCATTCATTTTGTGTTTTCTCCCATTTTACATCCAAGCAACACCTTCCTGACTCACTCCTCCACTGATATTATCGCCTCTGCCCTGTATGATTCCACTTACAGGAAATATCTAAAGTAGACCAGTTCATACAGAGACTGGATTACAAGTTATCAGGTACAGGGGAGAAGGAGGGACAGGGGAGTAATAGGAAGAGAGTTGCTGTTTGGGATGATGAAAAAGATCTAGAAATGGATGGCTGTACAACAAGTATGAATGTACTTAATGCCACTGAATTGTATCCTCAGAAATGGTTGAAATGGAAAATTTGGTTTAGAAATGACTCCAGAAACGGTTTTTATATTTTATTTTCACATTGAAAATAAAATGTGCTCAAGACACCTCCCATCCCCCCACCAACTGGCATCACAGACAGCCTGTTGGGATTTGGGGGTGGGAGGGGGCTGGGCTGAGGGGGAAAGAGGCCCAGATCTCCACTAAAGGAGGCTAGAAGTGGGCAGCTCCTCCCACACCACCACTGAGGGTCCTGCCAAAGCCAGGGGCAGTGGCTGATGGTTGGCTGTCCGCAGGAGAACCTCAGGGAGACTGGCTGGGTGGCTCCATGGGGTGCCAGGCCCTGGTAGGTTACTCATTTCTCCCAGTCTTGGCTGACCTGCTATGTGAGTAGTGTAAGGGCAGCCAGCTTCCTTTGCCCCTTAACTTTTTCCATTAAATAAAAAAAAAAAAAGTGCAGCTCGCTGCCAACCTCATTTAATTTTACATATACATGCTCTTTGAGGCTGAAGCAAATCAGACTGATTTTCAATGTGAAAATAAAATATAAAAACCTTTTCTGGAGTCATTTCTAAACCAAACTCACACCGGAATCATCTATTTCAGAAAAATCAGATTCATCAAATGAATCTTTGGCCAAAAATTGTCCAAGAACACTGTTAACATCACTCATAAGAGTGCTGTTTTCTAGGATTTGACATTTTCAGCAATCGAGGATTACTATACATTGTAAATGGAAATACCACTACCAAAAACAGAATGCTATAAATAGAATGATGTCTTCTGTTGCCAAAGTCGATATACTAGAGCAATGCAAAAATAATAATAACAGCGAGATATTTTGTGGCAAAGTTATCTTGGAATAAACGCTGTAGCTTCAAGCGCCGCCAGCAAGTATTCTCAGGGTAAACGGGAAAAGGGTTAAATAACTGATAAGTGCCCATTCCCACCATGGCACACGACATTTAGCATTCGGGTCACCCAGAAAAGCGAAACACATCTACACGCAGACTGCCTCACTCATGTCCAGGTGTAGCCCCCGCCCTGACCCCCAAGGCATTAGCCTGGCCCCAAAGGCCTTACAAACTCCTCAAATGAAAAAACTCGGGCAAAACTGCCAGATGACAGAGGCTGTGATTATGGGGTCTGGAGTGGATTTCTGTGTGTGTCTGTGACTTGTTCTCCCCACCCAGCATCCCCCAAGATGTTTCTGTAGTATTCTGCTCCCCCTGCACCCTGCAGCCTGTGACATAGATGTCTGTGGATGAGTTGTGACTCTCCTCAGCTGAAATAAATGCCTAGTTTATCCCAAGAAGAGCGACCACTTCCAGATGATAGACTCCAAGTGTAGGCTCCCAGGCTCTCAGGAGAGGCACTGTTGCCTAACAGAGAGGACTGTGGTGTTCGACTTCTAGGGTCTGACTCCCGACTCTCTCACTAACCAGCCCTGGGACCTTAGCAAGCTGTGCCTGAATTTTCCTCATTTATAAACTAGAGATGATGATAATACCTACCTTGCATATTTAAGATAATTAAATGAGATGAAACATATAAAGTATTTAAACCAGTGCCTGGCATGAACATCCTATCTAATCTATATTGGCTATCATTATGGCAGACACATCGTTAGTCAGTCAGCCTCAGCCCCAGATTTTTTCTTAATATAAATAGCAAAGTGCAGCATCCAGGCTAGAGGATGTCTAACCTTGCTTTTAGCTCTTGAATTTTCTGGGTGGTAGTACCATTCCCTTCTCCCTGAGCTGGGACTCCTCTACTCCACTCGTGTCTCCTTATATGTCAATGCTAGAACTTTTATCCATTTAAAGTGTAAAATTCAGTGGCTTTAGTATATTCAGAGATGAGCAGCTATCACCACAATCAATTTCAGGATATTCTCCTACCCACTCCGCAAAAAAACTCTATACCCCGTAGGCATCATCCATCAGTCTGTCCATTTCCACCCCCCACCCCGGCAAATATGCATCTGCTTTTTGTCTATAGATTTGTCTCATCTGGGCATTTCATTTAAATGGAATGATATAATACGTGGTCCTTTGTGACTGGCTCATTCACTTGGACTTGTTTTCAAGGTCTGTCCATATTGTAGCATGTATCAGTATTTTGTTTCTTTTTATTGCTGACTTCTATTCCACTGTACAGATAGAGCGATTTTATTTATCAGTTAATAGGTTGGTGGACATTTGGAGTGTCTTCACTTTTTGACCTCTATAAATAATGCTGCTATGAACATGAATGTAGAAGGTTTTGTGTGAATGTCTGTTTTCATTTCTCTTGGGTTGATGCCAAGGAGTGGAATTGTTGGGTCATGTGGTAGCTTTATGTTTAACCATCTGAGGAACTGCCAGAATGTTTTCCAAACCAGCTGTACCATTTTAAATTCCTCCAGCAGCATATGAGGGTTTCATTTCTCTAGATCTTTGCCAACACTGTTATTAGCTGTGTTTTTGATTATAGCTATCCTAGCAAGTATGAAATAGTATCTCATTTCCCTGATGGCTAATAATGTTGAACGTCTTGTCATATGCTTATTGGCCATTTGTATATCCTCATTAGAGAAACATCTATTCAAATCCTTTGCTTTTTTTTTTTTTCTTTTGAGACAGGGTCTTGCTCTGTCACCCAGGCTGGAGTGCAGTGGTGTAAACATGGCACACTGCAGCCTCAACCTCCAGGGTTCAAGTGATCCTCCCACCTTAGCCTCCCAAGTAGCTGGAACCACAGGCACATGCCATCATGCCTGGCTAATTTTTTTTTAACCTTTAGTAGAGATGAGGTCTTGCCATGTTGCCTAGGCTGCTCTCAAACTCTTGAGCTCAAGTAATCCCCCTGCCTTAGCTTCCAAAGTGCTGGGATTACAGGCATGAGCCACCACACTGGGCCTTTTTTTCACTTTTTGATTGGGTTATTTATCTTTTTATTATTGAGTCATAAGAGCTTTTTGTACATTTTAAATATGAGTCTCTTATTAGATATATGATTTGCAAAAATTTTCTACCATTCTGTGTGTTGTCTTTTCACTTTCTTGATGGTATCCTTTGAAGCACAAAACCTTTTAATTTGGATGGCATTCTGAATAACTTTTGTATTTGATATGAGAAGCAGAGGCAAAACTATTATGATTTGTAGATGACATGATTATATGTCTCGAAAACCCAAGAGAGCCTATTGAAAAACTGTTGCAAACAAGAGAATTCAGTAATAAATCCAGTTATAAAATTAATATATAGTAAACAATAGCCTTTATAGAGATAAATATGGACCAATTAGAAGATATAGTAGAAGAAAAGGCCCTATTTTCAATAGCAACAGTAGTATAAAATACATGAAAATAGTTTAAAAATTTCAAGAAATACATGAAGAAAACTTTAAAATACTCCTGGGGACACAAAGGGAAATTGAAATGAATAAAAAGGTATACCATATTGTTAGATAGGGAGGTCCACATCATGAAAATTTCAATTTTCTACTCAGTTATTTTATAAATAATATAAATCTAATATGATTGCAATAAAGACACCTATAAGACTTTTGTCGTGAAACTAGAACAGCTGATTATAAAGTTCATACTGAAAAATAAACAAGCAAGTCTAGCCATAAAAACTGGGAAAAGAAGGATAGTGAGCAAGCTTTGGAATGAGAATCAAGAAACCAGAGCTCTAGGCCCAGCTCTGCCCTAACAAATGGAAAGACGATTGATTATTTCTATTGGGACTTCAGTTTCCTCATCAGCAAAGTAAAACATCCTTTGCTGTTTTACTAGAGGCTAGAGGATGTCTAATTTTGCTTTCAGCTCTAGAATTTTCTGACTGATTCTGTTACAAGACTGTTAGTTCAAATACTCCAGACTTGGCTGGTGCCACGTCTACTCTAAACAAATCAGGACAGCTCAGCTTGGTAAGGTGCCTAAGAGAATGCCTGGCTATGTAGATGAGCTTCTGGGGCACCAGGGAGGCCCTTTGCCAAAAAGCGGGCTTAGTCTTATTCCCGTTCTGTCTCTGGCATTGCTCTATAGGGTTTACCTGGTTGATTTGACCTGGCCTCTCTCTCCATTACCTGTCCACTGAAGAAATAAGCAATGCATTTGGGTCTTCATGCAGTTCCTCTCAGATCCTTTCTTGGAAGCCAATATGAATAAGAGAGGAGAGAAGAACAGGGGAGCATAGAGACCCCATCATGGGAGGGTGAGCCATCTCGAGGAAAAAATAAAAATAAAAAGAGAGAGAGAGAGAGAGAGAGAAAATAGAGGCACAGAAAACCAACACTGCAGATATCTTAGTCCCAGAGAGTCTGACGTAGTTTGGCTGTGTCCTCACCCAAATCTCATCTTGAATTGTAGCTCCCATAATTCCCACGTGTTGTGGGAGGCACCCAGTGGGAAATAATTGAATCATGGGGGCAGTTTCCCCCATACTGTTCTTGTGGTAGTGAATAAGTCTCACAAGATCTGATGGTTTTATAAGGGGAAACCCCTTTTGCTTGGTTTCCATTCCCTCTTGTCTGCCACCTTGTAAGATGCCTTTCACCTTCTGCCATGATTGTGAGGTCTCTCCAGTCATGTGAAAATGTGAGCCCATTAAACTTCTTTTTCTTTATAAATTACACAGTTTAGGGCATGTCTTTATCAACATGTGAAAATGTACTAACACAGAGTCTATTTCAAGAGGATCACCCCCATTTAGCGTAATATTGGAAACATATACTCAAGCAGAGGACCCAGATAAAGGTCAAGACCTAAACATAAAGTGAAATTAAATAAATCAATATCTTTATCTATAAAAGAACAAGTGCATCATCAACTAAACTCAATATTTGTTGCTTTGAACAGAGTAGAATAATTTGCACAAGAAGAAAAGGAAAACTTAATCTACTCTACCCAGACAGGAAGGACTTTTTAGGGAAAGGAAGATGTGAAAGAATTCCTTGAAGGAACAAGAAGATAATACTTGACAAAGCTTGCCAGGATTTGCTTTCTCCAAAATCCAGAGAAGACACAGGAGAGAGCAGAGAGGAGAGTGTGACAAGAGAGCAAATAAAAAGTTAAGCTTTCACTTGAAGAGAGGGAAGAGCTGAGGAACTGGGGAAGAAATACTAGCCACCATGGCCAAGCACAGCGAAAGGTTCTGCAAGTGTAGTGACATAAGGTAGGTTAGACAACTCTTTGATTACTGGGGGTGGGACAATTCCCTAATACCATGGCCCTGCAGGGAGTTTTGTAGGTAACACTCTGGGGACTGGCACAATTCCCTATGATATTATTGCAGGACATCTTGGGAGCTCGGGGTCTGACCACCTCCTACCATTCTTTAGCTAACCTCGGAAATGTTCGTGCTACTGTATTGCTAGTGGCTGAGTGATGGCTTGAATTTAGGTCAACTCAAGTAATTTCTAAACTTCTACCATGTGTCCAGGTTCATGTTAAGGACTGTGATCAACAGAAATGAAGCCGAGTATGGTCTTTGCTGTTAAAGGAGTTTATAGCTAGAAAAAAGAATAATTCCATATTGGAAAAGGGATGATTTGTAAAATTCACCCAAGTCTAGCATTAAATATAAAAACGGGTAGAATAGTGAATGAAGTAGGCGTTCAAAGCATCAGAGGACTGGGTGGCCAGGGAGGACTTTACAGAGAAGGTGGAAGTTGACCCTGCTCTGTGTCTCTGAGAATAAGGCCTCTCTTCCTTCCTGTCTGCCCCAGGGCATGCAAGGACCAAGCCAGGGCCAAGGAGTGGAAGAAGCAGCTCGTCTTCTGGAAGCCTAGAGGTTAGGCTCTAAGTGGGAACTTTCTCCTGGCCTATCTTTTTCAGTGCTGTTTGTTTGAAAAGGGAACAGATTTTCCTGCCACAACAGCCAAAAAAAACCAGAAAATAAATCAAGGAAAGAGTGGCAAGGACCGGCCTGGAAATGAAGTTAAAATATCTAGGCTTGGTGAAGACACAACAAAATGGTTTTCTCCTCAAAGTGGCTGCTCAGCTTAGAGGGACGGCAGATGAGACTGCTCTAATGGATCTAGGGGCCTGTTCTTCTCCCTGATGACTCCGCCCACAACCCTTCCACCCCATTTCCTCCAAAAGCCTTTTGCAGATGGTGCCTCTCAGTTCCCAGAACCAATCTGGAGCAGTGATTAAAAGACCAAAATTCCAGGAACCATTTTTTTTTTCTTGTTGTATACTTTGGCAAATGCTTCAGCTACACTAAGACACAGTGAATCACTTAAGAGTGACAATCAAGATGCTGGAGGGAAATTAAGGATTCCACTGAGCATGGGGCCGGTCTTCAAAAAAGTGATTGTTAGTGAAAAGGTAGGATTCTGTGAACACTGTTTTTGGGCACCCTTCATCCCCACAGGCACTCAGACCTCACTTTCGCCTCTTTGGATCACTCCTCCCTTTCCCTATTCCTATGGACAGCAATCATTTCCATCACTAGCAGGTCTCTACATATTCCAGAGTTATAATATAACCATGAAAAAATAAATAATGAAATTCTCTGGACCTTGTAGGATCAGATAACCACAAAAAGTTCTCTATACCAGGGGTCCCCAACCCCTGGGCCATGACCAGTGCCAGTTAGGAACCAGGCTGCACAGCAGGAGGTGAGCAGCTGGCAAGGGAGCCTTAACCACCTGAGCTCTGCCTCCTGTCAGATCAGCAGCAGTATTAGATTCTCGCAGGAGCACAAATCCTACTGTGAACTGTGCACGCGAGGGATCTAGGTTGTGCACTCCTTATGAGAATCTAGTGTCCAATGATCTGAGGTGGAACAGTTTCATCCCAAAACCATTCCTCCCCCACCTTCTGTGGAAAAATTGTCTTCCATGAAACTGGTCCCTGATACGTAAAAGTTGGGGACTGCTGCTCTATACAACATCCAACATTCCATTGAAAAGACACCCGGTCATCTTTTGCTGGGTGTCTTTGCATTGGAATGTTGGATGTTGTATGGATCTCAGTCTTTCACAGTTTTTCCTGACATTGGAGAAGCTCTCTCAGAATACAGAGATAAAGAACAAAGAGATCAAGACAATTGGAGAGAATATAAAAATAAAAGTAAGTAGAAATCATACTTGTGAATTCTAGGTGATTTGAAGAAGAAATGAGAACAATAAAGTACTGACCTAAAAAAGATTTGTAAGTTGAAGAGACTCCATCCAGACTGAATGAGTTGCCTACGGCTGCTGTAATGAACTGTGTGGCTTAGAACAACTGAGTTTTTTTCTCTCACGGTTCTGGAGGCTAGAAGCCCAAAGCAACATGTCAGCAGGGCCATGCTTCTTCCAAAGGCTCTAGGGAGGAAAACTTTTTTGCCTCTTCCAGCTTCTGTAAGCTTACTTGCCTCTTCCAGCTTCTTAGTTTGTGGCAGGATCACTCCAATCTCTGCCTCCATCCTCACCTGGCTTCTCTGTGTGTCTCTTGATGCATTCTCTCTTTATAAGCATATAGTCATTGGATATAGGGACCACCATGAACCCAGTATGACTTCGTCTCAAGATCTTTTAACTACTCCCGTCTGCAAAGAACTTATTTTCAAATAAGGTCATATTGTGAAGTTCTGGTAGACATGAATTTTGAGGGACATTACTCAACCTACTGTGCAGAACAAATCAATTAAGATACCAGTAGGTACACATATCCTGGCAAGATTCTGGAAATAGAGGGATAAAAAAAGATTACACAAGCAGTAAAATGTAGTTTTAGCCACAAGGAGTCAGCTGGCCTTTAGACATCTCTACAATATGGCAAAAACCAATTACACAACATCTCCAAGGTCTAAGTTTAAAAAGGCTAATTTTTAACTTAGCTAGATTATGATTTTACCATTCATGTATAAATGTTTCAAAAAAAAATTCTTAGATATTCTCAGGTATAACTTTTCTGAGAAAATTGCTCTGGGATCCACTCCAGCCAATGGAGAGGTGAAGTAAAATGAGCTATACAGTGGGCAAGTCATAATATAAAGGAGTGTTGGTGGGCAGCAGAGTTATTTAATCATAGCAATAAGTTCAAATAAATATTGTAAATATAGTTTCAAACCAGCAAACATAGCAATTAATTTTTGAAAGAGAATACGAGTCATGTAAAATGTTTGTAATTTAATCATAATGCATTGGGTCCCCACATCTCAGTCACACAACACACACACATCCAGAATAAATAGATGGGAAGGGGTAGAAGGTAGCAGAGTTGGCCCTCCATATCTGTGGATTCTGCATCCTTGAATTCAATCAACTGATGATCAAAAATAGTTGGAAGAAATAAGAATTAAAAATAACAATACAACAATAAAATGATGCAAATTTTACAATACAGCATAAAACTATTTACATAGCATCTACATTGTATTAGGTATTACGAATAGTCTAGAGATGATTTAAAGTAGATAAGAGGATGTACTTAGATTATATGCAAATACTGCACTATTTTATGTAAGGAACTTTGGACTTCAGTATTTGGTGGGGAAAGGGATGTCCTAGACCCAATCCTCCACAATTACTGGGGAAGGACTATAAAAGAACACTAATTTCTTCTTTGTACATGTGGCTTTTCAGTATTTTTAAAAATTCTCAGCACTGGTATTTAGAAGAAATATGGATTCACATATATCTACTTTTAGTTTTTATAAATGACAAAATGAACCATGTAATAGAATGAACTGTGTAACCAAATGAACTGTATGTGTGTGTGTGAGAGAGAGAGAGAGACAGGGAGTGAGTACACACAAGAGAGAACAGTTAGCTCCCTTCCCCTTTACTTGACAGAAGGTCACTTCTAAACAACCTGCCATGTCTCTATTGTTAGCTCTAGTCTTTTTCATGTTTTCGTCTTCCCCTAGCCCATCACGCTTCAATTATGGTTTTGCTTGCCTTTGTATCCAGCCTATGTACATTCTTGTTGGCAAATGGAAGTGGAGAGAGGTGGAAGAGGACAGGAGTGTCAATAGAGGCACAGCTTTTCTCTATACATTGTGTCCTCTCCTGCCTCAGAGTCTAAATTGATGGGGCTGAGCAGGGATTGATGAGGATGGGTGTGTGTGGGGAGGTACATGCTACCTGGATACTTCCCAGACTTTTAGGGCAATGTATGCTATTTCTAATTTTTTATTATCAACAACATAGTAGTGAACATTTTTACATATATTTTCTCTGAAACATTTATAATTTCTGTCATTACATATGAAGTGAGACCCTTCCTCTTAACCCATAAAGCAAGTAGGACTCTAAACTCAGACCAAAGAAGCTTCAGCTATTTTTAAGATGGCTCCCAATGATCTCTGCCTCTCAGTATTCATGCCCTTATGTAATCTCCCTTTAAGTATGGATAGGACCTGGTGACTTTCAACAAACAGACTCTTATGGGGGCGTGTTTTAGTCTGTTTAGGCTGCTATAACAAAATGCCATAAGCTGGGTAACTCATAAACAACAGAAATATATTTATCGCAGCTCTAGAGGATGGGAAGTCCAAGATCAAGGCACAGGTAGATTGCTGCATCTGATGAAGTCACCTTCTCACTGTGTCCTCACATCATGGAAGAGCAAGGTATCTGTCTGGGGCCTCTTTTAAAATGGTTCTATTCTCATTCATGGGGGGTCTGCTCCCATAATCTTGCCACCTCTCAAAGACCCCACCTCCTAATATCATCACATTTGTCGTTAGGTTTTCAATATCTGAATGTTGAGGGAACATTTAGACCATAGCAGGGAGGGAAGACTTTCCTCATTCTGCAAGGCTCAGTAACTGGGTCTGTAAAATAAACTAATGATAGGCAGGTCAAAAGGCCAAAGGTACACAAATTCCTTAATTTTGAACACTACATGCAGAGAATCATCACGGGGGCAGGGGGGGAGTGAATACCCAATAAGTGATGAGTTTTGAGAGCTTATCAATAGGGGAAGGAGAGGAAGGGCATAGACCACTGAGGAGAGAGTAAATGGTTTTTAAGAAAGATGAATGGGCCCTTAGAATAATGGGTGGTAGATATGTTAGTTTAGAGCAGTTTTTCTGGTTGTGGCATTGACTTCTAGTGTCTGCTCCTGTGCTAAGGGCAAATCTTCCTCAACTGATGAAACTCCTGCAGAGGGATTTAGGACATTTGAGTTCCTTTTGAGGCATCTGTCTTCAGGCAGATTAAGGGAGTTCAGAGAAAGCCTCTCCCTGTGTGTACTGTTTTTCAAGTGCCTTCAGCTCAAGATAAGCAATGGATCAAAGTGGCAGATTTTGAGCATATTTCTGAACTCCTTCAGCTCCTCGTAGAAAGGAATAGAGTATACTTTTCCCCAAAGGATCTGGCCTGTGCCTGGCTCTCCATCAATGTCTGGTGGATGGTACTACATATAGAAGGTGAGAAGCAATGTGATCTTCTTACAGATCTGGCCATACTGTCACTCTTGGAGTTGGGCTAATGGTCTTCAAACCAAGGCATGATGCCCGACCAGGGTAACCGAAGACTTCTCAAAATGTATGTCAACACAGGTCGTTTTAAGAAAATCTAATTCTAGATATTCAGCTTCTATGACTACTTTTACTAAGAATGTCTCATGGTCAGGACTTCTGTGGGTTTTTATTTCCCACTTCCCTTTTGTAATTCCAGTTTACAGAAGAAAGGGATCCCCCTAACCTATCCTGAGCCTTAATTGGTATGGTGCATTGTTCCCAGGAGACGAAAGCCGCCAGAATATAAAGTGAAGGAACACATTAAGATATACAAGAGGGCTTCAAAAAGTTTGCAGAAAAAGTAAAATTAAAGGATAAAAATAAAAAATATAAGCTTTATTTCTCAACACAAGCTCCATCAAGTTCAAGACACTTTTGTAAGCAATGATATCAGCCATTGAGTCCAACCCTAAAGGACTGAGGACCCTGGGAGTTTAACCATGTTAATGCAGTCTCTTACATTTGTGACTGAAGAAAAATGAATGCCCTTTAAATATTTGTCAAGATTAGGAAACAAAAAGAAGTCAGAGGAAGCCAAATCAGGATTGTAAGGTGGATACATAATGATTTCTCATTAAAACTCTCACAAAATTGCCTTTGTTTGATGAAAAGAATGAGCAGGAGCATTGTCATGGTGGAGAAGGAATCTCTGGTGAAGATTTCTTGGGCATTTTTTTTTTTTTTTTGCTAAAGCTTAGACTAACTTTCTTAAAACATGCTTATAATAAGCAGATGTTGTCATTCATTCACCCTCCAGAAAGCCAACAAGAAAAATGCCTTGAGCATCCCAAAAAACTGTTGCCATGACCTTTGCCATTGACCGGTTTGCTTTTGCTTTGACTGGACCACTTTATCTTTTGGTAGCCATTGCTTTGGCTGTGCCTTGTCTTCAGAATGGTACTGATAAAGCCATATTGCTCTGATAGAGGCTACAATGGTTTGAAGACATTCTTCAGAATCTGGACTGCACTTATTTAAATTTCCATTGAAAGCTCTGCTCTTGTCTGCAGTTGATCTGGGTGCAGTGGTTTTGGCACCCATCAAGTGGAAAGTGTGCTCAACTTTAATTTTTCAGTCAGAATTGTGGAAGCTGAACCAATTGAGTTATCTGTGGTGTTGGCAATCATTTCTGTGAATTGTTGGTCCTCTTTGATTAGGGCACAAACAAGATTAATTTTTTTCCTTGCAAATTGATGTGGATGGTCTGCCATGGTGGGCTTCATCTTCAACATCATCTCTTCTTAAAATGAGTTAGCCATTTGTAAATGGCTAATTTCTTTGGGGCACTGTCCCCCTGAACATTTCATAAAGCATCAGTGATTTCATCATTCTTCCACCGAAGCTATTTAGCATAAATTTGATGGTTTCTCTTGCTTCAATTTTATCAGAATTCATGTTTCTCTGATAGGGTCTCTTTTCAAACTGATGTCATATCCCTCTTAGTGCCTCAAACTAGAGCCTGTGTAGATATGTTATAACAAATTAGCATGGGTTTATTTTGGTGCAAAAAATCTGAAGTCTATGCATAGTTTCCTTATATTACACATTTCCATGAACTTTTTGAAGATGCTTCATATTTTATTAACAATGGAAGAGTCCATTCCCTGACTAGCATTGTCAAAGGATGGTCCTTTCCGTGGGGGAGCAAAGCATACCAAAGAGTGGGAAGAAACACTAAAAGTGACAGCACCTACTTCTGGCAGATGACAAACTCATGGCAAGCCTCGGCACCTTATCTTTCACTCCACCAGAAAGAAAATTCATAAGTCATTAATGCTGACTCCATGATGCATGTTGACATGTCTGACTGAATTTAAAAATGCAGAAAAAGTCAGACTTTTTCTGATTGAGAGTCAGTTTGATTAATGGTATGTTTTGGCTTTACTAATTAAGTTAAATGGTGGACAATATTTATAAGTGAATCAGCTAAATCTGCAGCTCCGTGTGTGTGTGTGTGTGTGTGTGTGTGTGTGTGTGTGTGTGTGTGTAAACCTTTTTAAAATTATACTAGTAAGATATATCAAAATTAATAATATCTTGAACCCTTTCAGAGTATGACAGATTAAATATGGCACTTCTTGTGGAAAGGTGACACAATATAACTGCCATAGAAGAGATTTTTAAATATACTTTCTAGAAATTGAGAATATGAATAAATGCAATGACCAAAAATAAACTTTCACAGTTAATTGATTCTCCATTCTTCAAAGAACCTCAAATTGATGGAATACCTAATTAAATTGTCAGCTGATAGATCATTAAAAATAATTTTTGATGATAGGTGACCATATGATTTGGACATATATATAACTGGGAAGGAATTAAAATAATTGATTATCTTTGCTATAACAAAACTTTTTCTATTTCGATCATATTTTGTGAACATGTTTTCTTAGCATGTACATCTCTAAGAAAAAATAGTGGAACTGAAGCTGAGCACTGTCTCGTTGTAACAATGGGTAATATTCATTCATATATAGAGAATAAGGCTGAAAAAAGAAAACCCTCCCATGTCATTAACATTGTATTTTTGTTATTTATTAGAATTCATATTATATTTGATATTTTGATCAATAAATAAAATTGTTTTAATGAAAAATACAGAAATTGTTTTTAACACTTAGAGCTAATGATCACAGGGGGTTTTCAGTTAATTTCAATACATACATAATTTTATTACAGTGAGTATAGTAAGCATGAAGACATATTATAATAAAATCCTAGGGGGGAAGGTGGATGGAAATGCAGATTAGAGGAGAAATAAGAACAATATAAAATTTCTGATGGCTAAAGAAGACCTGGTTTGCAGAATTTTTAAACAAGTGATGGTGGCTAACAAATTGTTATGGTTCTTAACTTTCATTGGATACATTAAGGAGCATTATTACAATTTTATTTTATAACTGTCAAATTTTCAGTATGCCAGAAATTGTACATTTTGCAATTACTATTTAAATTTGTGATTAAAAAATGTATTTGTCAATGTGCTCATGCTGCCTCAGCCTTGGCTTAGATCTCCCCTTGCTAGAATCCTCTTCCGCTCCTGGCCAGGACAGTGTATACATGGAGGGCCTGGAACTGCTGTGGCCCAGCCACGCATAGAACCCAGGAGGGGGCACGTGGTGGGGGCAGGGAAACCCAGGACTTAATGTCTGTATCACAGCTTTGCCAGAGCTGTCCTGACCACACCGTTCTCCAACAGCCAAGCAGAGGGAAGTTCTGTGCCTCCCCTCAGGATTATATGTCCTCCATCTGAGCTGAGGGCAGCAACACGTGGTGTCCCTGTTGGAGCAAAGAGTCCCCAGGACTTTCCAGCTACAGATTCTTTCAGTGTCCTCTGCCTTAACCAGTGATGCTTGGATTCCTACAAGAAAGTGGACCGAGGGGCCTGGGCTCACACATACATGCATACACACACAACCCCACACACCGTCTACCCCATCCACTGCACAGCCTACCCTTTCCCATAGCAAGCTCTGGATATGCACTCCAGGGAGAAAGAGAGGGAAGACTTAGGCACACAAGGTAATGAAGACAATCCCCACACAAAGGCTGAGAGGGGGCATCAGAATTCTTACCCCTCTATCCCCAATCTAAACGAGGGACAGAATATATGTTCTTAAAAAAATGATGCTTTAAAGGGTCCAGAGCCTGAAATATTTGCAATGCTTCTTTAGGACCAGATGCAACAGAAGAGAACCACTTATATAAATAGCAAGGTCATCATAAAGAAAGCAAAGTCTTAGGGAAAGCCAATCCATGAAGGCTGCCGGGAGGAAGAGAGATATTTAAATTAGTTTTTGAAGGAGTTTTGAATCTCACAGAGGCTACTAAGCAACAATTCCAATTTTTATTGTCTCCTAGAATGTTCCCTCTGTGGTGAAGAGATAACACTGAAAATACTAGAGATCATCTGGAGACAGAGAAGCTGAAATTTGGGGAAGGGAAGTGAGAGGGGTAGAGTGGGATGCAAGAAGAAAAATCCTGTCTCAAGTCCAGTAACACCGCCCTACTTCGTTCGTTACCAGAGATGAACGGGCCTTATAAATGAGGGCATTATAAGCCTAAACACCAGCCCCTGGAAAAAGCATCTCAGCTGCCTCAGTAATTGTAGATCTGCTTCCTGCCTTCAAGAGTGATCTATGTGAGCTCCAAGAACTGAAAGGCAGAAGCACTTTCCTCTGAGACTGGTGAGGTTTTAGCTGTAAAGAGCATAACCTGGCACAGTGCTGAGCCTTGCTGGGTTGCCCTGGCTTGGGGCCTTGGTCAGTGAACCCACAGGACCTAAGGCCAGCAGGTCCCTGGACCCAGTGGCACAGCCACAGGGGACCACCAGACCCATCGCTCAGTCAGTCCTCTTCTCCTTGGGTGGGGGGAGCACAGAGCAGTGGGCAGTTAACCACTGCCCAGCCCAGTTTGGCCCCTCTCTTCGAGGCACTCTTGGTTAAGCCCAGCCAGCGGGCTTGCTCTAGCCCAGAACCTCCCTGCCCCATGTTGTCCTGCTCAGACCACTTCCCTCCCAGAAATGTCCTTTGTCTGCATACCCCCATGTCTACCTTCTACCATTCCATCAAGCCCTATCTCTAAAGTCCTCTCAGCCCCCATAAATACTCCTTGGAGTCCCCATCCGCCCACCCAGCCCTTGAGCTGAAGTTAGTGATCCTCTGATCTACAGCCTCTAAGCTCCTGACCTGTAATTCTCTCATGGTTATTTATATAGACTGATTTTCCCTTCAGCCTGGGGCAGGGATTGTAAGCTCCTGTTATAATTGTCACCTCCATGAACATGAGCTGAGCACCTTCAGGGCACCAGGAACTGTGCAGGGTACATTAATGAGGGCGGGAGACATGGCCTTATAGTCAGGAGCTAATATCCCGGTAGGAGAGCTGAGGCTTGAACAGCCTGGCTGAGGTGGCCAAACAGCCCAGAGCACCACCCTCCATGGCCAAGCTCAACGCTCTCCCTACAACTGTAGCCCAGAATGTGGCTTAGTACCAGATGAGTGATTTTTCTTTTGCTATATGCAGACCAACTGTTGACAAGCTAATGGTCCAGGAAGCCATGGCTGGAAGGAGATGCAGCAAATATTGCCCAGTGCTCAGTCACTGGGCATGGGCTTCCTAGGAATGATGGCTGTGCCCTCTGTCATAACCTTTTATCTATCTGGAGGCCCTGGAAAGACCCTGGAGCCAATACTCCTACTGGTCCCTGAACATTCAATTCACAACCAGCAGGTGGTTCCTAGCTTCCTGAGAAGGTAATGAAAGTTCTGGATGTTCTCCCCAGAAATGCACAAAAACATGCACATATACAGTTTTGCACACAGCTTCAGGGAATTACTTACCCTCAGAAGCCTGTCCATGGATCCTTGCACTAGTACCTTGATCTAAACAACGGCTCCTTTAGTGCAGGTGCTGAGAAACAATGAGCAAAACATATACACTCTTGGAGAACAGGTGCTGAGAAAATGTTAATGAATGACCTTGACTTTGACCAGCCCAAGATCCCTCATTGTAGCTACTGATGGCTATTACTAATACTCTCTGCTAGAGCCTGTGTGAGCCCTTCGCTGGAGCTCTCCCAGGGTTCAGGTAGAATAAGTAGCCCACTGCATGGGGGCATCTGTGGGGTTCAGGGAGAGCCTTCCTTCTCAAAATCCCCTTCCTCCAACAATCTGCCTTTGGTCTCGCTATCCCTGGAACTCCACTGCTAACAACACCCTTTTGAAGGATCCCTTTGAGTTTATGGAGCCCCTTTGCTCCTCCCAGAAGGAGCTCGGGGTGAAGGACAGATGTGTAGAGAAGAGGAAGGGTCATGGCAAATGCAGGTAGAGAGCACAGAGACTTCCCGATCTGGGCTCAGCCTCCCCTGAGGATGATATTCAGACCAGGAAACCTCAGTCTCCAGAAAGTTTGGATTTATCCAAGCAGGAAAGGCTTTCCCAAAATGGGTGTAGAGGAATGAGGATGCACATTTATTGGGTTTCTATTAAGTACCAGATGATTTCCACATATCTCATTTAATCCTCACAGTGTCAGGAAGAGAAAGTATCATTTTCTGCATTTACAGGTGAGGAAACAGGCAAATGTGCCCAACGTTACACAGCTAGTAAGTTGCAGAACCCATGAGCTTTCCTACTGTAAAAAAAATTAAGGAAGTTTTGCTTTGTTTTAAGACAGAACACATATCGAACCGGTGGTCACTTCAGCTGAGAATCAGGGATAATTGGGGGAGACCAAAGTTGCCCTGAATGACATCAACTTTAAAAAATGGCAAATGAGCAAAAACCCTGTTTCCCATGGAATGAGTGCTAGTCTGCATAGTGATCTTGAGAACTAATCTTTATTTTGCAGCAGACATACCCTGCAGCTCTCAGGATGCTTATAAAAATCTGAAAGTGGGAAGATTTTCCCTAAAGACCTAGGGCCATGTCTTCCAGAAGCTGGGGATGATGCTACATGACACACACGTCTGCAAGGATGCTGTGTTTGGGAGCCCAGGGAAACTCGGAAGAGAGGCCCCTGCGAACGTGACCAGGGACTCAGCTGTCCATACACTTTATAGTATAAGAAAATCACCAGCCTGGGAAAATACTCACTTCCAACACATTTGTTATTTCAATAATTTTTTTGGAAAGTATTTTTATTTACTTTCCCTCTTGGCTTCTGTTATTTTCAAAAACAAGCATACTTTCATAAATGTGATAATCATCATGGTCAAAGCAGCTAACATCCAGGAATCTACTGCAGACTCAAAAGCGCTTTATTAAAAATTATGATTATGGAACATCATCAGGGCTTTATAAGATACTCAGTGTCCACATGGACACAAGGAGGGGAACATCATACACAGGGGCCTCTTGGGGGGTAAGGGGCACGGGGAAGGAGAGCATTAGGACAAATACCTAATGCATGTGGGCTTTAAAACCTAGATGACAGGTTGATGGGCGCAGCAAACCACCATGGCACAGGTACACCTATGTAACAAACCTGCACATTCTGCACATGTATCCCAGAACTTAAAGTGAAAAAAAAAAAAAGTCAGTCAGCATTGAGATACATTTTTTTAAATAAGCAAATTTTAATATGTATATTTCCTCCTCTTTCGCTCATGGATAAATTTATTTTTAGCTAGATGTTTTTAAATAAATCACTCTTCTAGTGACCTCATTAGACAGGGAAATAGGGACCAACCAGGGCATCTACATGCAAATAAGTATTTTTGCACACTAATATTTGCAAACTAATGATGTTTGAGGTCCAGTTAGAGAGGTTTCCCAGGCAAAACCATCTGGATAATCTTCCCAAAAAAACAAAACCTTTTCCTACTTAATAGAAAGTTCTGCAGAAAATATTCTTGGCACCTCAGGTTGTCTTGTTGCTAATCAGCTATTATTATAGGGGTTCACAGCAGAGAAATGTCCTAAAAGCTCTTTATCTCCGTTACATAAGTAGAATGGCATTTCAAAATCTCATTTTTAAAAGGCATTAGTCACCAGTATAACAAAACACATGCTCTGTACCAATAAAATTTAATGTTCAATAAAAAATGCTTGTTTACATGCATTTTTATATGCTTCTATATAAAAGAAACCATGTTTTCATGAGATGAAGTATTTTCCTTGGGTCGGTGGACACTCCCTCCTATTTCTCTGTCAAAAAGCAGCCCATCTCATTGTCATCTTCCCTGGGAAGGAGGCAGAAATTCAAGAGGTGAGGAGGAGCAGAGTTGGGAGTTAGGACTTAGTGATTTGAAGCTAAGCAGTGGCTCTGCCTCCCTGCTCAGCTGACCCAGTCTGATATGAGTAACTATCTCTACAGGCAGATAGTCAGAACAAGCTTTATCACATCTCCACACCAAAACCCACCAGGCTGTGAGTCTGCAAGGGGGTCCCCTTCCTCTACACCAGCAGTAGAGAGAGAACCAGAGCATGTATGAGGACTCGAACAATGACCAAGCGTGTTTTTTTTTTTTTAACATTCCCTTTGTTATTCTCAAGTCCAGAGGAATCCATCAAAACAATTGCTTGTTAAATTAAACATTTACTCCATCCAAACTACTTGAATCCTATGAGATAGGGCAATAGTTCACTTTAAGCCACTATAGCTCTATTTGATATCTTTAGGCGAAAATTTCCCCTTCAGTCTAATTTAAACTTTCTAATTGAAGTTTATGGACTAGCAGTATCTGATTTTTGCCTGTGTTACTAGGTTTGACATATTTCTTACACGCATTCAGAATTCACATAGCATAGCATTGTAAAGATAATACTAGGTCATTAACAGACTTGTCTTATGCTCTTAGCAAGCATGGGAAAGGGTAGTCAGACTTTAGGGTAGGATTTCTTATAGGTGATATTTTTCTTTTTGGTACTATAAACAAAACTGTGTTGTATTAAGTAATATTTAATTCTACTAAGAGCTTAAAATTTTATTCAAATAGCAGGTTAAATGATTCATAAGTCTTGTTCATTAGATACCAAAACCCTAACAAATAAAAACATTTTAAAATGAAGCTTAAAAGTAACAGAGTGGAACCATAAGGATAGAGAGATATGTCCTGGAAACTATTTTGTGTGGGCAAACAAGTCCAGCTACCACAAAACTCTTCCTTTTCCTTGCCTGAAAGCCTTTTCAAATTCTAGACAAACTACTTCTCTGTCAGAGTTCAGAAAGAGAATGGAAAAACAAAACTAAGCTGACACCATTTTTTGCCCATGATGTCATTTTCTGTCTTCCAAAGCCCGTGGGTCTGATTTTGATGTCAGGGTGCGTAACTCCACAGTGACAGCCCCAAATGTATTTGAAGAGGGAAATAGCCTTTCAGCTCCGCAGCATTTTCCCCACGAAGACAAATATAGCCCAGGCTGAAATCACTTAGTGTCAATCAAGGTAACCAGATCAACTCGGCGTTAATAATGAATTTGGTCACGTGTCCCCGTGGAGAGCAGAGTGTGAGATAGCTGAGCACTTGTTCCATGTGACACCCACCAGCTTCTATGTCAGGCCACAGTTCTCCCAGCCCAGCTGGGAAGCAACAGGGTAATTTAATCCACCACCCACTCTAATTACTAAACTCAGAGAATTATCAGGGCTGCCAGAAAAGGGCTTTCAGAGCACTGGTCCTAGGCTTGGTGACTGGTATGCATGTCATGCCTGGGGTTGTCATTAGGGGTGCAGGTTTTGTGGGGTCCAAGGTTTATACAACTTGAGGTCTCTTTTTAAGGAGAATACAAAATTACAAATGCAAAATTAGGAGCAGGGCCTGGGAAGGGGACAGGGCAAGTGAGAATCTTGTTTCATTAGCGTCGTGGTAAAGCCACCTCTGGTTGTCATGAAAACCTAAAGATCATTAGCCTTTTGTCTGTGTCCTGGCTTCTGGATTGACTCCATGTTGGTCCATCCTCTCTACTCTCTGAAATCTTTTGTAGTTTTCTATGTTTCCTCACATGAAGATGAACTATACAATGCTATCATGGGTCAGCCCTCCTCAAATAAATATAGGATTGTGTTTCTGAGAGGAACCAATCACCAGTTGGTATGCTTTGGTTGTTCTCTATGATGTCAACTTTTAAAAGTTAAGGATATAAGGGATTGAGCGCAATGGCTCATGCCTGTAACCCCCGCACTTCGGGACGCCAAGGCAGGCAGACCACCTGAGGTCAGGAGTTCGAGACCAGCCTGGCCAACATGGCGAAACCCCACCTCTACTAAAAATACAAAAATTAGCTGTGCATGGTGGCAGGCGCCAGTAATCCCAGCTACTCAGGGGGTTGAGGCAGGAGAATCCCTTGAACCCAGGAGGTGGAGGTTGCAGTGAGCCTGTGGGTCTGATTTTGATGTTAGGTTATGTAACTCCACAGCGATAGCCCCAAATGCATTTGAAGAGGGAAATAGCCTTTCAGCTACTCAGGAGGCTGAGGCAGGAGAATCACTTGAACCCAGGAGGTGGAGGTTGCAGTGAGCCAAGATCGCACTATTGCACTCCAGCCTGGGCAACAAGAGCGAAACTTCATCTCAAAAAAAAAAAAAGTTAAGGATATAAAGGAACAGGAGAGGGATATAAAGGGAGTAGGAGAGGCTGGTCAGTGGGTACAAAGATACAGTTGGAAAAGATAAGTTCTGGTATTCTGTTCTGTTACAAAGTAGGGTGGCTGTAGCAAACAACAATGCAGTGGATATTTTAAGATAGCATAAGAGAAGATTTGGAATGTTATCATTGCAAAGAAATGATGAGTGTTTAATGTGATGGATATGGTAATGACTCTAATTTGATTATTATGCAATCTATACACGCACTGAAACATGGCACTGGACCACCTTTAAATACGTACCATTGTTATGGCAATTATAAATAAAAAAATAATTTTTTAAAAGTTGAGGAATATGCTCCAAATAGCTCTAGTTTCCCCTATGTAATTTGCAATAAAATCTTTGAAGAGAATGGCCACGGACTCAATTACCAGCAGCAAAAATAATAGAACAACAGAGTCAGGGAGGCCCACAGAGCATCAGTTTTCAAGACAACAAAAGATTACCTGTCCCATTTAAGTACCTACAAACCGATTAAAAGCATTACTACCACAAATGGGAAAAATCAAATGGAGTTTATTCCCTAAAATGCAATGGTGGTTCAACATTTCAAAATAGTGGTAAATTAACAGACTAAAATAGGAAAAGTATAATATCACCTGAACAAAGGCAGAACAATTATCTCACGAACCATAACACCCATTCCCAACAACTCTTACCGAACTGGAAATAGAAGAAAATTTTCTTTTCCTGATAAAGAATGTTGGCTAGAAACTTGAGCAAGTATCACATTTAAGAAGGAAATAAAATTCTTCCTATTGGTGTTAGGAATAAAATAAAGATTCTATCATTATTATTCCACGTTGACCTGAAAGTCTTAGGCTTTTAAATGATAAGAAAAAGAAATAAGATTTAAAATTTAAAAGGAAGAAACAAAACCGTCAGGATTGGCAGACAACGTCACTGCATACCTAGAAAATCTGAGAACCCTCTGAAGTAAATGATCAGAATTTGCATATTTCATTAAGTTAGGAAGCCAAGCACAATATTAACATACAAAAACTATGGCTTGTCTCTATTCTGTAGTAACAATTCCACAATGTTATGAAAAATAGCCTATTCGCAAAATCCACAAAACTACAAAATGCCTAGGGATAAACTAAAAATGTATAAGATCTAAACAAAGAAAAATGAGAAAACTTTACTAAAGGACATACAAGAAAACCCAAATAGAGAAAATGTTCATGTTATCTGGTTGAAAAATCCTGGCACTGTAAAGATGCTTATTGTCCCCAGATTATTCTATAATTTCAGTGGAACTACAATTAAATTTCCAGCAAGATTTTTCAAATACATTATACACCAATGATACAATTTTTCTAGAGGAGAAAATGTTAAAGAAAAATCCAAGAAAATGTTGAAAAACAAGTTCTAAAAGACAGAACATGCTGTTCTAAATTTCTGAAGTAGCCCAGAAGAACCTGGCTTGCAGATGAGTAAGAAGGAATCCTCAGACACACAGAGTATACAAATTGCATGTCATTGCCATGACCTTCAAAGATATGAGGTTATAACAAGCAGAAGAGCTTGGTGAGCACAGCTCCTTGGGTTTTCCCTAATTCCACTATGACAGCCAGGCCTGAGTGCTGGCCATAGCCAGCCTGACAGGAGAAACTGCCAGATGATCAGCTCTAAACACTGCTTTGTTTTTTTTGTTTTGTTTTGTTTTTTGAGTTCAGAGATTCCTAGCGGTAACATCTGAAAACTCCAGAATGGTTTTACAAAACCACGATGGGCAAGGCACATTTTCTAGATCTAGTGTCAGGTTCAGTTTCTTGCTATATTGCTATAATGTCATATTGCTATATTAAACACAAATTAAATTATAATAACCAGGCATCACAAAAACCTAGTTACACCAAGACAATACAACAGGCCATCTGTGATGGCTGGTTATCATCACTATTCCTCCTCAAACCATCCTCTGATGGACTACTTCAGAAGTGTAGGAAAGCATATTTTCTCTTTTAGAACCCTTTTTTTCAAAATTTTAGGCAGGTATGTTATTTATCTACTAGGGGGAGCTGATCAGGATAGGCCAGGCCATTGCCTTTTATGATATCAAAACATAATATAAAGCTATGAGAAATGAAACACTGCTATTGGTTTAAGGTTTAAAAAAATAGCTCAGTGGAACATAAAAGGGAACCTAGAAGCAGAGCCAAGGATATACAGGGAATGTATCATATGACAAATGTGGCACTTCAGATAAATGGGGAAAAGATAGACTTTCCAGTGGGGAAAAATTAATTTGCATCACTACTTTTAACTATTGAAAAATATAAGTTTCAGAAGGATTAAAGACCCAAACACAATGCAACACTATAAAATATTAACAAAAATATTAGAGATGCCACATAGGGTAAGTCTATGCAAAAACTATAGAAGAAAAAGTCGCTAAATTTCACTTTGTCAATAAAATTCTGTCAATGAAAGTGACCACAAATACACTAAAAGTAAAGTGAAAGATTAGGAAATGATATTTGCTGATATACAACAAAGGATTGATATTCAAAACATATACGGAACTCATTCAAGAAAAAGACAAATAGTTCAATAGAAAAATGGGTCAAAGATATGAATTGGTAGTTTATATAAGACAAAGTACATATCCAGAATCTACAAGTAATTTAAACAAATTTACAAGAAAAAAACCAACCTCATCAAAAAGTGGGTGAAGGATATGAACGGACACTTCTCAAAAGGAGACCTTTATACGGCCAACAAATATATGAAAAAAAGCTCATCATCACTGGTCATTAGAGAAATGCAGACGAAAACCACAATGAGATATCATCTCATGCCAGTTAGAATGGTGATTATTAAAAACTTAGAAAACAACAGATGCTGGCAAGGCTATGGAAAAACAGAAACGCTTTTACACTGTTGGTGGGAGTATAAATTAGTTCAACCATTGTAGAAGACAATGTGATGATCCCTCAAGGGTCTAGAACTAGACATACCGTTTGACCCAGCAATCCCATTACTGGGTATACACCCAAAGGAGTATAAATCATTCTACTATAAAGATACCTTGCACGCATATGTTTACTGCCTCACTATTTACAATAGCAAAGACTTGGAACCAACCCAAATGCCCATCAATGATAGACTGGATAAAGAAAATGTGGCACATATTCACCATGGAGTACTATGTTACCATAAAAAAGAATGAGTTCATGTCCTTTGCAGGGACATGGATGAAGCTGGAAGCCATCATTCTCAGGAAACTAACACAAGAATAGAAAACCAAATACCGCATCTTCCCACTCGTAAGTAGGAGTTGAACAGTGAGAACACATGGACACAGGGAGGGAAACATCACACACCGGGGCCTGTTGAGGGTGGGGAGGAAGGGGAGGGAGAGCATTAGGACAAATACCTAATGCACGTGGGGCTTAAAACCTAGTTGACAGGCTGATTGGTGCAGTAAACCACCACGGCACATGTATACCTATGTAACAAATGTTCTGTACATGTATCCCAGAACGTAAAGTAAAAATTAAAAAAAGACAAAGTACAAGTTAATATTATACATTTAAAAAAATAGCATCACTTCTCACTAGTAATAAATGATAGTGAGTTTTATTTTTTTTTTAACTGTGGTCCACAAGCTTATTATTTGCCTGAGAAAGCCTTTAATTTTTCCTTATTTCTGAGAAATATTTTCATGGGTTATAAAATTTTGGTTTGATGATCTGTTCTCCCCCCCCCCCACCCACTTTAAAAATGTCACTCCATCATCTCCTGGATTACATAGTTTCTGACAAGAAATCTGCTATAATCTTTGTTTCTCTGTATATATTGTCATTCCCTCCAACTGCCTTCAGGCTTTTCTCTTTATCTTTGGTTATCAACAGTTTGAATATGATAACTCCAGGTTATTTTGTTTTGTTTCTGTATTTATTCTGATTGGTGTTCTCTAAGCTTCTTAGATCCCTGGTAGAGTGTTTGGAGTTAACTTTAGAAAATTCTCATGCACTATTTAGCTATTCTGTCGTGTTTGTCTCTTCTCCTTCTGAGGTTGTAATTTACATGTATGTAGACTATTTGATACTTCCTCATAGATTTTGCATGCTCTGTTCTGTTTTTCTTTCTTTTTACCACTCCTTTTTTCTTTTTGTGCTTTAGTCTGGGTAATTTCTACTGATCAGTCTTCATTTTCACTGATCCTTTCCTTGGCTGTACAAGTCTACTAATGAACCTGCTAAAATCATTCTTCATCTCCGTTTCTGTGTCTTTCATGTCTAGCATTTCTATTTGATTCTTCCTTATCATTTAATCTTTCTACTATAATAATCCACCTGCTACTGTACATTGTCCATCTTTTCCATTAGCACTTTTAACACATAAACCATAGTTATTTTAAATTCTCAGTCTGATCATTTTATATGTCATATCTGAGTCTTACTATGTTGATTGCCCTGTCTCTTGAGAGTATTTTTTCTTGTTTTTTGTATGTTTCATAATTTTTTGTTGAAAGCCAGGGACATTTTGTATATAATAGAAATGAAGGGAAATATCTTTTATGATTGGAAACGAACATACCTTCCCCTCTTCTAGGCCTTTGGTGTGGGGGTTTGAGTCAGTCTATTTAGGAGATGCCTTGTGGCAGACACTGTTGGTTGTCCCCTCGGCAATAATCTCTCCTCTCTTCCTTGCTAAAAACTTCAATTGTTCCAGTATGGGGTGATGATGCCTTTTGGAAAGATAGGGCCTTTTTCTGGTTTCAGAAGATGAATCAAGTTTGGTTCAAGCTAATCATGGAAATCTGATTCCCCTTTTCAGCGTTTAGTTTAAAAGCAGGCATGTGACTCAGTTCACACTAATGATACGTAGAATGAAGACTGCAGGAGGGAGTCTGATAAAGATTCTCCCACGTGATTTAAAAGAAAAAGAGGTATATGGAAGAGACCTTCACCCCCTTTCACCCGCTCTACCTTCCTGCCATGGGAGGATATGATATTTGAAGCTGTGGAAGCCAAACCGTGACCCTGAAGGAAAAACCAAAGGAACTTTGGAGAAGTTGACCCAAAGCCTTGACATGACTAAACTGCTGAACGCATCAACCCTGGAATCACCTGTCTCTGGAGTTCATACATGAATCGTCTGTCTGGTAAGAAATCCAGAGGTAGGTGGTTCCAGGGTTACTGGTCCCATTTCTTACAGGGGAAGCTCTCCTAAAGAATATCATGCTTTAAAAGCGTCCATTGACAAAATGACCATAAGGCTCAGGCCTGGGCCTCCATTCACTTCCAACAGTGTTCTCGTTGCTTCACCCCACCCCCTCTGTGCCCAGGCATCCTGACCTTTGACTTCTTCCAGTGCTCCATGACTTACACATGTATAAGTCCTCTCTAACATCTTTGCCTAATTCTCATCCATTCTTTAAGTCTCATTTGGGGCATTTTTTTTAGGAGGTCTCTCTGGCCATCAGCACAGTTAAGTGGCCCTCTTATGTTCTCCCATAGCACTCAGGACTGTCCCCTACAGAGTACTTGTCACATGGAATGATTACTATCCCTCACTAGATTGTAAGCTCTGTAGGGCAAGGACCATGTCTGTCACACTACAGCGTTCCTGCATGGCACCTACGGCTTCATATGTGCTTAGTCCACAATAAATATTTGCTGCCGAATAAATGATTGAAATCTCACCATCTGGAAAGAAAAATGAAGTACACATATAAGGGAGAAATAAACATATAAGTCAGTGTATAGGATAAGTATCAAATAATTCCCACTAAAGTTCAGGGGATTTGGATGGAGTAACTGAGGAAAGTGTCCCAGAGGAGGTGGGAGTGAGCTGGACCTTTCAGGAGGTGTACCTGAGGGAGGAGGACATTTCTGACAGGATGAACATCAATGTGCCAGAAATGGGAACAGGCAGGAATACAACATGAAAGCTGGATCCAAGGTTTCAAGTTAGATGAGTGTGAGAGATAAAGTTGAACCAGTTTGTAGAGTCTTGAAGGCCAAGATAAGGGGTTTGAGCTTCATGTGGTAAGAAAAGGAGAATCCCTGAATGATTTTGAGAGGGGCAGTAGACTATGCAGATCCCAGCTATGAAAGTTAAATCTGAGACTGCCCAGGATGAATGGGAGCAGGTGGGATGGAGCATGGTGACCAGTGAGGCAGCCACTGTGACGCTCTAATGTGTGTGCAAGGAGATGGGAGCATTTACCTGAGTAATGATCTCTCTACCATTATAAGCCCATGATTGTGGAATAAAAACTGGTTAGGGCTGGGCACACACCTGCAATCCCAGCACTTTGGGAGGCCTAGGCAGGTGGATCACCTGATGTCAAGAGTTCAAGACCAGCCTGGCCAACATGGTGAAACCCCATCTCTACAAAAAAAATACAAAAAAAAGTTAGCTGGGCATGGTGGCACGTGCCTGTAGTCCCAGCTACTTAGGAGGCTGAGGCAGGAGAACTGCTTGAACCCAGGAGGTGGAAGCTGCAGTGAGCCGAGATTGCATCACTGCACTCCAGCCTGGGCGACAAGAGTGAAACTCTGTCTCCAAAAAAAATTGTGATTAGTATAAAAAGCAAATACAAAAAATCATTTTCTCAAGACCAATGAAAGTCTAGAAAAAGCAAAAAAAAATTTAAGATAATTTGTAAAACACTAATAGAGAGAACAAGTCAGGCAAAGATGACTTCCCACCATGACCCTACAGACAGGATATCCAGACTAGGAAAAGGAGGGAAGGTCCCCAGATAACTCCTTCGGTGACAAGACTGAGCTCTCTTTAGAAGTCATCTGTTTCTGCTGAGGCTGGGAGGAGAAACTTGGTTCATTTTTGCAAATTCCAATGTCACTCACAGTTTGTCATGTTTTCAACTGCAAGACAATTTTCCTGCTGTCACTAAAGCAAAACTTTTCTTCAAACTACAAAGTTAAGGTCAAAACAATACCAAAACGGGTGAGTGTTGCTTTTCTCCAGAAATGCCTTTTAAAAGGGGGGTGGGAGGAGAGATATTCAACTCAGATTTTTTTTTTCATCCCACAGTCCTTTAATTATGGTAACAGTTTGAACATTCCTCACACCTTTCACGTGAGGTGATCAAAAGCAATTTTATCGCACTCATGGTTTTATTTATATGCAGAAAATCTCTTCGGATTTCAGTAAAGAGGTGAGATTTATGATATATTTGCATCAAAGCTACCAACTCATATACCTGACAGCAAGTCATATTTTACCAAAAATTGAAGCCTTAAAATTTTACTGTCATGACGTTTCCAGTCCCCTCATTGTGTTTTTGCATTCCTGCCAAACTTACCCAGAAAGAAGGTGCCTTGAACTCTCCTGACCCCGCCGTGTCAAACACATCTCTCCTGCACGCCATACTCGGTCTCAGTGCTTCTTGACAGTCGGGTCTGAGGTTTAAGAAATTCTCCACAGGAAAAACCCTCAAACCACAGAGCATACCTTCCTTCCGCTCACATCTGGAGCCGTATATCAGAAACTGCCCTCACAGATCAGCTGCCAGCTTCTCCTGACAGCTAGGAAAGGATGTCTACGTCCAGACTAAGGAGCTGGCTCTCCCGGGTGTCTGTCCTTATCTTCTTTCCCCCAGTCTGAATCCTCATTTTCCCTTTGGGAACACCCCTCTTCCTTCTGGTGTTCAGAGTCCTTGGATGGTCTGCCTGTGATGTCCTAAGAACCCTCACAATAATTCCTCAACCAGCCTGGTCTCTGAAGCAAGGTTTAGCCACTTGTGATCTGTGCCTTCAGGCTCCAACCTGTGAACTCAAATGTCTTTACCACTAAAGAATATATGCATTTTAAAATACTGAGGACCCAATGAGTCTGAATCTCTGGGGGTGTCAGTTTAATTTTTAAAGCAGCCCAGGTAGTTTTAATCTGCAGCCAGGGTTCAGGCAATTGGGTGAGATGATCTCTGAAGTTCCATCATCCTTCACATTCCATGATTCTAGGGGGTGCTAATGTATAACTAGGGTATACCAGCCTCCTACTCCTTTCATTGCCAGACACTCGGGGAAAACAATGATGAATCCTAGAAAGGCAACTACCTCTTTCAGTGGCTTAGCACTGGTTGTCTAGAGCTCTGTGGTGAGGTTTAAGGGAGAATCAGGCTGAATGGGAAAGAGAGCAGCAATCAACTAGCAGTGACTGCCATGAGCAGCGGGGAGAGACGGGCACTCAAGAATGTCCCCAGCCCATCCTGATCCAAAGAGGAGACCACAGGAAGAGAGCTCAGACACTAATGGAGGTCAGTACTATCCCTTGTTTCAGGTATGCTTTGCCATGTGACAAAACGTTCCAAATCATACTGGCTCAAAACCAGTTGCTCATGATGGTGAAATGTGGAAAGGGTACATGAGAGACAGGTCATCTCTTTTCCAAGCGTTGCTAAGGAGGGATCATGATTGGGACTGGAGGAGCCAAGACAGCTTCACACTCCCGTGTCCGGTGCGGTGGCTAGAGAGGCTGGAATGGCAGGGGGTTGGCTGGGCCCTGCTCTCCAGCAAGGTAGTCTGACTTCCTCACATGGTGGCTCGAGGCTCTAAGAGAGTAAAAGTGGGAGCTGTTAGGCTTCTTAAGGGTCTCTTACAAGCAGGATTCTCCTGGCCAAAGCAAATCACAAGGCCAGCCAGGTTCAAGGGGAAGAGAAATATGCTCCACTTCTTAACGGAAGGCCCAATGTGCACATCCATAGAGGGGAGGAATTGCTGGCAACCATCTGTGCAGATGATTTATCATGCCCTTTACTAGCCCATCAGATGGCTCCTAGAATGTGTCTATCAGCCTGAAAGTCACGTTATAAAACAGGGGAAGTTGACATGCTTGATTATCCATCCCTAATTTAAATTGTTTAAACATCAATATCCCCATATGAATATGCAATATGTGAATGCATACACATATTATATTCATGAATACACATCTTTACATCATTGCCTTAGTTAATATCTAGATATTGTCAAATATGATCATTTGTTAGATAATTATCTTCATCAGTGACTATTGGTAAGAGAGAATGTGGTTGAAATTTAACCCTATAATCCCTTGGAGGAATTGTACTTTCTTGTATTTCAGAAAATAATTGGAAATTAAGAATAGGAAAATTAAGAATGTAATAAGTATATATAAAAATATAATTCTTAATAGGAAAATTAAGAAAATAATAGTCATTTACCTCATAGTACTCTTACCCTAAACCCAAATTTGCAGATGGATAGTTTGCTAGGTGTCGGTTTCAGGATATTGTGCCCAGCAATTAGGTTAAGAGCAGAAGTGGAACCAGCGGCTTAAAACCCACTTCTTCCAGGAAATTACAACCCCAACTCCACTGTGACCTCATCCTCACACTGCATCTGCTTAGCTTGTCTGTCCCCTCTGGGGTCCATGTTCACTTGTCTAAGTCCTTTATTGTACCCAATCATACCATATGATCCCAGCAACCTGGGGGGATCTTCTTTTCAAAAAAGTACTCTTCAAATAGAACCCAGCTCTGACTCTGTTCTTGAAACCATGTCAAGAACAGTGTAACCAGGACCACTACTCCAAGTGGTAATTCATTACCAATTGAGTTTCACTTGTTTTCACATTATAGTTCTGCTGTTTAAAATTCCAGGACAACTTTCTTTTGTTATTTATTTAAACAAAAATAAGACCTTGAGTATTTTTTAAATTACAAGATGATTCATACAAAGCCACAGAGGTGTAGACTGTTTGTCCCTTGAAGTTTGCTGGGAAAAAATTGACATGAATGATATCGTAGACATGAGCATGTAGACTGTACCCAATTATTTATCCAACAAGCATTTATTGAGCAGCTAATATGTTCCTGACATGGTGTTAAGCACTAAGAAGACAGAGAAATAGGACTCCCGTCTGGTTCTACTACTCTGAGTAGGGAAGGCAGATATGTGATCTATTATATTATACTTCATATATTAAGTACTCTAATTATAACAACAGAAAATACTTATGTAGCACATGTCATGAATCAGGCATTGTTCTAAATGCTTTAACTTACACTATTCACGCTTCAGAATAACCTTATGATACAGATTCTTTTATTATCCCCATTTTATCAGTGAGGAAGTGGAGGCACAGAGAAAATAAATGACCTTCCCAAGACAAACGCCTAGTAAGTGGCAGAGCTTGGATTTCAACCTACAAGGTCTAGCTCTAGAGTTCATTCTCTTCACAACCACACAGAAGAGATAGCAACTAATTTGTCCCGGGGAGTTGGAAATACTTCTAGTAAAGATGTTCTTTGAAACCAACAAGAACAAAGACACAATGTACCAGAATCTGTGGGACACATTTAAAGCAGTGTCTAGAGGAAAATTTAGAGCAATAAATGTCTACATGAGAAGCAAGGAAATATCTAAAATCGACACCCTATCATCAAAATTGAAAGAGTTAGAGGAGCAAGATCAAAAAAACTCAAAACCTAGCAGAAGACAAGAAATAACTAAGATAAGAGCAGAACTGAAGGAGACACAAAAATCCTTCCAAAAAATCAATAAATCCAGGAGCTGGGTTTTTGAAAAGATCAACAAAATTGACAGACCACTAGCTAGATTAATAAAAAAGAAAAGAGAGAAGAATCAAATAGATGCAATAAAAAACGATAAAGGGGATATCACCACAGATTCCACAGAAATACAAACCACCATCAGAGATTACTACAAACAACTCTATGCACATAAACCAGTAAACCTGGAAGAAATGGATAAATTCCTGGACACTTAACACCCTCCCAAGCCTAAACCAGGAAGAAGTCGAAACCCTGAATAGACCAATAACAAGGGCTGAAGTTGAGGCACCAATTAATAGCCTACCACCCCAAAAAAGCCCAGGTCCAAATTCTGCCAGGAGGAGCTGGTACCATTCCTTCTGAAACTATTCCAAACAATCCAAAAACAGGGAATCCTCCCTAAATCATTTTATGAGACTAACATCATCCTGATACCAAAACCCGGCAGAGACTCAACAAGAAAAGAAAACTTTAGGCCAATATCCATGATAAACATAGATGCAAAAATCTTCAATAAAATACTGGCAAATGGATTGCAACAGCACATCAAAAAGCTTATCCATCACGATCAAGTAGGCTTCATCCCGGGGATGCAAGGCTGGTTCAACATACACAAGTCTATAAACATAATTTACCACATAAACAGAACCAAAGATAAAAACCACATAATTATCTCCATAGATGCAGAGAAGGCCTCTGACAAAATTCAACAGCCCTTTATGCTAAAAACTCTCAATAAACTAGGTGTCAATGGAACATATCTCAAAATAATAAAAGCTATTTACGACAAACCCACAGCCAATATCATACTGAATGGGCAAAAACTGGAAGCATTCCCTTTGAAATCTGGCCCTAGACAAGGATGCCCTCTCTCACCACTCCTATTCAATATAGTATTGGAAGTTCTAGCCAGAGCAATCAGGCGAGAAAAAGAAATAAAGGTTATTCAATTAGGAAGGGAAGAAGTCAAATTGTCTCTATTTGCAGATGACATGATTGTATATTTAGAAGACCTCATTGTCTCAGCCCAAAATCTCCTTAAACTGATAAGCAAGTTCAGCCAGGTCTTAGGATACAAAATCAATGTGCAGGAATGCTACCATCTTAAAGGAGAGGAGGAGTTCCCCCAAGAAAAGAAATTTGCAGGTGTAAGGACACACTTGAGGTTGGGGAGAACTTGAGGACTGATGAGAAATCTGGTAAGGCTGTCAAGCTGGGGTGTGATAGATTCGGGGGTGAGCGGGAAAAGCAGCCCTGGGTAACACGACTATAAAGGCCAGGGTTCCACGTTGGGCCCATTCGAGGACAGCCAGCTTTCTCACATTCCCTTATCCAAGACCTCACCCCTAATTAAGAGCCATGTTGGAATCTGGGAAAGAGAGATGGAAAATAACGGTCATCAAATCTGCATGCATACTTCCAGTTTTCAAATTTCATTAGCATACATTCTCTTAACTATATTTCATGTTTTACAGTTGAAAAAATGGACAAAAAGATAAATGCTACCCAGGAAATCAGTGCAGAGCCCAGCCTCAACCCAGGTCTTCAGATTCCTTAGCCATGTCCTTTCCACTGTGACCAACACAGTCCATCTCCGTCATTGCACCCCAAAAATCTCCAAGTGTCCATTCTGCTAGTCCTGGGCCCAGGAGACCATTGTCACACACATAGGGAAAGACATTTAGAACACTGAGACTCCAGAGGAGGCAAGTATACCTATGGTGAAAATGACATTGGAGTGGGAACCAGGAAACTTAAACTTCAGTCTCCTCATTATCACAAAATCACAATGTGACCTGCAAGCCTTGGTGTCCTCACCTTTAAAAAAAGAATGTTCAAGATGATTTCCAAAAGGCCCATCTTGACCTAGCGTTTTGCCTCCGTCAGTGTCTATAGGTAGTATCTTCATTAGTTTAGAAAGCTACTATTTTTAGCCATCACTGAGTGTCCAGTTCCACTCAAAACAGAGCTGAGTTGACAGAATGTGCCATCAGAGCTGGAAGCTCAGGACGCAGCATCAGAGATGTCTATTCTACCCAAGTTTCTCTCTTTAGTTTAAGCTAACCTCGAAGGGCCCAGCATTTCCGTGCCCCACTGTGGGGTCTGCTTTGTAGAGTGAAATGAGATATGTGTCTCCCTATTAATATCCTCACACTGTCTGAATGCATTTTAAAAGCTCGCCCCATTCAGCAACCTGTGGGCCTGCCTTTGTTATTGTTGGTTGGAGTCTTGCATGCTTGACTTAAAAGTTAGCACTAAATGCAGCTTTATCTGATCAGGAAGGCATGAAATAGAAGGAATGAGTAAATTTTCCTTTGCAAAGCAGACACCCCTGGATGTGTTTTTCATGCTAGAGATTTGAATAAATGGCAGATGCTGGTTCTCACCAGGCAAAGTGAGTGCCAACGAGGTCACAGGGAGAGCAGTGAGCATGCAAAAATGAACAACACAGACGCCACCTACCTGACCCAAGGAAAGGGACATAGGAGACCTAGGAGGTGACCAGGGCATCTTATCTCCAGTGACAGGTAGCCAGGGTTTGGTGAGTGGTCAAGGTAAAATGGAAAGGCAGGTCTTGAATTCAGTTCTGCTAACCCCTGGGCCTTCAACCTTCTCCTCCATGCATGCTGCTGCAAACACTTGGATCCAGACTTGAAGTTCATAAGGGCAGAGAACGTTCTGCTTATTCATGAGTCCTCAGAGCTTGACATACCAATTCAAGAAATACTTGTTGAATTTCCTAAACTCTAGCTTGACTAAGGAGAGGGGCTGATCTTTATTAATTTGCTCAAATAGGAACAGAAAAAAGTTAAAATCCTTACAGTGCCTGCAAGGCCATATATGAATCTGGCCCCTGCGATCTCTCTGAACTTACCTGCTTCTACTTCCCTTATTGCTCACTTCCCTCTGGCCACTCCAGTTTTCTTCTTCCTTAAACACACCGGACATGAAGAAGGCTGAATAGAAACAGCTCTAGAGTGCAGTTCCCAGCAAGAATGCAGAGGGTGAGTGATCACTGCATTTCCAAATGAGTTTTTACTGCCAGCAGACCAGGAGATGACCAGGCGGAAAAGCACCATGAGTCTCCAGCACGGCTGTTTCAGCTGGCACAGTGGGTCTCCACACAAAAACTCACACGAATCTGGGTGGCTGTTTCAACTAGCGCCTGGAATGCCTGGGAGACAGAGTCACCCATTCAACTGAAAAAAAGGGGGCTGAAACAGAGAGCCAGGTGATCTGGCTGAGTGAGTCCCACCCCCACAAAGATCAGCAATCTGAAATGCTCTGGATTGAGAGTTTCACAGCAAGCATAGGTGAACCCAGGATGATCCAGCTCTGTCAGGGGACGGGCATGTGCCATTACTGAGGAAGTCCAGCATTACCAAGGCAGTCCGCCATTACTGAAGCAGACCACCATTACCAAGGCAGTTGTAACTATACCTCTATAAATAAAACCGCAAGAAAGTTCACACAGCAGCTGGGGAGAGACCACGGCAGCTCAGCAATGCCTCTGCTGGCAGACTGTGACTAGGCTACCTCCTCGCTGGGCAGGGCATCTCTGAAAAAAGGCAGCAGCACATCAGGAACTTATAAATAAAGCCCCACCTTCCCAGGGCAGAGCACCTGGGAAAAAAAGGCAGTATGAGTTCCGCTGCAGCAGACTTAAACATACCTGCTCAGCAGCTCTGAATGGAACAACAGAGCTTACAGCTCAGCACTTGAGCTCCTATAAGGGATAGTCTGTCTCCTTGAGCAGCTCCCTAATCTGTGTATATCCAAAGAGACACTTCATAAAGGAGAGCTCAGGCTGACATCTGGTGGGTATCCTTCTGGGACAAAGATAACAGAAGAAGAAACTGGCAGCAACTCTTACTCTTCTGCAGCCACTACAGGTGATCCCCAGGGAAGCAGGGCCTGGAGTGGACTTCCAGCAGTCCTACAACAGAGGGGCCTGACTGTTAGAAGGAAAACTAAAACACAGAAAGAAATAACTTCATCATCAACAAGAAGGACGTCCACTCAGAGATCCTATCCGAAAGTCACCAACTACAAAAACCAAAGGTAGATAAATCCACAAAGATGGGAAGAAACCAGCGCAAAAACGATGAAAACACCAAAAACCAGAATGCCTCTCCTCCTCCAAGGGATCACTACTTCTGACGAGCAAGGGAACAAGGCTGGATGGAGAATGGGTCTGACAAATTGAGAGAAACAGGCTTCAGAAAATGGGTAATAACAAACTTCTCTGAGCTAAAAGAACATGTTCTAACCCAATGCAAAGAAACTAAGTACCTTGAAAAAAGGTTTGACAAAATGCTAACAAGAATAAACAGCTTAGAGAAGAATATAAATGACTTGATGGAGCTGAAAAACACAACACAAAAACTTAGTGAAGCATACACAAGTTTCAATAGCTGAATTAACCAAGCAGAAAAAAGGATATCAGAGTTTGAGATCAACTCAATGAAATAAAATGAGAAGGCAAGATTAGAGAAAAAAGAGTAAAAAGAAATGAACAAAGCCTCTAAAAAAATTTGGGATTATCTGAAAAGACCTAATCTATGTTTGACAGGTGTACCTGAATGTGACGGAGAGAATGAATCCAAGCTGGAAAACACTCTTCAGGATATTTTCCAGGAGAACTTCCCCAGCCTAGCAAGGCAGGCCAATCTTCAAGGCCAGGAAATGCAGAGAACACCACACAGATATTCCTCAAGAAGAGCAACCCCAAGGCACATAATCATCAGATTCACCAGGGTTAAAATGAAGGGAAAAATGCTAAGGGCAGCCAGAGAGAAAGGTCAGGTAACCCACAAAGGGAAGCCCATCAGACTTACAGCAGGTGTCTCAGCAGAAACCTTACAAGCCAGAAGAAAGTGGGGGCCAATATTCAACATCCTTAAAGAAAAGAACTTGCAACCCAGAATTTCATATCCAGCCAAACTAAGCTTCAAAAGTGAAGGAGAAATAAAATCCTTTATGAACAAGCAATTGCTCAGGGATTTCATCACCACCTGGTCTGCCTTACAAGAGCTAATGAAAGAAGCACTAAACACAGAAAGGAACAACCAGTACCAGCCACTCCAAAAACATACCAAATGGTAAAGAGCATCGACACAATGAAGAAATTGCGTCAACTAATGGGCAAAACTACTAGCTAGCATCAAAATGGCAGGATCAAATTCACACATAACAATATTAACCTTAAATGTAAATGGGCTAAATGCCCCAATCAAAAGAGACAGACTGGCAAATTGGATAAAAAGTCAAAACCCATTGGTGTGCTGTATCCGGGAAACCCATCTCACGTGCAAGGATACACATAGGCTCAAAATAAAGGAATGGAAGAAGAGACAAAGAAGGGCATTACATAATGGTAAAAGGATCAATGCAACAAGAAGAACTAATGATCCTAAATATATATGCACCCAATACAGAAGCATCCAGATACATAAAGCAAATTCTTAATGACCTACAAAGAGACTTAGATTCTCACACAATAACAATGGGAGACTTTAACACTCCACTGTCAATATTAGACAGATCAATGAGACAGAAAATTCACAAGGATATCTAGGACTTGAACCCAGATCCAGATCAAGCAAACCTAATAGACATTTACAAAACTCTCCACCCCAAATCCACAGAATATACATTCTTCTTAGCACCACATCACACCTACTCTAAAATTGACCACATAATTGGAAGTAAATCACTCCTCAGCAAATGCAAAAGAATGGAAATCAAAACAAACAGTCTCTCAGACCACAGTGCAATCAAATTAGAACTCAGGATTAAGAAACTAACTCTGAACCACACAACTTCATGGAAACTGAACAACTGGCTCTTGCATGTTGACTGGATAAACAATGAAATGAAGGCAGAAATAAAGATGTTCTTCGAAACCAGCGAGAATGAAGACACAACGTACCAGAATCTCTGGGACACAATTAAAGCAGTGATTAGAGGAAAATTTATAGCAATAAATGCCCACATGAAAGATCTAAAATCAACACCCTATCATCAAAATTGAAAGAGCTAGAGGAGCAAGATCAAAAAAACTCAAAACCTAGCAGAAGACAAGAAATAACTAAGATAAGAGCAGAACTGAAAGAGATAGAGACACAAAAAACCCTTCTAAAAAATCAATAAATCCAGGAGCTAGTTTTTTGAAAAGATCAATAAAATAGACAGACCACTAGCTAGATTAATAAAAAAGAAAAGAGAGAAGTATCAAATAGATGCAATAAAAAATGATAAAGTGGAGATCACCACAGATTCCACAGAAATACAAACCACCATCAGAGATTACTACAAACAACTCTATGCACATAAACCAGTAAACCTGGAAGAAATGGATAAATTTCTGGACACTTGCACCCACCCAAGCCTAAACCAGGAAGAAGTTGAAACCCTGAATAGACCAATAACAAGGACTGAAGTTGAGGCACCAATTAATAGCTTACCAACCAAAAAAAGCCCACGTCCAGATGGGTTTACAGCCGAATTCTGCCAGACCTACAAAGAGGAGCTGGTACCACTCCTTCTGAAACTATTCCAAACAATCCAAAAACACGGAATCTTCCCTAAATAATTTTATGAGACCAACATCATCCTGATACCAAAATCTGGCAGAAACTCAACAAGTAAAGGAAACTTCAGGCCAATATCCATGATGAACATAGATGCAAAAATCTTCAATAAAATACTGGCAAACAGATTGCAATAACACATCAAAAAGCTTATCCATTATGATCAAGTAGGCTTTATCCCGGGGATGCAAGACTGGTTCAACATACACAAGCCTACAAACATAATTCACCACATAAATAGAACCAAAGATAAAAACCACACAATTATCTCCATAGATGCAGAGAAGGCCTTTGACAAAATTCAACAGCCCTTTATGCTAAAAACTCTCAATAAACTAAGTGTCGATGGAACGTTATCTCTAAATAATAAACGCTATTTACAACAAACCATAGCCAATATCATACTGAATGGGCAAAAACTGGAAGCATTCCCTTTGAAATCTGGCCCTAGACAAGGATGCCCTCTCTCACCACTCCTATTCAATACAGTATTGGAAGTTCTAGCCAGAACAATCAGGCAAGAAAAAGAAATAAAGGGTATTCAATTAGGAAAGGAGGAAGTCAAATTGTCTCTATTTGCAGACAACATGACTGTATATTTAGAAGACCCCATTGTCTCAGCCCCAAATCTCCTTAAACTGATAAGCAACTTCAGCAAAGTCTCAGGATACAAAATCAATGTTCAGAAATCACAAGCATTCCTATATACCAATAACAGACTTAAAGAGAGCCAAATCAAGAACGAACTGCCATTCACAATTGCTACAAAGAGAATAAAATCCTAGGAATACAACTAACAAAGGATGTAAAGGACCTCTTCAAGGAGAACCACAAACCACTGCTCAAAGAAATAAGAGAGGGCACAAACAGATGAAAAAAACATTCCATGCTCATAATCAGGAAGAATCAATATTGTGAAAATGGCCATACTGCCCAAAGTAATTTACAGATTTAATGCTATCCCCATCAAGCTGCCTATGACCCTTTTCACAGAACTAGGAAAAAAAACCATCTTAAACTTCATATGGAACCAAAACAGAACCTGCATAGCCAAGTCAATTCTAAGCAAAAAGAACAAAGCTGGAGGCATCACACTACCTGACTTCAAACTATACTACAAGGCTACAGTAATCAAAACAGCATGGTACTGGTACCAAAACAGAGATATAGACCAATGGAACAGAACAGAGGCCTCAGAGGCAACGCCACACATCTACAACCACCTGATCTTCGACAAACCTGACAAAAACAAGCAATGGGGAAAGAATTTCCTGTTTAATAAATGGTGTTGGGAAAACTGGCTAGCCATGTGCAGAAAGCAGAAACTGGACCCCTTCCTGACACCTTACACTAAAATTAACTCCAGATGGATTAAAGACTTAAACATAAGACCTAGCACCATAAAAACCCAAGAAGAAAACCTAGGCAAAACCATTCAGGACATAGGCGTAGGCAAGGACTTTGTAACTAAAACACCAAAAGCATTGGCAACAAAAGCCAAAATAGACAAATGGGATCTAATTAAACTCCAGAGCTTCTGCATAGCAAAAGAAACAATCATTAGAGTGAACCAGCAACCAACAGAATGGGAAAAAAATTTTGCAATCCAGCCATGTGGCAAAGAGCTAATATCCAGAATCTACAAGGAACTAAAACAGATTTACAAGAAACAAACAAACAAACCCATTCAAAAGTGGGCAAAGGACATGAACAGGCACTTTTCAAAAGAAGACATATATGAGGCCAACAAATATATGAAAAAAATGCTCATTACTGGTTATTACAGAAATGCAAATCAAAACCACATTGAGATACCATCATGGTTAGGTATGAATGGCAGTCAGAATGGCAATCACTAAAAAATCTGGAGACAACAGATGCTGGAGAGGATGTGGAGAAATAGGAACACTTTTACACTGTTGGTGGGAGTGTAAATTAGTTCAACCATTGTGGAAGACAGTGTGGCGATTCCTCAAGGACCTAGAAATAGAAATTCCATTTGACCCAGCATCCCATTACTGGGTATATATCCAAAGCATTATAAATCATTCTATTATAAAGACACATGCACACGTATGTTCATTGTGGCACTGTTTACAATAGCAAAGACCTGGAACCAACCCAAATGCCCATTGATGATAGACTGGACAAAGAAAATGTGGCACATATACACCATGGCATACTATGCAGCCGTAAAAAATGATGAGTTCGTGTCCTTTGAATTGACATGGATGAATCTGGAAACCATCATTCTCAGCAAACTGACACAAGAACAGAAAAGCAAACAGCTCATGTTCTCATTCATAGATGGGTGTTGAACAATGAGAACACATGGACACAGGGAGGGGAGCATCACACACTGGGGTCTGTTGGGGGGGACTAGCGGAGTTACAGTGGGGGATAGGGAGTTGGGGAGGGATAACATGAGTAGAAATGCCAGATATAGGTGACGGGGATGGAGGCAGCCAACCACATTGCCGTGTATGTACCTATGCAACAATCCTGCATGTTCTGCACATGTACCCCAGAACCTAAAGTGCAATAAAAAAAAAAAATGCCAGACATATTCCTGCCTTGGGGACTTTGTACTGGCTGTTCCCTCTACCTGGAACACCCTTTCCTGGATACCCTCATGGCTAACTTACTCTTTTCCCTCAAGTCTATGTTCAAACCTTACCTTCTGTATAAGGCCTGCCCCAAACACCCTCCTTGAACGTGTAACCCACTCCCGATTTCAGTATTTCCAGTCATTCTCACTCTGCTCTGTTTTGTTCAATGGCATTTTTTTTTGCCTTCTGTATATAGTTTTTATTTTTTATGATTGCTATTTATCATCTGTTCATACCTATTAGAATGTAAGCTCTATGAGGGCAGGGATTTTTAATTCATTGATGAACCCTATGGGCCTAGAATAGTGTCTCATATGTAGTAGACTCTCAATAAACATTACTGCATGACTAGGTCTGCAATGTTACCACATGCTTTTATTTCACAGAGAGTTTTCTTTCCTGTCTCTCCAAGGGCAAATAAGCTAAACTGCGATAGAACTGAGTGTCTCTTTTTTGCTGTGGGGTTGTCAGGGAGCAGGGACTCTGTTGCCTTTGTCTAGGGCAGAAGGAATGGCTGTGGCCTGAGTCACTGATCTAGTATCTTTTCCCACTGGGCCTGGGCCCTTCAACTCTTGATAATGTTTCTGTGAGTAGAAATAGAGAGGCAGGTGGAAAAAACAAAAACAAAAAAGACTCATCCCACATGGTTAGATGTTCAGGGCAGCTCTCACATCTCGGGAGCAGTGAGGACTATCACCGAGCATTCTATGCACAGCCGTTCTAGATACTGAGGAAGAGAAATGATGTAGCACCAGGCCCGCAAATGCAGCAGTGCAGGAGCCCGGACAGGGCCTCGGGAGCAGCCTGACGCCGCAGATATTCAGTTCACTGGGCATAGCTTCTTCTAGACCTAAGCCAGGTGGACACTGAGTGGGATGGAGATGGGGGTGGTGGCGGGGGAAGACAGGGTCTCCCAGAAGTTGTGGAATCTCAGCAAGGATGCCAAGCCAGAGGCTGGCTTCAAGTAGCCAGATATCTAAATGGAGCAAGCTGGAGTCTTGGCCACTGTGGGGCTAAGGTCTTAGGCTGGCCAGTGGGGACAGGACCCAGCAGGGAGAGGAGTTGCAGCCCGGGAACCAGGCTGGCGCTGTGATCAGTTACCTGATGGGTGGGACAGGCAGCTCAGGAGAAAGAGTCTGGGCACCCTCAGCATCTCCAACCGTACCCCGGCGTAGGCTAGGAACTGGGGACAAGCTGAGCCACAGCGGGCGGGGGGCCTGGAGCAGTTCCGCTGTGGAGGTGGGAGGAACATAGAGCAGGGAAGCCAGGCTGGGCCAACCCAGGTGCTGAAAGGCTTCTTCTCGAGAGGAATGTCCGAGTCCAGTTCCTCTCCCTTTAGCTCCAGCCTCACCACAGAGCGGGGCAGGTCCTCACTACACCAGAGCTTCAGTTTCCTCACTCTCTTTCCTCGCAGGAGGGCTGAAATAACGGAAAGAGAGCAGCTCTGAAAGCCTCCCAAGTGTTGTGAGGCTCCTTCCCCAGTGCTCTCTGGAGAACCAGGTCTCTTGACTTCCTCCTTCCTGCCCCAACCACAGCCCAACCGAGGCAGTCTGGAGGATGAGGGACCGCGGCAGGCCTGGGCCTTACAGCTGAGTTCCCTCCCCTCTCCCTTGCCTAGCCAGAGCTGGTTTATTTGAACTAAGAATTTAAATGTAAATATGCAACATCCCTTCCCCTCTCCCTCCACTCAGTAGGAGGGAGCGTGTGTCCACCTCTGTCAGCTGCAGCAAGAGTGCCCTGTGCGCCCAGATCCTATCTACTTTGAAAAGAGCAGAAATATTAGACACGGCTAAATAAGAAAACACAGATTATTGCTGGAGACCCCTAAGGCCTACTTTGTCTGTGCAATAGTTTGTTTTACTTTTCACAGAATTTATTTTGGCTGCAGCCAGATTGATGGTGATTATATCTGAAATCCCTCCCACATATCTGTCACATAAACACTTCGTTTAATTCAGGTTTTTAAAACTCTATGGGCCAACGGGGAGCCAGCTTTCGGATTAATTAGTAGATGCTAATGCTGGGCATCTTGTCACATGGTCCAGCAGCTCAAAGGCTGAGGGCATGAGAGGGGCCAAGCAGGCAGCCCTGGCCCTTGTCTCAGGAGTTTGATCCTTTCTGCTGGGAAAGGAAAACCAGGGAAGATGTGGAAGGGGAAGAAGGCTGCTCACTGTCCAGCCTGGCTGGGGAAACAGATTCTGGGCTGCAGAGTGGGCCAAAGTCTCCCATCCGGACCCAGCCAGAGGGGGGAAATTCATACACGTTTTGAAGTCGATACAAAATAAACCCCAAGCTTCCTCAGAGTTTCTGTTGATAGCATCACTAGATCCACCACCTCCCGGGAAGGGGAAGGGCCTTAGGGGCCAGAGCAGGGGAGGGAGGACCTGCTCAAGCTGCTGGGAGTGAGCGCAGGGCTCAGAGCCTTGGAAGCCACTGCTCTGATTCCCGAGACCCCCCGGACAGCCCAGTACCCAGTGGTTGCCCGGGCCCTGCCAGCGCTGGGCAGGATTTCCTTTTGTGTGATGGAGTGTGCCTCTAACAGGCTGCATATGCCCACCAGCTGTTGCTCTCTTTGCCACTGCAGGCCAAGACAAGAAAAGCATTATTTCCTCCCTCCTACTAATCTCCAGGCCTCACTAACTTCACAGGCCTGCTTTGGGCATTGTTCACAGGGGACTCCTCTGGGGTGAGTTCCCCTTTGCGCAGAAAAGGCTCTTTTATTCCCCCCATTCCTTTTACCTTTCCCTTTGATATAGAGTCTTTCCACTAAGGGGCTATGCCGAGAGTGTGTAAGACTTCAACGGGGATGCTGGATTTGGAATTACAGGTTAATTACATCCTTACTGCTTCAGAAGGTGCCATTCCATCTGCATGAACGGTCCCAAGCCTGGGAGAACTCCTGTTCGCTGGAGAATGAACATTTTGCTGAGTGCCTAAGCCTCCAGTGTTTAGATGAACCGTCTCATTTAATACAAAAACCCAGCCTAAGAGGCATTTTTGAACCCGATTTCACACATGATGATTCTGAATGGAGAGGTAAATTCTGAATGGATTTGCAGGGGGTAAGCCAGCTAAGAAGTGGCTGAAACAGCACTGAGTCTATGGCTACCTGAGTCCATGTTCTAATACAACCCACGAGGTCTGGAAGTGAGGCTTCCTCACTCTTGTCTTTGCTCTGCCACTAACCAGGATGACCCAGATCAATTTCCCGACCTTCACCAGACCTCGGTTTCCTTCTGTGTAAAGGAGAGGCAGGCAACACCTCCCAGGCCCTGCCTTCCAGGGCCGCCTGCCTGGATTCTACATCCAAATAACCATGAGAACGGGACCATCCCCAGCTCCTCAACCTGCAGAGGGACCGGAGGCCAAAACCCAGCTCCAGCCAGATCCAGTTACTAACCAAACACTTGTCTTTCTTTCCGACTGAAACTGAACGTGCCTGTCTGACGCTTAGGGCTCTTGACTGAGAGTGCTCATTTTTAACCCTTTCACAGCAGCTTTGTTTTCTGCAGTGCATAAAACACAAGGCACCAATTCGTCAGACATGACTCCACTCAGACCTCACCTGGGGATACCCTGGGAAAAGAGAGATCCACAAGAGCCCAAGAGGGGCACATCATTTTTGGCTTAGCTTGTCCTAATTTTTCCACTCCTGTTCCCTTTTGTAAATGGCACTTTGGAAGTGTCATTATTTCACCCTTCTTTTTAAAATAAAGGATCCCATTGTTTAGTGAGCAAGAAAGGAGCAGCTAGTTTGGAAGGGAGAGGGGGTCTGGGACAGGAATCAGGATCGGGGGTCATGTCTTGGTACAGGCGTGTATGTTCCCCAAGGGGAAGGTGGGCAGGGCCAGGGCTCCCTGACAAGAGCAGGATAAGAATTTTGGTCTTCTGTACTGATTTTTATGGGCTTCCAAGATTTTTAAAACTCCACCCCCAGCACCAAAAAACAAACAAACAAAAAAGCAGACTCAGGGGACAGTACTGTGAAAACAATGAGAATCCAAATTCCAAAGCTCTTGCGTTCACCCCAGAATTAAGGCCGTGATAGTCAAAGCCAGGAATCAGTGCAGCCTGAGCACCGGCCACTAAGCTGAGGCCTAATTGTCCGACTGTGTTTCCAGATGCAGGCTTTCTGCCTTTGGCACGGACTTTTTCTATAACAAACCCACTTTGGGGTCATTCATCAGTGCATAAATGCACACCTGGGAGGTGGGGGGGACAAGCTCCCATTTTTTTGGCTTTATAAATACGGAACTCACGTTGCTCCGACTGACGTTTGCAGAAGCATGATAGATTAGAGCACCTTCCACCGCAGAGCAATTTCAAATAAACGCAAGACTGCTGGTCCAGGCTGCAGCCATCCATATCCTGCAGAGGAAATCAGCCTTTCCTTCCTGCGTTTTCCTTTCAGGTGAGCAAAAGCAAAGAAACAAGCATGTAGAGGAGTTCCATCTTCAAGCTTCCCACCCCACAAGGTCGGGGGAGGAAAGTGCAGATTCTCAGTTCCATTTGCTACTCAGCAAATGGGAGAAACTGGAAGTCCAAAACACAAAGCACTGAGGTCCCCAAGACCACCTGGGTACCAAAAAAGTGGAAGTGGGTAAGCTTCACTCCCGTCCAGTCCCCAGTGTCCCTGGGAATAGGAACTAAGGGCAACCTTTATATGTAGGTCAAATGGAGATTTGTCCAAATGGAGATTTAAAGCACTAGTAATGCTGCCTGACCCAAAATATTGCCTGCGCCTGATACCTGGAGTGGCACCAGTGGAGATGTATTTCTTTGTGTTAGCCGTTCTCTTACTTGGGTTTCTCTTCCTTGAGCAAATGTGCCAAGTGGGAAAATACGTTTGGCTCCCTAACTTCTCAGAGTGAATAAGTTCATCAAATCCCTTCCTAAAGAGGTCTAGAAGGAGCCATGGCAGTCCATTCACTAAACAAAAACTCAGCATCTACTTTGCACCAGCACTTTGCTAAATGCACTAGGAAAACAGGGTGAACTAAAGTAGATACAAGTGCCCAGTGCTGTCGTGTGCACCTGTAGTCCCAACTACTTGGGTGGTCAAGGCAAAAGGATTGCTTGAGCGCAGGAGTTTGAGGTTACAATGAGCCATGATCGCACAACTGCCCTCTAGCCTGGTCAACAGAGTGAGACTGTGTCTTTAAAAAAAAAAAAAAAAAGAAAAGAAAGAAAGAAAAAAAAGCAGACATGCGTCTTGCCTCTATGAGCCTACAGTCTACTTTGCAAGGCAGTCACACAATCATCCAAAGAACAGGAAACTATGACTGTGACAGGACGAAGACACCCTGAGAGCCCTTGATGGGGTCAGGAAGGCTGCCCTGCCCTGGCAGGGTGAGGGGTGAACTTCTGCAGGATAACTCCTGGCTCCTCAAGCTGCCTCCTGAAGGGTAGACAAGGAGAGGGAAGGCACCCCTGGTAGAGAACAGCACAGGCAAAGGCCTATCAACAGCGGACTGAGCACCCCAAGAACACTGAAGGGAGCTGGGGTGGGGATGGGACAGTGTTAACAGACTGGTGGGAAGGAGCACCAAAAACAGAGGGGAGAGACAGAAGGTGAGTGTCGCCTAGTTCATCTCCCTCCTCTGGCTGCAAAAGCCCCACCTGGTTGCACCATATTCAAGGGCAAATGTGATGATGACCTGTGGGCAACACTCCTGCAAGGGGCTGAGACAGTGAAACAGAAGTGCTAACCACTCTTAGTGACCAGGAGGCTGAGCTTGTGTGGAGCAGAGGCCAAGGTGGGCTGCTCCGTTGGGCTGAAGCTGCAGTGGCTGTGCCGGTGGGTAGCTGGCATCCTCACCCGCTGAAGGCTCCTGGCTCGGAGCCTCTGTTTACTTCATTTATGATTCTCAGGAACTGACAGAGAGAAACACATACCTGGGATTTCTGTGCTGCTGATGGCAGGCCTGATGCTCCCGTCCCCACTCCCCCACCCACCACCTGGTGCAAGCCAGAAGCACACTTAGAATTTGACAGGCTGCCGTGGCCTCCCACTTAATTATGTTGTCACACAAGCTTTCAGGGATTCCAAGAAGAAAACCCTCTTCAAGGAATTTAATTCTCCTTCTGAAGCATGCACTGGCTCCACACAGCCCTCCCCTCACCACCCTGGGCTTTCCCTCTGAAAGCTCCAGAGAGAGTTCAGCAAGTGCCAGATTGGTACTGGAAGGGAGTCACAGGAAGTGGGGGGTGGGAGAAGGCTCCTTCCGCTGTTTTCCCTCACATTCTTCTCCCCCAGTCATTCGAGCCTCAAGCCGGCATTTTCTGGGGCCTGTCAGTGATGGAGGGGGAGAAACTGCTATTACTGAAGTTCTAGAGACAGCCCAAGAAGCGCTGGAGGTTCGGAGAGGTGAGAGCCCCCTGCGGCTGGCCAGTGACACTCAGGTCTGTCCTATCACTGACTGCAGCATCCTGCTATTAAGAATCAGGACCTAAAGCTCTTCCATCCATATGTCTCCCTGCTGTTTGGAAGGTACTTTCACGTGTGGCGTGTTACGGAAACTGCTCAAGAAGTCTACAGGTCTCCCAAAAGGTCTTCTCAGTTGTCTTAGTTAGCAGTAGGGTTACCTTTCTCACCTTTTCTTCAATCTCAAGTTGTGAAAAAAGACGACTCCACATACGCCCTCTCCATTCATGACCTGTACATCTCCTTCCACACTGAGCGGAGCTGCTTTCAGTACCATGACCACTAATGCTAAGGTTCTAAACCCAGCGCCCTTTCTGAGTCCTCACTGGCTCTGCTGTATCTTTCCTGTCACCCACCAGCTTCCAGTTCACTTCCACCTCATCCCAGGCCATCTCCTCCCAGCCCACCTCCGCCTCCTCCCAGTCTACCATCTACTCCTCCCAGTCCACCATCTCCTCCCAGCCCACCTCCGCCTCCTCCCAGTCCACCATCTCCTCCCAGTCCACCTCTGCCCCCTCCCAGTCCACCATCTGCTCCTCCCAGTCCACCACCACCCCCTCCTAGTCCACCATCTACTCCTCCCAGCCCACCTCTTCCTCTTCCCAGCCCACCTCTGCCTCCTCCCAGCCCACCTCCACCTCCTCCCAATCCACCATCTCCTCCCAGCCCACCTCCGCCTCCTCTTCCCAGTCTACCTCCCACTCTGCCTCATCGTTCTGATCCACCACATCACACAGCTCTTTCTACCTAACTCATGGCTCCAACCTCAATCCACCTTCGATTTGAAAACATTGCTGAATAGCTGCTGTGGCCCCTTACACAAATGTCATTATCCACAGACAACAGACAACATACCTATGTAGAGATAAACATGTGTGTTCTGTCTCCAAATCATTTTCAATAAATGTTGCTACAACACAGCTCAGCTATGTAGACTTGCTTTTCAATCAATATTGCCTCAGGCTGGCAAATAAGGAAGGAAATCACTGGGAAATGCATTATTCATGAGCTCACCAGAGCGCTGATGACTGGCAATGATAAAGGTCCCCGTGTGAGCAAGCAGCGGTCTGATAGCTCTGTATCAAGTCAATCTATCCAGCCTGCTTCCTGTTTTCGGGAGCAGGAGTGGGGAGATCAGTTCTCAACACTTCTCTTTCATTTAGGAGAGTAGGCCGGTGCACCTGTGGGAACTGAACTTGTCTTTTGCTCAGGTCATGACACGTGGGGAACAGGATGGAGCAGAGGAAGGAGAGAACTGAATTCCCTCGGGGGACACCCTGATGAGAATTAATTAGAGGTCTGTCCCTGGTAGTTCTTCCATTCATACCTTCTAATGAGCAATACAGAATCTCTCTCTCTCAATTGAGAATTCTAATTGGCAGAGGGAAGTAATCATTGGACATTCATCCATATGGAGCCTTTTCCAGGTGGAAAGCCTAAGCATAGGGCAAGTTAGGGGTGCCCTGTGCCCCTCATCAATTAGCTTTCCTAGCAGAGAAGTGAATGAAGAAGGGGAGAGGGAAAGCCTCTGGGGCAGAGAATCCTGAGCTTACCAATGAATCCTCCAGCAACTCATTAAGTCGTCTTGGACAAGGTGCTCCCCTATACCTGGGCTTTTGAGTGCTCCCCTCCCCTTTTAAGTAAAAAGTTAGGAGCCCACGGCGTCCAGAAAAGAGACCCAAATTTCTTTTGAAGTGTTGCATGAGCTAGAGAGGGAGAGAAAGGGAAAACTGAGGAGGAAGAAAAAATTGTCATGTTCAAATTAAATTTCAAATCATGAATAACACACACTCATGAATAACTCATATGCACCTGAGAAATGTGTTATGTAAATGAACTCAAAGTTCCAAAGAGCACCAGTTCACACACTATCATACATGCAGGTGCAGGGGCTGTGAATCCCAGGACTGTAACCACAGAAGACACGACGATCACAGGAAGAATGGTACCATGAGTCACTTCCAGCCCTGCTAAAACAGCTATGGCCACAGTTGTTGAGCGTCCAAAGGAAGGTAAGTTACTTCTGATGTTACTTGTTGTAGGCCCCCACTCCGCTGTCTACTGACTCCCAAGCAGGTTGTGTGGCTGGTATATGTGAACAGCAGGGTCCAAGTCAGAGACCAAGGGATGCAGATTCAAAGGAAAGGGGTTGGGCAGAAAAAGGTCCAAGGATCCAGTCTCCCACTTCCCAGGTGAAGGGGAGTGGAGGTAATATCATTGCCTCTCAGTCCTGACCAGACAGTGGTCTGGGAAAAAGAAAATAAAGTCCCGGGACCTTAAACTCATTATGCCAAAGGGAAGAGTTAAACCTGGGAACTGGGTCAGGCAAAAACTGTTTTCCTTGTGCTCCCAGATAGCTGTAATCTCACAGGCTTACTTTAGCTCATGTAAAATGTAGATTCACTGAGCCAGAGAGAAATGCATAATTGACTTTCCCCCACTCCCTTCTTTTCATGTGTAAAATGTAGATTCACTGAGTACTGATCAGCACCTCACAGGAATGTGACTGCTTGCCTCATGGCCTACTCACTCTCCTTTTTTCTTCCCCTTCCACTTGCTCTGTCCCCCTTATATATTGAGGTTCACAAAACCTTCTTTGGAAAAAGCATAGGATGCAGATCCTACTGTGACTTGCATTTCTTTTTCTAAGGCATGTCCCCAACTTTGACAAAATAAACCTCTAAATCCATTGAGATCTGTCTCAGTCACTTTTTGATTGACAGGTCACAGATGAATGTGCAGGCTGAATCAATCACAAGGTGCATAAGGCAGGGCATGGGACAGCAATGCTCGGTCATTATTTGGCCAAGAGAGTGAATCTGCGCAACCAACAAAACCCCTCTGCGGTAAGTCACACCACACTTCTGTGAAAAGTCTGAGTTACAGATTTCTTTCTTTTTCATATTGCGTTGATATTTTCATATATACAAAGGGCTTTGAATGAGGTTAACAAAAATTGACAAATAGAAATCCTGTGGTTCCACTTCCCAAATAGAAAAAAATCACAGCTTATCATTGGCATGGTGGATACATTCAAGTGTGTGTTCCTCAAGTGTGTGACAATTGTTCTTCTAATTAAGCTACTTTTCCTCCTGTAATTTTATTCCTATGATGGCAGTTGCCTGAAGGAAAGGCTTGCAGGAATCTCAAACACATAGAACTATATTAATACCCATTGGATAGTGACAAGAGTAGCTAGGAATAAATACAACCGGCCCTCTGTATCCGTGGACTCAACCAACCTCAGATGGAAAATATTTGAAAGACAAAAAGGATGGTTGTGCCTGTACTAAACATGCACACGTTTTTTCTCTTATAATTATTCCCTTAACAACACAGTATAACAGCTAGTCACATGGCATTCACATTGTATTAGGTATTGTAAGTAGTCTACAGATGATTTAAAGTATACAGAAAGATGTGTGTAGGATGCATGCAAATATTACCCCATGTTATATCAGGAACTTCAGCATCTGTGGATTTTGGTGTCTGAAGGGGGTCCTGGAAGCAATCCCCCACAGCTACTGAGGGACAGCTGTAACTTTCTTTTTTTTTTTCCTTTTTTTTTTTCTCCGAGACAGGATCTTGCTCTGTCACCCAGGCTGGAGTGCAGTGGTATGATCTCAGCTCACTGCAACCTCCACCTTCCAGGTTCAAGTAATTCTCCTGCCTCTGCCTCCCAACTAGCTAGGATTATAGGCACCCACCACCATACCTTTTAGTGGAGATGGGGTTTCACCATGTTGGCCGGGCTATTTTTGAACCCCTGACCTCCAGTGATACACCAGCCTTGGCCTCCCAAAGTGCTGGGATTACAGGCGTAAGCCATCATGCCTGGCCAGGACAACTGTAACTTTCACAAAGCTTGTGCACTGTACTCTTTGGACGTCCTTTAGCTTCCTGCACAGATGCCACATCTAAGAGCCAGAGCCCAGCAGCGAGAAGGACTGGTAGCAGTAATACATTGCCATCTGGCCAAGAAAGTGCTATGGAAACAGTTCTGCTGTCTGTACTTTTTCTGGGTCATGAATTTGGGTCCATTTAGCATGGGGTGGAACACAGCAATAACGCCACAACAATAAAAACCCTCTTCTCCCCTGAATAGTCCCAGAGTGTGTCCTATGTCACAAAAGAGTATCTTAAAAATCATCTGGTCTAGTGTGTCCCAAACTGGGGTTTCCCAGAACACTCTCTAGGAGGTTAATAGGTAGGCTGTATAATAAGAACCTCATGCTTAGTTTGGGAAACATACATCATACCTCCCATATATTCATGATGCATATTGTAATGTTAAAGGTACTGAGAGTTATTGCAGTAGATAAACCTTAACTTTGATTTATTTGGCATCCAATAAATTTATCCATTTTCACCTTTTAGCACAGTCAATAAAATACTGTAGATGAAGTTATTGTGCTTAAATCCATATCTGCTCCCATCCAACTTCCCTCTTCCCCTAAATTCGTTGTTCCCATCCCACCCACACATAACTTTTCCAAGATTTTATTTTTATTTTTATTTGAAACAGTCTTGCTCTGTCACCCAGGCTGGGGTGCCGTGGAATGATCTCAGTTCACTGCAACCTCCACCTCCTGGGTTCAAGCGTTTCTCGTGGCTCAAAGGCATGTGCCACCACGCCTGGCTTATTTTTGTATTTTTAGTAGAGACATAGGGTTTCACCATGTTGGCCAGCCTGGTCTCAAACTCCTGGCCTCAAGTGATCCACTTCAGTAATTCCAGGCCTCCCAAAGTGCTGGAATTTACAGATGTGAGCCACTGCACCTGACCACTTTACCAAGATCTTAAAAAGGTTAGGTGAATGCCCAGATGAAGTTCTCAGAACACCTACTTGAAGATGGCAGCTTGTTGTATGCGGCTGATTGCTTTAACGGTCCCAATCCTTCACTGTTTCCTGTGTCCACGCCCTTTACTGCAACATTTTGAGTTCCTTTTCCCACCCCTTTGACACGGAGTTTGGTCATGTGTCTTGGTTTTGCCAACAGAAATGACAGTGTGTCAGTTCCCAATAAGAGTCTCAAGGGGCCTGTGTGATTCCTCCTGCTCTCCTCCACCTGTGCTATTGCTGTGAGAACATGCCCGGTTATCCTGCTGGAGGATGAGAGACACGTGGAGCAGGACCAAGCCACCCTCATCACCCCAGACAAAGCCAGCCCAGATCAGCTGTGGCCAGCCAACCACTAGACATATAAGTGAGTCCAGCCAAGCAGAAGTGCCTAGCCAACACCCCACTGACCCCAGAGGCGTGAGCAGTAAACACTGATTGTTGCATGCACTTGAGGTTTTGTGGTTGCTTGTCATGCATCATGCAGCATTACTGAGGCAGCAGATCATTGGTAAGAGAAAGAACATGGGCTTTGCAGTCGGTTATGTTAGACTCAAATCCTAGCGCCACTCTCTGTCAGCTGTACGTACCTGAACAAGTGATGTAACTTCTCTTAGCTTTCGCTTCTTCATCTTGAAGAAAGATAACCTTAGAGCATGATTATCGGGATTAACAGAGATCATGTATGAAAGCTCCTGAAATAGTGCCTGGCGTGGCAGGTAATCAGTGAATGTTACTTCCTTTGTGTGGAATCCTTTAGCTGTGTGCACAGAATTTTTAACTAAGGCTAAGCACTTTGGCATCTTCATTCGTAGATGTGAATGGTCTGGAGTCAGAGCTCATCAAGATTTCCCAAGCCATCCTGATGTACACACTATTTAGCAGCCTGCCTATATCACTTAGTGATGCTGCACAAACTTCTTTCCACTATTCCACTTTCAATGTCAACAGTCTCCTACCTAATTTCCAAAGGCCACAAAGTAGCCCTTGGAGTAAACATGCTACCATTTATTTTACTATTTGGGATGTTTCCATCAGTTTTTTTCCCATCCAAATAAGGAGTAAATATATATGCAATACCAAGATAGATAAAATGATGTAATTGTAAAATAGCATGTAATGAACAAAAGAAGAGCAGAGAAAGACATTTAAAATAACAGTCGTGTGTAATCCGTGAACATATGTCTCTGCAACAATTCCCTTAAAGAGGCACAAGTATTATATTTTTTAAAACTGTCTATCCTGAATGAATAAAGTAAAAGCTTTTCTGTCTAAAGGAAAAAGCATCAGTGTTCTGAGAAATTTTACTTCTGAGGTGCATCAAAGCCAAAACTCAAATTTGCCTGCAAGCTCTTAAAAAAGAGAGGACAAAGATAAAGCCCAACATTTCCAGATGTCATGGGTTCGAACTGGTGACACTGATGGTCATAATCCCCACCCCTCTGAACCTAGTTCTATTTCTAGTCCACTGGATATATAAGACAAACAACTGGGAACTTTCCACACTGGGCTCCAAAGAAAAGTGTCTGCCTCTCTCCAAAGCCCTCTGTGAGCTCACAGTCCCCTCAAAATGCCATTTTCCCCATTTCAGTTCCTTCCAGTGGAAAAAGTGGGTAAGTCTGAAACAGCCTCTGCCAACTGGTCCTTGGGGCAGCCGTACACCATTAGCAGATCCCCTGCTCCTGGAGGAAGTCATACCGGCCTACAGCGGAACTCCATTTCCAGTTATTACCGCTAGACAAATGGCTTTTAAATTACATCCTAAAAGGCTCACAGGCCATTTGTCTTTGTAAGTAATGGCACAAAATTTCCATTACTGCCATCCTCACCCTGCAGAGGGGGATTGTAGGAAGGTGGATAAGAAGGAGGCGCAGGAGGCTAAAATACCCAAGGCAGGGGCAGAAACACTCAAGATTTGATGCAGAAAATTTGGCAACTTTTCTGGAGCCGATGGGAGCATCCAATCTGGCAAGACCTCTGAGAAGACAGCAGAGGTGGCTTTTCCTGGAAGCTACCTACATCAACAGAGATAACCGAGGTGGAACTTCCTGGGTGGGAAAGGGGAGCAGGTATGAGCAGCACTGGAGTGTTACCCAGAGATACAGCTGGATGGTGGCCATGACCCAGCCTCGACCACCAGGCTAGAGAGTCTGGATTTCACTCTCTAAGATGGAACCTTGTGAACAATTGGACTTCCCAAGGAAGTGGCCAGATGCCTGGCCCACGACCAGAGACTGGCTCTGACTCTGAGCTCAGCCCCTGGGGCTCCAGGACTCTCTCCTCACCTTCCTTGGGAGATCTTAACAGCCAGGAGCTGCTACTTCTACCAGGCTAGGTGTTAGCTCTGTGACATGTTATGAATAGGGAGACATTAAAAAAAAAAATTCCAGCATTCCTCCTCCATGCTCTAAAGACTTTGTTTACCTTATTAGTTGAGGCCTGTCAGTTCCCCTGAGAACTGACAGGTCTGGAGGGTGAAGGAAGCTGTCACCGCATGGTTTCCACGCTGACAGTCTGTCTCGACTCCGTTTCAGCACACAGCCAGCCTCGAGGCACCAAGTCACGCTACATCTTTCAGATCTGTGGCCTCCTTGAGGTGTGGTAGGACCAGTGCCCCCAGACTGGAGCCCAGAGAGTCATAGAGAGGGGCCCCTGAGTCTGCTGAAAACAAAAAGCTGCCAGTGTTCACGGATGAAATTATCATCATCTTGTATTGCTGGATGTGTCTCGTTCCCAGAAGGAGACGCTGCTTCCGTGTAACCTTCTCCTCTTGCTTCCTGTAAGAGATCTGAAGCCCTGTCCTTCATGGAAACAGTCCTCAGCCTGGCTATTTAAGATACTCCATATATTAACTCATGTCCCTCAAATTAGAGTTGATCACAGACAATGCATACCATCCAGTGGATAGGCATTGTTTATGTCCAGGAGAGTTGATTTTATAAAGATAAAGGGATTGAAGGGAAACTATTATTTTATAATAGAACAAATACAACTATATTAAAAAATAGAATGCAAAAACATCATGCATTCTTTAAGATAACACAAATACCCAAGGTGTTTTTTAAGATAACACAAATGCCCAAGGTCCAGATTCCTTGGGTTTATGTTTCTGCTCTTCTCTGATATTAGGAATACTTTGGTGAAAAGTTTAAGAATCACTTTACTAACATGACAAGTTACAAAATAGTTCCCAGTATCCAGTTTCCAGCAAGTCTACAGAATAGGGTTGGTGTTTCAAGTTCTTCATTTATAGCAATAATAAAAAGATATCATTTATATACCAGGTCCATCCTGAGCACTCTATATGCATCGTCTTCTTTAAACATGGCTTCTGCCCAATGAAACAAGGATTTTTATCATCATTGTACAGAGTATAAGTGACCAGCCCAAGGTCACGCAGCTACAAAGCAGTGGCACCAAGATTTAAACCCAGTAAAAATATGACATCAGATCCTTCTCTGTTAGCCATTTATCTACACTGACTATAAAATGAAGAGGCTGGATTGAATGACTTCAGAAGTCTCCAAGCCATGTACTCCCTGGGCAAAAACAGATGGAATGTGATCAGATAAACAGAAGCCCTTTCTTATAAAGACAAATCAGAGACAGTCAAGTCATTGTTAGTTCATTCTCCTCCAGTTTTTGGTAGGTAAGAATTCTGAGCTGGGTTTATGATTAGTGTCAAGTTGAGCAAAATTGAATCCAGGAAGGATTCCTGGAGAAAAACCACTGGAGTGGGCTCAGAGGACCTGGATCCCAGGGGCTTTCCAAAGCTTCCAGGGTGCTGTGGTAGGATGTGTAGTAGCCACAACCACCTGGAAAGTTAATAGAGAAGATGACATTAAGGGACAAACATATGATTTGAAAAGAGGCCACACAGCTAAGGAGTGGACCTAAGAGGAATGCCTGTGTTCCTGTGGGTGTGTTAGGGGCTCTTGGCAAAGTGGCTCCAAAGGTCAGGGACATCTGATACCTGAACCACACCTGCCTTCCCCTTCCAAAAGCTATCTCTTGGTCTAGGATGCTGGCCCTAAGACCTGGTCCTCTGGGCCTGTTTTTATACAAAGCACAATCAAGGCAGGTTTGAGCCACAGAATCAAAGCAGGGAGCAGACAACCACGCAGGGAATCCAGGGGAAGAGAACAAAGGGGAGGGGGTGTGACACAAGATCATGCAGCCTCTGGAAGGAGACATGCGTGCAGGTGGAGAGACCCCCACAGATCCCATGGTCCCTCAGCTGACATGGCTGGCGGCAGGAGGGGAATGGAGCCACCGGCTGAAAAAATGGGGACTTTTAAAAAATATCATTGACTTGAAGCCTTTCTTCCCCACCTGTCTCTGAATGCCCACGACTCCAGCCACTTCTAGCGGAAGTCACCGAGGTTCAGCCACCTCTTCCCTGCAGCAGCACACGACTCCCCAAAGTGCAGAGCTCAAGATGATGCCCCCAAAGTACATGGCACCACTTGGCCAAGGATGGAATGCTGTGAAGATCTTTAAGATGTTTAACAATTGGTATGACTTGGGCACCATGAGAACGGTGTTCTCACCAAAGGCATCTTCATGTTGAGTCCCTCCTGCCTTTTCATTTTAACCTTCAGTGATGTCCCCCCATGTGGGGCAGGCAGTCACCCTTAAGCCTATTTGCTGAGGATTCTCTGTTGGCAGCATCAGCCTGTCTGTCCCAAATCCCTCCTCACATCGAACATGCTTCCCCCAATGCCTAGGCTCTCTCCTTCAAAGGCCACCAAAGCATGTGACACAGGCATCCCTCGTTCCAACCTCCAGTTGTCACTCAAGCTTTCTCCTTGACATGCCTGCTCCTCTCCTTCACTGGCCGCATCTCCCCATCCTGAGCTCTGCCTTCGACTTCCTGACTCCAATAATGCTTCCCATGTTGTTGGCATCTCTGCCAGGACACTGTAGTCTGAAGTTGGCATTTGATGTTATGAAATTCGGCCCCTGACTGGCCAGTGCCCTGCGGTGTTCTTTTGACTGCTTCATCCATCAGTTTTGCCACTCCATCGAGGCTGTGCACTCCTGAGGGCAGGGAGTGGGCTTCGAGTTCTTCTTGTAATCCCTGTTGTGTCCCGGGCAAGACTGGGCACTCTGCAGGTGTTCAATGACCATGAAGCAACCAAGTTGACTTGTGCCTGGAAGCGAGTCCTGGTGCAGACACTGGTGCACGTCTCTTTCCAGAGGCCGTGTGAACTTGGGTCACACCCCCTCCCCTTTGCTGTCTTCCCCTGGATTCCCTGCATGGTTGTCTGCTCCCTGCCTTGATTCTGTGGCTCAAACCTCCATCTTGGGGCCTCAGTTTCCTCTTCTATAAAATTAAAGGTTGTACTGTGGTCCTCAACCTGAACATCACATTAGAATCACCTGGGAACTTAGAAGAAGTCTCACTACCCGGGGCCTATTCCTGGGATTCTGTTTGAACAGTGTTGGGTCGGATTGGACATCAGTTTTTGTCCTCTTTTAAAGTACCGCAGGTGATTCCAACACACAGGCAAGGCTGAGCACACCTAGGATAGATCATCAGACAGTCCCGTGCAACTCTGTGATTCCATGAATGGATCTGAATGGGATGGTATTCCAAGTGAGCTCATTTGTAACAGAGGGTTTGGTTTAAAGGTCATCCTGATGCATGGACTGGGGAACGGCCACGGGTGGGGACTGTGGCAATAGCCACTGTCAGAGCTCAAGCCTTGTCATCATCTGTGCCTGTGGCAGGTCCTCCCCTGGCCCCTGCTCTTAGGCAATGCATTATTTCCAAAGGACTCTCAGACGCCGAATGAAAGGGTTAAGTCCTCCCCAAAACCCACCTCCCCGCAACATATTACGTGCTCTTTAAAATGTCAGGAAAAGTTCAGAATTGCTGTTGGCAGGTTGTGCCAAAATTCTTGCCTGAACATATTGGATTATAAAATATGTGGATATGACAAGCATATCTGACAGATCAGTTTACCTTATACTAAGATGATGTTTAAAAGAAAGACACTTTTTTTCACTGTTGTGGTTTAGGGCTTTTTGCTTGTTTTGTGTGTTTCCTGAGTGTTTTCTTTCTTTTCTCCTTCTTAAAATATGGTCCTGACTTTGAGTTGTGACATCAATTAAAAACTCAGCTAATGAAAAAGCTAAACCCTTGGGAACGCATTAAAGACCACTTAGGAAAGTTGATTCCGGCTCCTTTTCAAAGTCAAATCTTAGACACCTAACCAAGTTCAATTACAGACATCCATTATTCCTTGAGTATAAAAGTCTTTTTGTAACCCTCTCTCATTGTGGGGCTGCATAAATGGAGCATTTCATATTTTCCCTCTCTTTCTCTTTCTTCCCTTTCCTTCCTTCTCTCTCTCCCTCTTCACTCCCTCCCTCCCTCTCTCACTTGTTGAAACAAGCACAGTAATTGCATTACCAGATTTTCAGGATTAACTTTTGGTTCAAGAAAAAGTGCTGAGTTTGAGCGTGTATCTGTAATTAGAGGTGGTAGGGTAATTAGCTGCACACAGCTAGACAGTCTACAAGGGGCCTAGAAGACAGGTCTATTTGTTCTGTTTCATCACATGATTTAATCAAACAGTGAGTGCCTTGCCCACAGGCCTCACAAAATAAATATTTGCTGATTGATTGGTTCATCAAACAACTGGTCAATTCAGTTAAACCAGCTCTTTGCTGTCCAGTAAGCCAAGGAAAGAAAAATAATTGACCTAAGTCTTTCACTTTTCAAACGGCTGCTTTGCTGCCTTACAGAAACACTGCAGAACAGCACATGGTGAAGGTGTTGAAATCCACTCCTTTCTTTCCCTTTAATGGCTTTCCAAAATAAATAGCATTAAAAATCAATAGGCTAAAAAATGAACCTCAAAATGAAAATCTACAAAAGATATTCATCACTTTGTCTAGATGAAGGTCTGCTTCTCAAGCTGCCTGTCTTGTTGGGGTCAAGGTATATCCCATCACTGAAAGATGTTTAAGTCCAGTGTATCCCAGGAGCAGAGCTATCTTTACCCAGGGAGGCATCCTCTCCACTGCCAGCTCTCTAGAAGCAAATGCAAAGATGTAGTCAAATCCCTGGATATTGTGATGTGGACATGATAATATCTAGATGCAAAGGAGACATGAAGGCCAGATGCTGGTGTCCTGCTAGCCTCCCAGGGAAACCTTTGCTTTCTGTGCCACCCGTTCATTAGCAGGCTGCAAAAAACTGGCTGGATGCCCCAGTCTGCCCATTGGTAGAAATCCCCAGTGGAGAGTGCCTATGAGCAAGGTGCTCACTTTATTTTACATTCTGGAGCCACTGATCGGAGGATATTTGTCTCTGTTGGGCTCAGAAGAAGTTCACCCATAGTAAGGCAGGGATCCAGCTGTGCACAGAAATGCCTGCCCGGAGGCTCTCTGCTGAAGCTGAAGAATGGCAGGGAGGCAGCTTTCCATGAAAAGCAATTTAAAATGACATGATGTTAAAGGCCAGGAGTCCAAAAAAAGGCAAACATCCCATCACCTGTGAGTGATCCCCTGAGCTCGGGGAACATTTTTTAAAAATCCGTCTCACAATCGCCCAGTGTTTAACTTGAAGTCCATTTGTTAATTTGGTAAACACAGACATGATATTGACAATATGCCTCTAATCCAGGCAGGAAGGAAGTATCCGGTGTCAGGCAACTCCAGGCCTTCTCTAGTGCCCCTCACCTGAAGGGCTGCATGAGGTGGGACAGCTCAGACAGCAGGTGGAAGGGCAGTGGGGTCAGGGGTTCCTTAACCCTCTGAGGGCCAGGACACTCTTCCTTGGGAGTGGGAGAGGAATCTGTCAATCTCCTCTCTTCCCACCACTCTTAGCACTATAAAGCGGTTTACAGTTTACAAAACACCCTTCGTATTTTCTGACTAGTTAAATCTTCAAGCCTGTCCTTTGAGACAAGCTGTGATTGTTAACTTCATAGGTCAACCTGGCTGTGCTACAGTGCCCAGATATTTGGTCAGACATTATTCTGCATGTTTCTGTTAAATCAAGTTAAGTGGGCTTTGAGGAAAGCAGATTACATTCCATAATGTGGGTGGGCTTCATCTAAACAGCTGAAGGCCTTAATGGCACAGAGTTGCCTCTTAGAGCAAGAAGAAATGCTGCTGGCAACCTGCCTTTGGACTCAGTCCATGGCTCTTCCCTGAGTCTTCAGCCTCATGGCCTACCCTGCAGATTTTGGACTTGAACCTTTACAATCATGTGAGCTAATTATTTAAATCTTTTTCTCTGTCTTCTCTCTCTTGCTCCCTGTCTACTGTATCACACGCACACACCCCTACCTACCTTGTTGTTCTGTTTCTCTGGAGAACTCTGAATAATACACTGGAAGTGTTATCAGTCCTGTTTTATGATGAGGAAATGGGCTTAGTGAGACTAAGAATTCACATTGGGCTACTGTGGTATAAACTGGTCACTCAGAATCAGTGCACTGGGGCAGGTTCACACATGATGACTTCATCATTTAGAAACGTAAAAGGCCAGGGCTGGATGAGAACCCAAGAGGACAGGGCTTTGGCCCCTGATGTCAGACAAACATATGTCTTGATCATGTCACTCTGTTCTTGAAGATTTCTGGGGCTTGTGCCCCCACCTCCCACCCCTTTCACCCATAGCTTATTCCTCCCCTCCTGATTGAATCTACCTTCTTTCTTAAGGTAACCCCATCTTCTTTGATGGCATCATCCACACAGGGAAACTTGCCTGACTGTAAAGTTTCTAGCAGGAGGCTTCTCCTTTAAATGACAGTTTTGAATAGCACCACACAATGTTCAGAGCATAGCAGATGCACAGAATGAACAGTCATGTTAGTGGCATCCTGTGAATGTAGCCTGGGCTTTGTAAACCATAAGGCATTCAATAGAGGTAAGGAGTCACCATCATTACTATTCTAGGTTGCAGGACTGAGTGAGGTTGAGAGAACACACAATTTCTTAGGTGTAAGAAGCAGGTCATAAAAGGTTCAAGTTCAAGGTGGAGATGACTCCATGCTAAAAGTTAGGTTAAGTGAGATGATATGAGACGTAAGACCCTGAACTTAAGTAAATAAATTCTGAACCCTGGTTCAATCATTTTTCTTTCCAAACCGTCTCACTTCTTCATGGTAAAATAAATAGGGTTCCCTTCTTTATTAAGGAGAATTGTTTAGATTGCGAGAAACAGAAACCAACTCAAGCCAACTTAAACATACAAGTGCAGTTCTCACAGAACCCAAGGGCCAGAACAGCTGAACCTAAGGAAGGCTCTGGAATCTGAAACGGAAGGTCCTGGGGGAACCCAGGAGAATCTTTTTCTTCCTCCTCCAGGGACTTCTTTCTTGTGCCTCCGTTAACTCAGTCCACATAGTAGAAAGAAGCCTACTCACTGGTCCTAAATTTATATTTTTCCTTTGTTCAAAAGTAAAAAATGGAATCCTGGCTGGATGCAGTGGTTCCCGCCTCTAATCCCAGCACTCTGAGAGGCTAAGGTGGAAGGGTCGCTGCAGTCCAGGAGTTTGAGACCAACCTGGGCAACATCACACAAGACTAATTTTTAAATTTTTTGTAGAGATGAGGTCTCTACAAAACATGCAAAAATTAGCATTGTGTGATGGAGTATTTATATTGTCTTAGCTACTAGGGAGGCTGAGGTGGGAGGATCACTTGAGCTGGGAGGTAGAGGGAAGTGATATCAGTCATTTTTTATGGATGAGGAGACTTTTTTTAAAAAAAGAGAAAAAAGAAGAGGAAGAAGAGGAGGATGAGAAGGAGGAGGAGGAGAAGGAGAAGAAGAAATGTAATCTCTTGTTCCTTATTCCAGATTTTAGGCTAAGAAATTCTGATGGCCAATGTTTAAGCTAGATGTCCACTCCTTGTCCAGTTTGCTATGGTGGGTGCTGGCATCAGTTCCACCAACACGGCTGGCCAAGGCCTATCCTCGTGACTCATGGCTGTAGATTGTGGGCCATGGCCTCCAAATTGGCAACCATACCAGCATTTGTCAAACCTGTCTCTGCATCAGAATCACCTGGAAAACTTAGGGAAAAATACAGCTTCCCTAAGCCTACCTGGCACAGAGACCTTGGACTAGTGGTTGCAAGCAGTCTTGTCTATTTTTCCTAGAACATTCTAAGAATATAACAGGATAATCAATACATTTAGCAGTAGTCTCCTCCCTCCTCTTTCATCCCTACTTCCCCTCTCCCCATTCAAATAATTCTACACAACTGTTTGAAGACCTCTTTTGGGGAAACCACTATAAAATATCATCATGCAATGCAGAGTAAGAGATGCAGAATAATAAGCTAATGACCTTGTGCACGCCTTTTACTGTGTATCAGGAGCTTTCCCACTTACCAAGTGCTTCCTACCAACTGGGCATTGTGCTAGGCTGTTTAATAAATATCACTTCATTCCATCCTCACAATTCCATAAGCTACATGCTTTTCTTTTTCATTTGACAAAGAAAATGAAGCTCAGAGAAGTTAAACAACTTGCCCAAGTCCCCTTAGTAAGTGACAAAACCACTTACTTATACATCTGTCTCCTTGGGTTGGCCCTTTAGTGCCATAAGGTCTGAGGTCATAGGTACCTACTTTTGCCCATCCCAGTATCCCCAACACTAAGTGTGATGCCTGACATAGGAGAGGTGCTCAATAATATCTGTGGGTGAGTGCCAAGTAAATGATTGGCAGCCTGACCAGTTTTAGGCTGAGCTACTCCATGTATCCCAGGGAGAGCTTCCCAAACAGCTGTCTGTGGCCCCTTCCCAAGCCCTATGGGCTTCTAGGCAGACTGAGCTCCATATCCTCTCAGTAGCTGGGGCAGCCAGACCCTGCAGACCTGGAACGTCCTCTGGCTGTTAGCACCTCATCTACTTTCCCTAGAATGTCAAACTATTATGTTCTGTGTGTGTTATGATCTGGGAAAGTGGGAAGTATAGCACAGTCTCATTTAAAGAGTAAAGATTAGTCCTACTCATCAAAGATTTAGAAGGTGGGCTGTACCCCCACCCAGCCCTTTGTGGTTATCCAACAGCTATTCTGAGATCTTCAGAAAGTTGTTCTGTATCCCCCATCTTGGGAGAGTAATGGAATGACAGTCCTCCTGAACCAGCAGCCACCTCCCTTCTAGCCAGAGCACCCCAAAGCTTTCTTCACCTGGTCCAGATTTAAACTCAGACCCTAGTGGTGGGGTGCAGGCAGGGGCAGAGATGTTGACTGAGGCCAAGGCTGACAGCATCTGGCATTCCTCATATGAAACCCAGAGTCTCTAAGGCCAATGCCAGGACTCTAAAATGCCTTTCCTGCCAGGGGATTATGTTCATTTGCACAGGATCTGAGATAGAAATTCCAAAGAGATGATACTGGAAACCAAAGGCCTATATCATATTAATAATACAGACAGGAAGTCTCCCTCAGCAGCTGGTAGCAAACATATATTAAATAAAGAAAGGGACCTGGCCCCAGCCCAAACCCCAGCAATCCAGCCAGGTCATTTCAGATTACAAATAGAAATAATTACACCGTATCATGGACCTTGTCTCTGGTTAGCTATTAGGTTTCTGTGCTTACATGCTAATTTCTGAGTCAAGGAATCAGAGATCCCCCAGATTAGGTAGCTACCACCGCTCAGCAGGCTACAAAAATCAAGCTGTATTTACACTTCACTTGGATCCTCTGTGTCCACGTCAGCTGTAGAGAGAGCAGGAAGCCAAAGTCAGCTGAGGGCTGCGTTACAAGCATAGCACAGAGCATCAGCTCTGCCTTCAGAGGACTTGGGCCAGAGGCCTGGCTTGGCCACTCACCAGCTGAGTGACCGTGGGAGAGGCAGAACCCACATTTGACCACTTCTAGCTTCAGTGTGCCCAAGCACCTGAGCCCTCACCTTCCCCAAACCCCAATTCTAGTTCCCAGCACTTCTTCAGCTAGAGCACAGCTAGCCAGCAAAGCTGATGTCAAGAGTGGACAATCACATCTTTAAGTAGTATGAGTTCAAGTGTAGATGAATAAAACTTCAGCCTTCTTATCTATGAAATGAAAATAATTACCCTGCCTGGATTCTAGACCCATCTGGGTTCACGTTCTTGCTCAGGTCACCAGTTGTGTAACTTAAATTCTTGTGGTCTCAATTTCCTCATCCATAAAATGGGAACTGGCTTCCAGAGAAAAGTAATGAGATTATTGTATTTCTTCTCTTGCAAACTGCTAGTTTTTGTCCTTTGTCCATTTTTCATTTGGGACACATCTTTTATTGATTTTTTTTATTATTATACTTTAAGATCTGGGGTACATGTGCAGATCGTGCAGGTTTGTTACATAGGTATACACGTGCCATGGTGGTTTGCTGCATCCATCACCCCATCATCTACATTAGGTATTTCTCCTAGTGCTATCCCTCCTCTATGCCCCCACCCCCCAACAGGCCTCAGTGTGTGATATCCTCCTCCCTGAGTCCATGTGTTCTCATTGTTCAACACCCACTTATGACTGAGAACATGTAGTGTTTGGTTTTCTGTTCTTGTGTCAGTTTGTTGAGAATGATGGTTTCCAGCTTCATCCATGTCCCTGCAAAGGACATGAACTCATTCATTTTTATGACTGCATAGTATTCCATGATGTATATGTGCCACATTTTCTTTATTCAGTCTATCATTGATGGGCATTTGGGTTGGTTCCAAGTCTTTGCTATTGTAAACAGTGCCACAATGAACGTACGTGTGCATGTGTCTTTATAATAGAATTATTTATAATCCTTTGGGTATATACCCAGTAATGGGTTTGCTGGGTCAAATGGAATTTCTATTTCTAGATCCTTGAGGAATCGCCACACTGTCTTCCACAATGGTTGAACTAATTTACACTCCCAGAGCTCTTTCTATGTGATTAAACTTTAACCTTCATAGATGCCATATTTTTTCTTAGTCTGTCATTTGTTTATGGTATATAAAATGCTTAGCATGGTGACTAACACATTGGCAGCAATCTTATTGAGAAGTGGTCTGTAAGTGGGAAAGCTCCATGCACAAAATGAGCTATCATTATTTTACTATTACAACAAGAACACGGCTGAACCCAAAGAAGAGGAGCTCCACCTTCCTGGGAAACTGCAACCAGTGAGAACTGGCTGGACAGAGACAGTGGCGAGGAGACAGACGTGGCTTTTCGAGAGACCAGGAGTCCTCAGGTGAGAAAGACAAATGCTGAGAGGAACTAAGACCTTGAAAATGAAGGGCTCTCCTTGAAAGAGAATATATTCCATCCCATCTCCATTGCCATCCCTCTCTCTCCTCCTCTCTTTCACACACACAAGCTTGAGAGAGCAATAGAAAGGCTCACATTCAAGATTATTCTACATCACACTGTTGGGAAAAACCTAAGAGAACAGCTTCCCTAAAGAGTTGGCCCCGGCTAGCATAGAAACCAGTCCATGGGAGGGTAGATACATTTGTGTGACTAAGGGTCATGACTGGTAATTAAGAGGAGGCCTCTGAAAACAAGAGGAATATGTAAACATGAGCGCCTGTACTTTTACATGCACTCTCTCACTTGATCCTCAAAGCAGGTCCTCAGAGGTGTCCCGGACAGATACTTCCAGGCCATTTCACAGAAGGGGAAACTGAGGCTCAGGAGTTCCATGTTCAGTTGGTAAATGACAGAACGGGAACTAGGATCTGAGTCTTGATTCCTATTCGAAGTTATTCATTCAACAAACATTTACTGAGACCCTACCTTGCTCGTGGCTCTGCGTTGTGGGTTTGTTCTAACTCCTGATCACAGATGTTTCCAGGGTCGCTCAAGCCATTCTATGCGGGCCGCATGCACTCTGGGATTCCCAGAATCAGAGTCTCAGGCTGGACGGACTCTTCAAAAGGACCCTGGCCCGATGGCATGTCTTGAGGTTTTGAAATGTTCCTCCAGCATATGCCTAAGAAAACGGAACGTTGTTCTGTGGGCAGCTCTTTGCCAAACAGCTGGACAGTTGTACCTCTAGTAAAGACAGAGCTTGTGCACCAAGCAGAATCTTCCAGTTTATTTGGTAGCATAAGAGGTTTGTGAGCCTAGGAAATACCTTTGGTTTCACTGCCCCAGTTGAAATCCCTTTTATGTTTTAGTTCCTGCTAACTCAGCAAGATGAACATGGCTTGGGTTAGGGCTGATGGGGAAGAAGATACCTCTGGTGCCTAGACCCAGTTCACTGCCAAACCCAAACAGCCCCCAGTGGGTTCCATCTCATTTCATTCCTGCTGTACACAACCCTTGCCCCCACCCCAACCACCAGGAGCGATCTGCACAGTGGTGAAGCCACAGAGACCCAAAGCACGCCCAGGACCTCACCGCCGCACAGGGCTCACAAGTCTTGCCCCTCACCCTCCTCCCTGGCCTCCTTTCCCTCAAGAACCTCTCACCTTTCAGGAAAGACTAATCAGCCAGCGTCCAGAGCCCTGGTAACAGAGCTCAGACACGGGATCGGATGTCCGGAGGGCCCCAATGTAAACTGCAGGTCACATCCTTCAACTTGATTCCTCGCTCCATCTTACACTTTGTGTGTTTCGGGGGGACAAGGCAGCTGATGGTGAGAGAGAGAAGTCCCTGGCATGGGGCTGTGGGATGAGGGATTGTTCTAAAATGGAAAAGTTACTTCTGGTCCAGAGAGGAGCGACTGATTTAAGACCTTGGAGGAGAGGGGAGGGAGGGCCGCCCTGCGGGGGCTCCAGCACGAATCTCCATTTCCCTCCCGCTCTGAGCCCCAGGAAGAGGAGCCAGCCCTTCTCTCTGTTCATGCTCCAGGAAGCCTCTTCAGAACTGTGTCTGGAGGTTCTGGGCTCCTCGTTTTCTCAAGTATAACATGGAAATCTCTGAGAAAATGAGATAAAATATCAGTGCATATCAGTCTTGGGAGGAAGAATGCTTGAAATGCACAGGAAGGTTCTCTTCCATCCTGGACCATGTAATTGCAGAGAAAATGCTGCCTTTCATTCCCTAGCAGTGACAATGTTGAATGGGAAGGATGGTGGCACCTGAGGACTTTCCACCAACAGCGCATGTGGTGGGTATCTAGGAAAACAAAGTTCCCCGCAGAGCTGCGATAAACCTCACTCCTGTTTTCATGGGAGGAGTTGGAGAGGCCTCCTGCCCTAACCCAGGGCCCCAGGCTCCCAGACACCAGGAACACAGAGGCAAGCCTGCCCAGGCCCACCCATCTCCATCTGCTCACACCCTCAGGGCTCAGGAATCAGAGAGGAGGCCCGCTTTCCTAGCAGAGGCCTCTTCTCCAGAGCTGCTCTGTGCCCTAACATGCCATTTGTGGGTCACACTTGAGTCTGGGCTTTTCCGCTGAGCAAATCTCTCTCTCCCACAACAGTCGTGGCCTGACAGGCTGATGGTGGGACTGCTGCACGACAATATTTAGACACATTGCTAACTATTTCCAGCTGTCTGGAGGACCCTGGTACTAGATGAGGTGAGACTCTTTAAGGTTTCACTGTACAGGCAAGGGCAGCCCACGGGCATTCCCTAAACCTTTTTCTACTGTCCTCCATTTGATGAAAGACTTGTGGTTAAACCTTTATCTTCCATAAACATTTAAAATGTGGTTACCTTGATTTCCCTGTCTCATTTTCGTTTTATTAAAAAAATGGGTTCCTTGCAGTAAAACATCTGATACTGTGGATGTTCTGCAGAAAACAGATGTTTCTCCATGTAATAGACGTCGGCAGGCCTCTGTGCGCCCACCAGGCCTCACTCACACTCACACACACGCACGCACACGTGTGTCTCGTGAAAGGCCAGAGCGGGGCTGGCCCTGTGAGGCAGGCTGAGGCTGAACGGTCCTACAACCACAGGGCTTCAGTCCCTACAGCCGCGAGACCTTTGGGCCAAGAGGCCAGAGGACCTGCGAGTTTACCACCGAGAGAGGTAACGAGGTCTGGAACTGTAATTGGGGGTTTCATCACTCCTGAGGTCTCGCTCTAAACACTTCCCTGCATCGTTCCCTGTTTTCACTCTCTGGGGCCTCCTCACACAGCGAGGCTCAGCTGAGCACTCCAGCTCTCTCTGCTCACATGGGAGATAAGGGCAGAGTTGAGATCCAGCAGGTGCAATCTTTCTCCAGGGTGCACAGAAACACCTGGGGACCTTGCCAGGTCAGCCCCTGGCAAAGCTATAGGTAGTCCTTCTTTTCATCTTTCTTCTCCTCTTTATACATCCCAGTCCTAGGCTGAAGGGAGGCCCACACAGGGCCCAGGGTCTTAGAAAAAGCCACTGTTTTTACCTCCTCCACTCAAGACAAGCAGACACACCTTTGCCAGCATCATGCCCAAGCATTGGGACAGCCTGACTCACTCACTTTCCCAGGAAGTTTGCTTCCCATCCCTCCTAGGGGTTCCGCTAGAGTTAGCTGAGACGCCTGAGGCCTGCTCCCTGCCCAGAGACATTTGGACTTCTGTGAAGACCCTGAAAAATGAAGAGTTATCAAGACCCAAATTATGTGAAGTTATTTCCCTAGAGTTATCTTTATTCATGTCCATTTCATGACATGTCCATTCATTCATGTCCATTTCATCCCCAGCTGTTGAATGCCTCCAGTGCTAAGGAAGCTGTTTCTGGGCAGGAGGGGACTCTGCCATGCTTAAGGTGGCCCCTGGTCACCCACACTGCCCAGCCCAGAGGGCAGCATCATGAAACACACCCTGCCTCAGGATACCTGGGCGTCCTCTCAGCTGCCTGCTTCTGTTCCAGGACCCCATGAGCGCCTTTTCCCCTGTCTCTACTTCAGGATCACTTGAGGAGGGCTGGCTTTTGCTCAAAGTCCTGTAGTTTCTACAATCTGAAACTTTGAGCCAGCAATTTTGTGAAATTATTTCCCTAGAATTATCTTTATTCGTGTCCATTTCACCTCATTCCAAAAAGAATTTGTGAAGCTTATAGAAATACAAATAAGGTTTTTGTAAAAGGTGGTATTATAGCAAATGTCTGGAAAATGAAAGTAGAAACAAGATGAATTTCAGCGGCTAGAGAACATTTTTGCTAAGAAGAACTGTAAATTTGGCTCTGGGCTTCCCAGATGCTTCAGCAAAGAGAATATATGATCAGTTACGAGAATCACAGTGTCACTAAGGTAAAAACAAACCATCACTCACAAGAATCACAGATATTCCTGGGAGTCAGACTTCAGAGCGATTTCTCACATGGGCTCACAAAGGAAGGTTAAGGTATGTAGTCAACCATTTGTTTTCTTCTTGAAAACCAAAACAAAACCAACTTTAAAAACTGGATAAATCTTTTTCAAATTGAATTTCATTTAAAAAAAATGTAAAGAAATTAACAAGACAGAAGAATTTCTCTGGCTGAAGGGGACAAGGGCTCCATGTTCAGGATGCCAAGGATCCCATAACCTCACTCCCAAAACAGCTCGGTCAGACTGACTTGGCGCTGCATGAGTCACTGTTTCCAAACCTTGCCAGAAGGTATAAGTCCCCTGGAGGGCTTGTTAAGCACACGGAACCCAAGGCCCCACAGCAAACGCACTGCATCAGAATCTTGGGGAGGGGAAACGGGCATGATCTGTAGCGCCCCGGCCAATTTTGAAAAACCTGCCACAGATAAACATCTCAATCCTCTGGCTGAACGAGATGGTCAAAAACCCATTGAAATGACCAAACTCCATCCTGGGTGTGTGGCATTCATCGTAAGGTAGGGCCCCTGAGGAGGTCTCTGCCAAGAGAAATACTCTGGGAAAGACGGCACTGAGTCAGCGCCGGGGGCCATGGGCGGGCTGCAGTGATTCAGGAGACGGGTAGAGAATTTTCCTGGCCCCTCCCTGACGGCATCTTCTCTGCCTCCACACCAGCTACCCCTTCCCATCTTGCCCTCCCTGTTCCCAAGATGAAGCAGCTCTTGCTCTCTTTTCCTCTGAAACATGCAAATGCCACCAGGCAGGGTAACAAGTCTGTCCCTCCATGTGGCAGAAGTGGGAGAAAGACAGCACCTCGGGTGAACTGACTGGTGTGGGCACTGCTCCGTCTCCCTAGTCCAGCTCACCCCTGATACACAAGCTAGGGCAGGCTTCTGCAAACCCTATGCTCATCGGGCTACTTCCAGTTTGAAAAGTCCTTTAATGACTTCCTACTGGCCATGACTTTTGTCTAATCATATCATGGTTAAGAGCTCGGGCTCTGGAGCCGTATGTGGGTTAAAACCCTGGTGTTCCCACTTATGATCTGTGTGCCGTTGGCACATTTTTTATTTTTTTTTAACCTATTCAGAGCACTACTTTCCTCATCTATAAAATAATGATTCTGCTTATTCACTAGGCAGAATATGCTAGGTTTTGCTGCAATAACAAACAACCCCGAAATCTCAGTGGATTTCAACAACAAAGGTGTATTTCTTATTCAAGCAAAATTGGCTAAAGGTTGGGGGACCTCCCCAAGGCAATTTTCCTCTATATGGAAGCTCAGAAATCCAAGCTGTTTCAACTGTGTGTCACCCGCATCTACCATGTGCTTCCAGGATGCTGGAGGGCCTCGTGGAGACTATTAAATGCCTTAGCCTAGAAATGACGCACGTCACTCCTACTCAAGAATTGCTGGTCAAGCTACTCAAATGGTCTTGTCTCCAGCAAGGATGTGGGAAAGAAAAATTATCCTGCATCTAGAAGAGACCTAGATATGAGGGAGCACTGAACACAGGTGATGGTGTTTAATGGGGTGCTGGTGATAGCAGAGGGAAATAATCCATGTAAGCCTTCAGCACGGTCCCTGCCATATAGGAAAGGCTTTAAAAATGTTCATCTTTTGCCTTTACTGCCATTCTGGTTCTGACTAGTTTTTTGAAAGGCAGTTATCCATTTCCTAGCTTGCCATTTTACCCTCCAGACTCGGGTCTTTGTAGCTGCTCATTTCCCTTAAGCCCAGTGTTCATCATGAGATTTGCATCAGCCTTTGTGAGAAGCCTGGATGCTACAGTGGCAAGAGGCCCAAGGTTGATTTCTCATCTAATGTACAATCATGCACACAACACACATTTACATGTGTTAAAGAGTGCATATTCCAGAGGTCATGAATTCCTGTGTCATCACTGCTGTCGTCATCCATGAATACGCTGATCCAAGATCCAGGAACAGGAGGGGTCACTAAACAGAGGAGAGCTCATTCCTGAGAAAGGAACGAAGATTCACCAGTGTCCACATCTGTAAAATGGGGCTGATGCTCCTGCCAAGCTCATTGAGTTGTTGATGGGACTTGACAAGAGCAGGAAGCCTGATCCCCTGTGACATGCCATCAAATGCAAAGCGGTGTTCTTTGACAGGTGACAAATATTATGGAATCTCTTCTGGAGAAAACACATCAGCAGAATCCTTTGAAGATCTCCGATGCTTCTCTTTTGTCCCTGGAGTTCCTCCCCTCAGAGGTCTCTGCTCCCAACCCACACCCTAATTCTTATCCCCTGATAACTGACTCACCATACGATTGCATAGCCCAGTATCTCCTCTCTGCAGCCTCACTGGGAGGGGGCGGTCAGATTGCATTGGAGAATGTGTGTTGCTTTTCCAGAGCTTTGCCCAGTAGAGTCCCAAGCTCTGGGGAACAGCTTACTGCTGCCCTAATCATAACAAGGCTCACACCACCATTACACAACTTTAATACCAGCTTTTATGTGGGCATCTGGGCATGTGTGTGCTTATGAGCAATTTGTAATGAGAGAAAGACCGACCTGCAGCAGGCTGGGAGGGGAGGGGTCCAGAGCACCAGGAAAGACAGGCTCCATCACAGGGGCAGCCCCAGGCTCTGGGGACAGGGCTGCTGCCCTGGGATGTTTAAGACACTATTTGATCTCTTATTAAGTCCCACATGGCTTCAATTTCCACATGCTCTGAAAGAGAATGGAATTAGAGTCAACAGATCCATCATGCCTCTCATAAAGATGTGTTCTTACTCAAGAAGGAGAAAATGGAGAAAGAAAAATTCGCATTCACGGAAGACCTACTATGTGCCAGGACCATGCCAAGAGCTTTATTTTAATGCATTATTTCATATGAGCCTCACAATAACCCATTGAGGTAGATTTGTTACTGTTTTTCTGTGGTAGATTGGAAAAAAATAGCCATAATATATTTTGCACCTCATCACATCAAGAAGTAGAGTCTGTTCTCTCATCCTCTCACTTCTATATTGACCATAATGCTTTGGCCAGTGTGGCAATAACAAACACAATGTAATGAGCTTGAAAAGTGCTTCTGCATCAAGGCTTTCCCTCTCTTAGCTTTAAACCCTTTTGTCACTGTGAACAAGCACAGGCTAGCTTCCTGGAGGATAAGAGACCACACGGAGCAAAGCCCCAGCTCTCCAGCCATCCCAGCTGAGGCCACAGGCATAGGAGTAAGGCCATTCTCGACTATCCAGCCCCAGCCGAGGCTACCCACACCTGAAGAACTGCTCAGCCAACTTACATAATCATGAGAAATATTCAGTGCTTGTTATCTTAAGCCATTATGTTTTCGGAAATTTGTTATTCAGCAAAAGCTATCTGATACATCACTTTTTATAGAGGAGGAGCCCACGGCTCTGAACGCTCAAGTTATTTTGCCAACAATCCTCAACTGGAAATTGGCAGAGCAAGGATTTGAACCCCAGGCTTATATTTAGTGCACTGAATTGCCTCCTTTCCCCTATAACATGCTAGCATGTGGAGAGAGACACCTGAGAGAAAATTCCCTTGAGAAACACCAACTCCCCCACGTAGCCATCATCACCCGTTCAATTTTGAAGAAATCTCAAGTCCTCTAGAGAATTTCTGCTTGGATAGGCACAGCACAGACCTGAAGTGTTTCTCTAGATGGCATTTTCATATGTGGAAGCTCACTTTTCCAATGCCTCTCGTTTACGAACGGCTGCATCCTTACCTCTGCAGATTTGTTTAAGGGCCCAGGCAGCTACTGCTGGAGTCTCGGTCTCTCTGGCTAAGAGACCCTCAGCACTGGTCAGGTGCTCAAAGTACCTTCAAGTACAACTAGAAATCTCCTTGTTCAGCAATTGTACTAAGAAGAATCATTTTGGATGTTTGAATTTAACCTACCTTCTTTTTGTAATTTTTTTTTTCTTTAGACAGAGTCTTACTCTATCACCCAGGCTGGAGTGCAGTGGCACAATGGCAGCTTACTGTAACCTCTAATTCCTGGGCTCAGGCGATCCCCCCTCCCTCCTCAGCCTCCCAAGTAGCTGGGACTGCAGGCATGTGCCACCACGCCAGGCTAATTTTAAATTTTTTGTAGAGATGGAGTCTCACTATGTTGCTCAGGCTGGTCTTGAACTCCTGGGCTCAAGCGATCCTCCTGCCTTGGCCTTCTAAAGTGCTGAGATTATAGGCTTGAGCCACCCAAACTGGCTGAAACTACCTTCTTAATCCTGACATTATATTTCAAGAAAGGCCTGCCTGAATATGGACATTCCAGGCTCAGGGAGGCCTAATGACAGTTTCATGTCCCAGCAATCAGTTTATGAGAACAAGTCTCCCTGGCAAAGTCATATGGGACTGCTGGTATATTCTCAGGCCAACCTGTTCCCATGACATAGTCAAAGGGTAGCTTATGAGGTCTGGTTCCTGGGGGTGGAATAGCCTTCTATCTTGATGCAGGATTGGCTTTAAGCAGAATTTTGAAATAATCACTGTTATATTCTAGTACTTCTGGGCTCTTTTTCAGGCCCCTGGCTTCTCCATTTTGGAATGACCCCTATCCCTCCTCCCACCTCCCCCACCACCAAAGTGCTCCATGCTTTACAATTATTTCTCCTCTCTCTTACCACCTAGATGGGCTGGACCTATATAGTGGGTTTCCTTTCGCTGTCCTCAGTTTGTTTCTTTTTTTCTTTCTCTCTCTCTCTCTCTTTTTTTTTTTTTTTTTTTTTGAGACAGAGTCTTGCTCTATTGCCCAGGCTAGAGTGCAGTGGCATGATCTCAACTCACCACAACGTCCATCTCCTGGGTTCAAGCAAGTCTTATGCTTCAGCCACCCAAGTAGCTGGGATTAAAGATGTGAACCACCACAGCTAGCTAATTTTTTTTTTTTTTTTTTAGTGGAGTCAGGGTTTCACCATGTTGACCAGGCTGGTCTTGAACTCTTGGCTTCAAGTGATCCACCCGCCTTATCCTGCCAAAGTGCCGGGATTGTAGGCATGAGCCACCGCGCCTGCCCAGTTTGTTTCATTTTAAGTAATTTTCATCCTCCACTTACAATCGATGAATTATTTAGAAGCGCCAGATATTTTTCACCCGTCTGTCACCTGGAAATGACAGCAGTGAGTCTGCTGGTAGCAGCCCTGACTCATCTATCAAAAATATTAAATTGGATTTTAATCACATCTGGAATTTCAGATATAAACTTTCACACATATGGTGAGGAGGGCGTTTGAACTTCAGTATCCTTCCATACTTAAAGGTAAAAATCTGAGTCTGTTTAAGAATAAAATGCCTAAGAAGAAAGAAATCTTTTGATATGATTTATGGGATACCATATGGAACCTGGAATTTATTCTTGAAAGCAATTGTGTGCAAAGAAATTAGCAGATACTAATTGCTTTGAGAAGAAAATTGCCTCTCATTACAAACTATTGGATTTTTTTAAATGAGCTCCTTCCACACAGTGTGAACATCTGGATTCCCAGGGGCCATGGGCAATGCCAGAGCCTCCTTTCAAGCGCAAGATAGAAACGAGGTATCGCAGACTGCTGAGGAGCTTTGCACAAGGAAGGCGGCAGGATGTGGATGCTGCTTGTTGCCTCATGAGGTCAGTCAGTACGGGGCCATCAGAAGCACTCGACTGTTTAAAATCTCAGCTCCAAGGTCAAACGCAGCTTGGCGTTCAAGGCTCTCTAAAATCTGGGCCCTGCCAGCTCCTTTTTCCTTTACCTTTTCTTTCCTCTATCCCCCAAAACCTACTCCCAGTCCACAAAGAACTCCTCCACCTGGAACAATCGTCTCCCCTTTCTTCATGAATCCAAACCCCTAGCCTTCAAGGCCCATTGCAAAGCAACTTCCTCCCCACTCCCTGGAGCAGGCCAGGCTCCTCCCCAGCACCACCGTGGAAGAGCTGCACTCCAGCCTGCCTCCTGCTTACTCAACTTCTAACAGAGGGGAGAAGGTGAGGCTGGAGGTCTCCTACTCAAAAGGTCCTTCTCAGGGCTCATGCTTCAGGTCCCTAGGAGTCGGACACCTTTCCTTATGTGCAGGTGACCAGTCAGGCAACTTCACGCCCCAATCTACAATGATCAATAGAATGAGCAATACTGTAAAAAGATGGAGAAAACATTCCCAGAACTGCCCCCAGGGCTCTTTAGCTGGAAGGAATGTGTTGATAGTAGAAGGGAGTAAGGCAGGAGCCTCCAGGGGTCATTCTCAATCAAGTAACTACAGAGGATCTCTAAACTGTACTTAAGGGCCCAGTTAACTCCATGGCTTGGGGCTCACTGAGAAGGAAACATAAGTTGCAGCCAGTGCAGAATTAATTGCTCAAGATCAGAGGAGAAGCTGCAGCAACATGGAAGGTCCTCCTTCTGTGCGCCCTCCTCACACAGCGCTCCACCTCTCCTCAAAATAAAAAGGGAACACACAGTTCAAAAGAACCCATTGGAAAGGCCCCACAGAGCCTGTTCGAGCCTTCCACCATGGGAGAAAAAATGGGAAGGCATCATCTTTGAACCAGAAAGCTGGTCCGCAGGAGACACCAGACTGACTGGCATTTTGATCTTGGACTTCCCAGTCTCCAGAACTGTAAGAAATACATTTCTGCTGTTTATAACGATCCAGTTTGTGATATTTTGTTATAGCAGCTGCAATGGACTAAGACAGGTATATATGCATACAAACAATGCAATTCAGCTTTAAAAAGGAAGGAAATCCCGACACATGCCACAACATGGATGAACCTTGAGGACATTATGCCAAGTGAAATAAGCCAGTCACAAAAGGACAAAGGTGTGATTTCACTCAAGATATCTAGAGTAGTAGATTCCTAGAGAAGTAAAGAGATATCTAGAGTAGCAAAATTCATAGAAATAGAAAGTGGGATGGTGGTTTCCTGGGGCTGCCCACAGGGGAATGGGGAGTTGCTGTTTAATGGGTACAGAGTTTCCGTTTGGCAAGATGGAAAGAGTTCTGGAGATTGCACAGCAATGTGAATGTACTTAACACTATTGGACTGTGTATTTTAAAATGTGGCCATGCATGGTGGCTCATGCCTGTAATCCCAGCCCTTTAGGAGACCAAGGTGGGCAGATCACTTGAGGGCAAGAGTTTGAGACCAGCCTGGCCAACATGGTGAAACTCCACCTCTACAAAAAATACAAATTAGCCAGTCATGGTGGTTCACGCCTGTAATTCTAGCTACACAGCAGGTTGAAGCATGAGAATTGCTTAAACCCAGGAGGCAGAGGTTGCAGTAAGCCAAGATCACGTCACTGCACTTCAGCCTGGATGATGGAGTGAGACTCTGTCTCAATAATAATAATAATAATAATAATAATAATAATAGTGGATGCAGAGGCTCACACCTGTCGCCCCAGCACTTTGGGAGGCTGTGGTGGGTAGATCACGAGGTCAGGAGTTTGAGACCAGCCTGGCCAGCATGGTGAAATCCCATCTCTACTCAAAATGCAAAAATTAGCTGGGTGTGGTGACAGGCACCTGTAATCCCAGCTACTCAGGAGGCTGAGGCAAGAGAATTGTTCGAACCCTGGAGGCAGAGGTTGCAGTGAGCCAAGATCACCAAGATCACACCATTGCACTCCAGCCTGGGTGACAGGGTGAGACTCTGTCTCAAAATAATAAGATGGTAAAATTTATGTTACATATATTTTATCACACACACACACACTCTTTGGATTTGGGTATTTGCTGAGCAGCTTCCTGATTGCAGCACTGCAGAGAGGAAAGATGCCTGCTGAAGGCTGAGCAACCTGTGTTTCCACTGTCAAGAATGAAAACGTAAGATTGGCCCATTAAGTCATCACCAAGCACTGTGATGTGCCCATAGGCCCCATGATGTGCTCAGGCACACCAGCAACTAGTTGTCAAGGCACTGTACATGTGAACATCTCAGCACAGCACCAAAATGTTTTCCAGCAACTAGTAAAATAGCCAAAGCATGATCACCACCCATCTGAGACTTAGTACCTTATGATCCCAGGGTCCACTTCACCTTGGAAATTCCCAGTTTATGGGTGATTTGACACACAGTTTTGTTTTTAATTGGCTGTTTCACCAAAGATGGAAGATCATTTATTGTGGCTATTGTGGCGGACGGTGGTTTTCCCAAATTGTTTTAGCCGTGGAATTCTTTCTTCAAATTGAAATCTCATGTGGAAGCCAAATATTTAAAACCTCAGGCCCAGGGGATAGGCCTCTTCCTTTTTGATCCCTTAGGGTCTTGTCTTTAGCTCCCTCTTGGAATGAAAGTGATGAGCTCTGTCTTACTGTTTCTGCAAACAGAGACTCCACATGACCTGCTAGATGAGAGAGAAAGGGTCCTCCACGCCCATGCCACGGAAAAGCGAGCTGCCACTAACCCACGCCAGAACCCCCCTCACCCACTTACCCCTGGCTGACTCCACACTGACTCCTGACTCTTATGAAAGTCTGATGAAATCAGGTCATTGTTTCAAAGTTCTAAAACACAGGCAATGCAGCAGGCGTTGCGGTGGCAGTGTGTACAATTTTGAGCCCCATGTTTTGTACTTGGCTTCTCTGCATTGCACAAGGGACTATACCTCGCTGCCTAGGCCTCCAGAAAAAGAGTGGTAAAAATGCTTTCTTGGCCAAGCATGATCACTTACACCTGTAATCCTAGTACTCTGGGAAGTCAAGGCAGGTGGATTGCTTGAGCTCAGGAGCTCGAGACCAGTCTGGGCAACACAGTGAAATCCCATCACTATAAAAATAAATAAACTTTATTTAAGTTAAAAATACATACCAATAAATAAAGTTTAAAATTGCTTTCTCATTCCCTAACTCTCCCCTTCTCCCCTCACTTCCCTTTAACCCTTTCATCCTTGGTGGGGTGAGGACCCTAACCATCTCCATACTTTTCCCTGGAGGCCCTCCCTCTCTTCATTGAAGTTTCAGTTCCTAACTCCTGAGGTCCCTCCCCAGCCCCTGCAAATGGGGTGGACTCCAGCAGCCTCCTGTGAACATCCTGGGGCCTCTTTCCAGCCTGGCATCTGCTGCTATAGGAAGCAAGGGAGGGTGCACTCTGGTCTCAAGGCGTTTGAACAACTTGAGGGCAGGGATAGAGAGAAGAAGTGTCCCTTTCTGAATGCAGTTGTCTTTTTCTCAACCTTATCTCAGCATCATGAGAATCCATCCCTTAAAACAACAACAGAATACTTTGGCTGGTCATCAGAAGAGATTTATAGTCCACCTTTAACATGGCTTTGACCTATTAAGGGAAATGAGTAACCCTGGTTCATGAATGGTATTATATCTAAATCTCTTCTCTATAATAATGTCTAGGATTCATCCTTGATCAGTGATATGGTTTGGCTGTGTCCCCACCCAAATCTCAACTTGAATTGTATCTCCCAGAATTCCCACATGTTGTGAGAAGGACCCAGGGGAAGGTAATTAAATTATGGAGGGAGTGGTCTTTCCTGTGCTATTCTCATAATAGTGAGTAAGTTTCATGAGATCTGATGGGTTTATCAGGCATTTCTGCTTTTGCTTCTTCCTCATTTTCTCTAGCTGCCACATGTAAGAAGTGCTTTTCACTTCCTGCCATAATTCTGAGGCCTCCCCAGCCATGTGGAACGGTAAGTCCAATTAAACCTCTTTTTCTTCCCAGTCTTGGGTGTGTCTTTATCAGCATGAAAATGGACTAACACAGTACATTGGTACCAGTAGAGTGTGGCGTTGCTGAAAAGATACCTAAAAATATGGGGGTGCTGCTGAAGATACCCAAAAATGTGGAAGCAACTTTGGAACTGGGTAACAGGCAAAGGTAGGAACGGGCTCAGAAGAAGACAGATCCACTCTTGATCTGGTGGGCATAATCTAATCAGCTGTCAGTGAATATAAAGCAGGCAAAAAAAATGTGAAAAGGTGAGACTGGCCTAGCCTCACAGCTACATCTTTCTCCCATGCTGGACGTTTCCTGCTCTCAAACATCCGACTCCAAGTTCTTTAGTTTTGAGAGTCGGACTGGCTCTCCCTACTCCTCAAGCTTGCAGACAGCCTATTGTGGGACCTTGTGATCGTATAAGTTAATACTTAATAAACTCCCCTTTATATATACATACATATATATATACACATATACATATATGTATATATATGTCTACATATACATAAAGGAGCTAATACAATCAGGAGACCATAAAAGAGAAGGGATTTGTTTTGTTAGTTTTAACACCACTGAGAGATAAAAGCAGAGCTAGTCTTGTTAAAATGGTGGGTGAGGAGAGGAAATCCCTGCCCTCTGAGTCGTCCACTCCTCTCCTGCCAAAGCCCCAGAATGGGGTTACTACATTTTACAAATAAAAACACAGGACACCCAGTTAAATTGGAATTTTAGACAAACAATGAATAATATTTTGGCATACAGTAATTATGTCCCAAATATTGCATGAGACACCCTTACCCCAAGACACCCCTGGGAACACCAGGACTCCACAAAGAACTAATTGAACCCACTGTTGTAGGCAATGTTGGCATCAATTAAATAGGAGATCAGGGTAGCTGACGTCTAAGGTTCCTTCATCTCAAGGATTCTGTGATGCCTTATGTACCAATGCACTGAGGGAGGACCAGAACATGGGTCAAGTCACGGTCCCTCCTGGAGAGGGGCCCCCTCCTTCTCAGACCTCAGCTCCTGACTCAGCCCCTGACTGTGGCTCTGACTGTGGTATTGTCAATTCGGCTCAGCAGCCTCAAACCTTGATCCTTTCTCCCTCCTCAGCCCCCACACGGCCTCCTGGCAACACTTCTAAATGACCACCAATACTTGATAGTGGGCTCTGCCTCCAGCACCTCCATTACTTGCCCTCCAGTCTGGGGCCCCTCTCTGGTTTTCTAGAGCCACCACCTGGCACGTACAGCCAGGGCTTTGCCAGGACATCAGGCTCCCCTCAGAGCAACACAGACCAAGCCTGCCTTGCAACAGGAAGGCCTCTGGCTCCCAGAATTAAAGCCCATGTCAGAAAAGTAAATGAGGGTGTCCCTTCCTAAAAACAAACCGCCAAGATCACCACATGAGACAGAGAACAGTTTAGTTTGGCCAAAGTCAGGTCTAACAGAGAGCGTATGTGATAAGCATCTCCTGGCTCAGTGAGGGATACAGACCAAGGAGGAAGGAGAAGCTGGGCAGGGGACTCATGGAATCAGAAGACAACGAATGAGGGGAAACACAGCCTGAAACACAGGAATGTTTTCTAGCCCTGGCTCACCGGATGTGTGGAAGCGGGCTTGCAGTTAAAACGATAAAGATGCTGACAAAAATGCTAGAGTCATCCTCCAACCTCATCTTCCTCTCAAACCTAAACACACACACACGCACACACACGAAAAGAAATAGAAACATAAAAATTAACCTCTCCACTTCTGCCTCCTCTTAAAATAGAGAAGGATAATATCTGGTTAATATACCACCAGGCACAGAGCATGGACCTAGATTAAGTAACAAGCAAATCACAGAGCAAATGGACAAATAAATGAAGGTAGCTGCCCTGTTAGAACTCCTTCTACACTTAGAACCAGAATATCTGAGTTCAAATCCCAGCTTGGCTTCTGTTGATGCTATGTCCTCCAGCAAGCGTTTGATCTCCCCAAAGCCTCGGTTTCCTTATCTATAAAATGGTGTTCACAACTGCATCAGCTTCAGCAGACAGCAGTAAGGACAGAATGACATGCAATAGCAGAAAGGGCATTTATACGCTAAAGCTATTTCCAAGTATTAAATGTCACAAAATTCAACCCCTGCCTTTAAGCAGCTTGCAATCTGGATCTGTGCTGTCCACTAAGGGAGCCATTAGCCACATGTGACTATTGAGCACTTGAAATATGGCTAATGCAAATTGACACACACTGTAAGTACAAAATGCACACTAGGGAGCGTGTGTATTTTAACATTAAAAAACGTAAAACTATATTGTTAATATGTTTTATATGGAACACATGGTAAAATAATATTTTGATATATTGGATCAAATAAAATATACTATTAAAATGGCTCCTGTTTCTTTTTACTTTTTTAGTGTGGCTACCAGAAAATTTAAAATTGCATATGTGGCTCATATTGTATTTCTATTGGACAGTGTTGGCCTCGATGGACCACAAGACATGGGCACACATGAAGTCAATGATAATACAGCAACCAAACGGTAAGATGTCGAGAAGCACAGGTCAAGAGAGGTTCTGAACACTTTATCAGTGCTCAGTGATTGGCTGATGACCGCAGTAATTTATTGGCACACAGATGCTGGGCAATCAGTGTGCCTGGAAATGCAAACTGGTTATGTGTGTGTGTCTTTCAGTCTCCACAGATCCAAAGAACAAACATAAACATTTTGAACTCTAAGCAGGCTTCAGGATCATCCAAGCCAGTGTTTCTTTTTTTTTTTTTTTTTTTTTTTCAAATGCGTAACCTCAGGTCCAGAGAGGGCTGGGACTTAACCAAGATCATACAGCCCATGAATGACCCAGAGTATTTTCCATTAGACCACAGTGGGGTTTTTAGAGCTTTTAAAAGCTTTTTTATGAAGATTGCCTAAATCATATCTCACGATAATTGTGAGACATAACGACCATGCCCATGTTTGGCTGATGAGGATACTGAGCCCTGAGTGAGTAACCACATACAATTCGTTGCCTTTTTGAAGCCAGAGCCTTAACCTTTTGCCCCATGCTCTGCCTCCCACCCCAGCCTTCCTCTCCAGATCCAGAGGATGGTCCAATAACATGTAGCATCCCCCTTTCCTGGTACCCCCACCTCCTCTCGCTCAGTACACGCCTCTGAGCATTCTTCAGCCTAATTAAATAATGGAACCACACTGATCCTTCCTTCCAAGGTCTGGGGGCACTGTGTCCTCTCCACCCCAGTTCTGCTTGAGAATGTTGACTTTGGAAAACGGCACTAAAAGACTCTGGCTGCAATTTCCAAATCAGAAACAGCCTCTAAATCCTTATTCAGCAAAGGGTCAGAGAGGCATTGGCAGGGCTGAGCCCATTTAGGCATGGGAGCCTAGAACCTCTTCTCCCTACAGAGCCTCCAGAGACAAAAGAGTTATCAAAAGTCAGCTCAAATCTGTAAATAGGAGGAACCCACTGGGTGTCCCAGGATTCGGAAATGCATCAAATAAAAGTCTCATCTCCTAGTCATTCCTGGTCCAATAGAGATTTCCACAAGTAGTTGATGGGAACATGAAACAGAAGAACATAGGTATCACACTACGGGGGCCCAAAGTAAGGAGCCTCAAATCCAGATGGGCTTCCTGGAGGAGTAGGGTCTGTCCAAGGTCTTAGAGGATAGGAAGGACATTGTAGGCTGAGAAAGGAGAGAAAGATACTCAGACATAGATAACAGAGATCCAAGGAAACCTTAGTCTTTGTGGACATGTGACACTGGGCTAGCTGCTCCTTTCCAGTGCTCTCCAAAGTCTTGCTGGGCCAAGTTTTTCAGCAGCAACATTAATTACTGTTACTTTTTTTTTTTTTTTGAGACAGAGTCTCACTCTGTCACCCAGGCTGGAGTGAAGTGGTGCGATCTCAGCTCATTGCAACCTCCACCTCCCAGGTTCAAGCAATTCTCCCGTCTCAGCCTCCTGAGTAGCTAGGACTATAGGTGCCTGCCAACACACCCAGCTAATTTTTATATTTTTTAGCAGAGATGGGGTTTCACCTTGTTGGTCTGGCTGGTCTTGAACTCCTGACCTCAGGCGATCCACCCACCTTGGTCTCCCAAAGTGCTGGGGGATAGGCATGAGCCACCATGCCCGGCCTATTATTACTATTAATCACTCCTTACTCCTCTGTGAGACTTCATTCCCATGCCCGATCTCATTGAATTCTCACAGGCACCCTGGGAGATAGGCAGGGCAAGTGTCATTCTCTGGATCAGGAAGATGAAACTGAGGCAGGCTAGTGCCCTGACTGGCATCACACAGCAATATTAAGGGGCAAAGCCCAGGCATCACCAAGGGTTTCTGGCCCTTGCACCTCTGCCCTTTCCCTTCCATATAGTTCAGCAGCTGGAAATGGCAAGATTCCATGGGTTTCCCTCTCCTCCCTGTCTTAATGGAAACTCAGTTACTGCCAAGTACTGCCATGGAGCATTTGCACGTGTGGCTTTTCCCTATGGCTGTTTTCTCAGAGTCTCTATCTTCTCTCTCAAGGTGCTTCTTTTATCTCTCATAACACCTAGAATGGTGCTGGACACACAGTAGGGATCAGTGGGCTTGTGTGTTCATTGATGCATAGACCCGGTACAGAAGCAATGTCACCAGGAAAAGGGTAGGCTTGGATATGACTGTCATTGCCTCAATCCATAGACATTTGCTTTGGAGGTCTTTAAGAAATAGGACTAGCTCCTGTCGTTATCTCCTCACTTATGCCCTTCACCTGCCTACAAACATCTCCCTACTGTCCATCCAAGTCTTTTCTTCCACTCAACCCACTTGCCTCCCAGATCCCCTTTTTTTTTTTTTTTTTTAGACAGAGTCTCACTCCATCACCCAGGCTGGAGTGCAGTGGCATGATCTTGGCTCACTGCAACCTCTGCCTCCCGGGTTCAAGCGATTCTCCTGCCTCAGCCTCCTGAGTAGCTGGGATTACAGGTGCCCACCACCACACCTGCTTTTTGTATTTTTAGTAGAGACAGGGTTTCACCATGTTGGCCAGGCTGGTCTCGAACTCCTGACCTCAAAAGATCCACCCCGCTCAACCTCCCAAAATTCTGGGATTATAGGCGTGAGCTGCCATGCCGGGTCCCTGATATTTTGACTTTTGGGCTGGTGCATAAACAACAGTCCATTTATCATCTGTATCTTGGGCACTGGGGGACGGGAGATGTGTGTGTGTGGAAACAGTGGGCGTGTTGTGATGGGGACTTGCACTGTCCACTAAGGCACAGGCAGCTACTTAGCACTTGGACCCTGGTAGTCTGAACTGAGATGTGAGGTAAGGGTAAAATACACACTGGATTTTGAAGACTTAGTTCAGAGAAAACAAAAGAACATAAAATAGCTGGTTAAAATTGAATGCATGTTGAAATGATAATGTTTTAGATATGCTGTGTTAAATAAAACATATTTTTAAAATTAATTGCACCTGTTTCTTTTTACTTTTGTTAATGTGGCTACTAGAAAACATGAAGCCACACATGTGGCTCACATTATATTTCTATTAGATGTGCGGATCTGTAGAGGGGTCTAACCTGGAAAGCAGACAGACACGGGACAACCCATTCAAGCAGACCTAGAGTGGCAGGGGTGGTGTCTCCCTCTACGCCTTAGTCTCGTGGGTCTTTTTCCATTGTCTTTACATTGTCCAAACCAATAATGAACTATTTATATGTCTCCTCCACCAACCAATCCAAATCCTCCACCAACCAATCCAAATCCGCTCATTTCAGAATGCATCTCAAGGTCACCCTTCCCCACACCCTCCTGTCCATGCCTGCCCCTGAGTCTCTTTTCTGCTCTCTGCTTATTTTGCTCAATTTCTGCCTTATTAGCTACTGCACAAGGTACCTGCCATAGGTCCCTCCACAATGACATGAATAAATTGGTTGCAAAAAATGGGTAAATGAATGAGTAAAAAGTGTATAATGCAAATACAACCTCCCACCCCAGAAAGAGAGAGAGAGAGAGAGTCTCATTTCCTTTTCTTTTTCATATATTCATGTCTTGTGTGTTTAACCAGCTATAAGACTTCTGCCTTACGACTTTAGTTAAGCCCTGGTCATGTGGTTTTTATGTCAAATACACAATACATTCTTGCAGGCTGATTAATTCTCTCTTTCTTCAAGGTTAAGCCAGAATCTCACCTTCTTCATAAAGTCTTTGACGTCTCACTCCACACAGCTCTTCCTCCGGACTCTCCTGGCCGGCAAGTCCTATGCTGTGTGACAAGTATGTCTTGGGTTTTCTTTTTAGCTGTTTCATGGGTGCGGCTCGTGTGCTTCCTTTGACCCTCCCCCCACCCACATCCCTAGTGGACTGTAAACTTCTTTGAGGCCTGAAACTATCTTCACTTCAAGCTCTAGCACAGAGCCTAGCAGTCATTATTCACTAAAGACTTGCTGGTTGGTTGTTTGGAGGACAGAGGGATCTACCCATAAGTGTCTTCAAAAGAGATGTTTTGGGGAAGTTTGGTGCCTGGATATCTGACCCCTTCTTTCCACCCTCAACATTCAACTACGTCTCATTAAACATAAAAATCAGCCAAATAAAAACAACTTCAAAATATGGCCTGCTGGGGCTCCATGCACTGTCTGGCAATGGATTTCTCCCCAAGAATGGATCAATTGGTCTGTACAGTGAGGCCATTCAGTCTGCGGCTTCAGAAAGGAGGCTTTGGCCAGGAATTTCAGCAGAAGCAGGTGCTGATTTAGACCTCCCTAATCTATACCAGCTCTTACTCTAACGAAAATGGCTGTGACAGCAGCTGTGAGAATGCCCAGCAAAGGCTGGGAAGCCAGGCAGGTCTCAGGTAGTGCCCTCCCAAACTCAGGCAAAAAAAAAGACAATCACAACACCTCTCTACCTACACAGAACTCCGCTAGGAAGAGCCCATCAGTGCCAAAGGTTTGGTCCTTCTTGTCCAGCAAACCATCAGGCCAAAGCATAACCTCAGAGGACTCTACCTCCTGGGTCCTGCCCTCTGGCTTCCCAAAGGAGCCTCTTAGAGCTGGAGAGCCTCAGTGACAGTCAACAGCGAGAACACTGGGTGTGGGCTGCTTGGAAGCGGAGGAGAGATTTTTTCTCTTTTGCAGTTGTGTCTGGTTTATTTGCCCTCTTCACCACAAGACCATCCTGTTGAACTTTCTTGAGAAAGAACAAAGAGACCACCTTGATATGTTGCCTCTCTTGAATTTCCAGGGGCTATGGGTACCATGCCCACAGTGTCACAGCCCCAGGCATTGACAAAAATGTACATTTCATATATACAAATCCTAGGTGAGAGACCTAGGATTAACCCACAGGGGCTCCCTGGACCTTCAGTGACCACTGTTGGAAACTGCTCAGTGAAGCTAGACATAGCCCTAAAATCAAGCCTCGGATCCTCTGACCTTCCTTAAGGGAGAATTAGGTCCCCTACCTTGTGTCACAGATCCTACAAGACCTGGCCTGGACCCCAAGGACCCCAGGGAGTAGTTCTTTTTCCAAGCTAAACATCCCTCGTCTCTGGGACACCTCTCTCTTGGCCCAAGCAATCTCCTCCAGCCCTAACCTAAATAACCAGTTTGTTTCACCAAACGTCACTGGGCTAAGCCTCAGCAGCTGTCTCTAACAGTTCTCTGTAGTGCAGCCTCTGAAGCGATTTTTGAGGGCTCATCCCTGACTCACTTTTTCATTTTACCCTTGTCCTTAGAAGACTGCACAACGTAAGTACCCTCTCCCCACCAATTTGGAAACTCAAACGCTGTGGCAGCCTCCAGCCTTTGCCAGCATGTGGCGGTGGTGCTCTGGCTGTCCTGGCAGCCACGCACCTGTAACTGAGGCGTTACGCCTGACAGTCCACTCACCATTCTCACTCCCTTCCCCTCTGTGCCGTCAGGGATCTGAGTCCTTGAGATTCCCCAGGAAGGCCAAGGTCCCAAACCTGCTGGGACACTGGGATCCTGAGCCCTTCCTAGAGGCCATCTCTCTTCACCGTTGCCAGGGTCTGATAAAGCCCTGGCGTGTGAGAGAGGGCCCTGCGCTCAGCACAGAAAGGAACCCTGGGCTTTCACCTTGACCTGAACCCCATTCCCAGGAGCCAAGCAGAGGAAAGGGAGAGAATGAGCATCTCCCAGGCTCCAGGCATCCTGCTTGGTGACTACACCTGTTACATTCTTGGCAGCACAAAAGAGCTATCTGTCCTCTCTGTAAGTAAAGCCCTTGCTTCCAGATGCCCCACTGGCTTTCTGCAATGTCTGTGGGTATGTGCTGAACACAGTAAGTTACAGTGGCAAAGGCAGGTTTGAGCTTACAGCCTGCATTCCAAGGGCTGCCCACATTCTCAGTTTGGCAAGACTCCAAATGGACTTCTGAATGGTTTCTGGGGCAAGTAAGATTGAGTAATTATTAGTGCACCCTGAAAACTTGATTGACATGGAAAGTTTCTGACTTCACTTGACCTTGCTGAGGTCTTTGCTCAGTGTGCAGGCGCTGTGGGGCTTCAGAGTCTCTTCCAAGAGCTCTGTGCTTTAGTTACTCTTAGGGCTAACGTGAGGCTCTTAGACCCTGAGAATGGCACATGAGTAGTGGGTGCATGCATCTGCTATGAACATCATCTGCCACATACAAAGGCTGAGTATTAGGCTTCACTGCACATTATGCACTGAGAGCAGGAGTGTGTCTGCATGTCTCGTATCCACCATCCTTTATAGGGCCAGGTATTCCACAAGTGCTCACCAAGGACCTGCTGACTGATAATATATCAGCCTGTAAATGAATTTAGAGTACAAGGGCATCCACATATAGCCTCTGTTGGCCATGAGATGTGCTGCACTGGGGCCCCCAGATGCTCATGGGGGCCAAACCAATAGGCAGCACGGGCAACAAGACCCCCCCACCCCATATAGGTGTCAGGAGAGCAAGAATGAGGGCTGTCAGGAGGCCCAAATGCACGACCTGGAAGGCTGCTGAGCCCCGGAGCAGATTCAGGCAACTATGGATCCAGCATCAGAAAGGCCTTCAAAACAGGCAAGTAAACTCACCCAGGAGTGCTGGTCTGATCCCGGGGCGCACTACATAAGGGCTCCGAGGCTCCAGATGAATTAGGTCCTCCATGAGGGGAGCAGGGCAGAGACTGGTCATCCAGATCATCCAGGCCCAAGTCCTGTGCAGAGCCTCAGAAGAGAAGGCCTGATGCCGAAGGGCTCGTCCAGAGCTTCTGAGCTGCAGCAGCTGAGTCCAAGCATCCAGGTAGAGCTGAGCTCAAGGCACTGTTCATGGCCACAACAGGAAGGTGACAGGACATGGTGTCAGGGCCTCAGCTTATCACTGCAACAGCCAGGTAGAAACCACAGAATAATGTCTAACTCTAAGGGAGGCAAGAAACTAAATGCATCACCCATGACGTGCCTTCATAGGTAACACTGAGAAGGCCGAGCCAGGCCAGCCATCCCACGAACAGCTTTGCTTTCCAACGCAAAAAAACCCTTGCATGCCCACACCTGATCCTCCTCAAGCCCCTGATTTCTTGAATGCCCAGCCCAATTCAGCCCCTGCTCTTTGACTGTGTGTGCTCACCTACTTCAAGCAGTAGAAGGTATGTGTTTATGTCCTCTATTGTCCTCATAGGCACTTCTATTGAAGTTACATTTTTCTAAAATTTTATTGCTGGTGAAAGAAATGCATAAATGTGCAGAGTGGAATTACTGACACATTCAGGACATATGAGGGATATTAAAGGCACTGTTAGGATTTGATGACAGCTGCCAAGAATCTTTTCTATAATCATAAATGAGATAAGCACGAAGCAATGAAGACAACATAAAAAACCTGGCACCAGCCAGGGGCAGGTGTTTCCCCTGCTGCAGTTAATGACCCTGCGGGAGCCTGCTGCAGGCTGGAAACACGTGCAGGCGCCCCTGAGGCCCAGGGCTCAGGGGGCTGGGGAGCCGCAGGGTAATTCACTCGTTCTCAATGTCCATTCTTACCTACACACATTTTCCAGGCGACACTCTGGCATGGAAAGCATCCCCTCCTGTGCTTTCATCTCCTGGAATCCCTGCCTGCCTTCCCAGCGTCAGCTGGAGCCCTCTTGCTCCCCAGCGACTGACTTAACATCTCCACTCCGTGTCTGCACTTGGCTCACCCTGCCTCTGCTGCATTCACAATCTCAGTGGGTCTCGGGTGCTTGGATAGCTGGAGCATTCCCTGGCCCTGAGGCGGGGCATGCTCTGCTCATTCAGGAAAGTATTTTGCTGGGCTCTTATGAGCTGCACACGGGAGATCACTCAGTGAGCAAGACAGGCCAAGCCCTTGCAGGTTCCTGCTACCTCTGCTGTGGTCTACCTTCCAACTACCCCCCTTTCCTTCCAAAAGCATTCAGTTTTGAAACCTGCAAGCAAATTCTTATTAACGACACACCCCACTGTTATTCTCTCAGTGGGGACATTCAAGGGAGCAGCCTGGGGCTAAGGCATCTTCAGACTCCTCTTCAGATAGCTTGCAGCTCTGCAGAGGGAACTCTAGCTTCATGGCACTCATGAACGTGTGGATCAAGCCAAGAGCTGGGGGAATGACAGCCCAAGTTTTAAGCCTCGTTTTACTGAGGATTCATGAGCTGGAGTTTTCCCCCAAGTTCCAAAATTAACATGGTGGAGATCCACAGGCACCAATACTTGGGAGGGAGCAGCTTAAATTAATGTAGAAATCCTTGAGCAACCTGACACCCAGGGGCATTCTGGGAAATCAGTGGGAGGCAGGAAACCCTCCCCGGGGTTTTCCATCAGCTAATGTTAGCAGCACTCACCCCAGGACTGCCCTCCTGCCACCATCATGCCCAGCGAAACCCTTCCCTCCTGCCCAGGTGATTCCTGGTTTACCTAATGCAACACAACCCTGTCTACACCATTCATTTGCTGCCTCCCCTCTAAAAGCTGTAGGCTCTCTACGCCTCTGCTTCCTCAGCTCTGAAATGGAGATGATAATAGCAGTGCTTGCTTTTGGAAAGTTGTGAGAATTAGATGATCGGAGCTAGTCCATGTGAAGCTTCTGGATCAGTGACCGACACAGAGCAAGTGCTCACTGGATGTCAGCTGTTGCAGTTGGTATTATTAACAGCATCGTTATACTCCTGACTGGGAGAGCTCAGAGTTTTCTGTGGTCAGTTACCTGTGACATGCAATCTATGGTCCTTCTGGGCCTGGAGCCTTAGGGAGGGAAAGGGAGGTGGGACCACACAGAGCCTTATGCATGGTTACCACTGCTGCTGGCTCCCTTACATGAGCACACACTGTGTGCCAGGGATGCCATCTGCACAGGATTTCTCAAACTTTAGTGCATCTAAGAATCTGCAGGAGATCTAGCAAAAGCACAGAACGCTGAGCCATACCCTCAGACTTTCTGATTCAATTTGCATTTCTCCCAGGCAATGCTGCTGCTGGTGGTCCAGAGACCACTGCTAAAGGATGATGCTGGCACGAGCTCTTCCACTTTGTCAGAGCTGTATCCTCAGCACCCAGGACAGTGCCTGGCACAAAGTAGGTCTTCAATAACCACTGGATGATGATTTGTGTGTGCCTCGCTTATTCCATGATCGTCCAGCTTGCTGCCTCCTGGCTCCGGGTGGCCACACCCTAGTTTGAGAGGCATTCCTTCTGACCTACCCCAGCCTCTGGAGAAACCACCTGCCCCTGAACCACCTTAACACGCATCCACCAGAGCTAGATGACAGCCCACACCTGGCCTGAATGATGCTTCCAACCTTGCCATGCCCAGCCCAGGCTCTGCACAAGTGCCTGTCACAATTAACCCCTGACACTTCCAACATTGTTCTCGGCCCCAAGACAGGAAAAATCCAGAGGTGAAAAACAATGAAGAGGCTGGGCATGATGGAGCAGTCTGACCCCAGAGATGGCCGTTCCTGCCTTCCAGCAACCCACAAAGTCTTCCAGCTTCTTGGTTTTAAATTCCTTAATTCCTTCTTTCCTTCCTTCTTTCTCTTTCCCTCCTTCCTTCCTTCCTTTCTTACTCTCTCCCTCTTTTTCTCTTTCTTTCTTTTCTTCTCCCTCTTTTCTTCTATCCTTTTGCTTGGTTTCCAGGCTTTTCTTTGCTTTTATCTTCTCAAATGTCTTTAACCATGACAAGGCACCCTCCCAAGACCAGTGATAAGCTTCAGGAGTTCCCGAGTGAAGGATATATAGAACTGTCTTCACTATCATATTATTCTAACATGAAGTTTAAAATATATTTAGTAGAACTTCCTTGGTGCTGACTGCCTAATCTATCTGCCTAAATCAGACCCTCCTTTTCTCTCACCACTTTCTTTCCCAAGAGAAGAAGAGGTGACATGATTCTTTGCTGCTGAAGCAGCATTTCTCCAGGGGACTTGTTCCAACAAGGAGAGTTGTGTAGACCTCCCCCACCCAAAAAGATAGCACCTCACAGAAATGAGATGAGTCTGTGGGGGTGCTATGGCTGGAATTCCACAGGGGCCTAATATTTGCGGTGTAGGATGGAGCCACTTTCAAAGGGAGATCAGGAGTTTTCTTTCCTGGGCAGGTGCAATGGAGGCTGCAGGTTGGTTCAGCACACCTTTGGAGTTACAGCCTCCTAGGGTGTGCTGGGCCTTTAACTCAAGCAGAGAGGAACCCATGTGGCTGGGTATGTTTGTCAAAACTAAGAAATTAACACTGGTACATTACAATTAATTAAACTTTGTGTTTTATTTGGATTGCACCAGTTTTTCCACTAAGGTCATTTTTTCTGTTTCAGGATCCAATTTGGCAAATGGATGGTTTTAGTAATTCAGCAAGTTTGTCTGGAGTACTTTGGGTGCTGAAAATCACCATTAAGGAAGTATGCCTTTGAAAAGCAAACACTCTTTGCTCTTAAGAAGTCTCAAACATATCACACTTCTGGGATGGGTGATGCCATGAATGTACCATCAAGCAAGAGGACGCCATTTGCTGTCATTTACGGAAATTTAAAGATCACAAGCAGCTATATTCGTGACACAGCATGACAAGAGTCTGTAGCCTGCAAGGGAGGCTGGCATACAGCTGGCACAGTGGGTGGAGGCGTGGCCCAGGCTCTTGTGTTCCCAGGCACATATGGTATTGCTGTGCACCAGAGCACCTGAGGACCAGTGTCCTCATCCTGGCAGTGTCCCTCTCCAGATAAGGACTTAGAACTTTAGTGCCCCTCTCTGTTCCTCAGTATCTTTGCTTGCATGATAAGGGGGTGGGCTGCATGGTCTCCAGGCTCCTGACTGCTAACTGCCTATTGCTTGCCATGCAGAATGGCCCAGAATCTGACAGACAAGGAGCAAGAACAGACATAGCCTGGGTGACCCCAGGGATGACAGAAGGTGACTTCTTCAAACCTCATCTCCTAAGCCCCTACCAAGAGGTCTAGTATTAGAAGTCAAGCTCAGAAACAGGAAGCATGAGGACAATTCCACAATTAGGGGTTTTAAAGACTCCTAGCTACCTGTAGCCAGTAGGACTTTGCTCCCTGCCTTTCCCCAAGCCCTTCCTCAGGTTATACCCAAGGCCGCCAACAGCCACCATGGGCTGGCTTTTCTGTGGATATGGGGAGGAAAAGTGGTTGGGGTAGGGATGTGTCTCAACACACAAGGCTGCCTGCTCTCTGCCTGGTTAGGAGGATGTACCCCCTGTACCCACCTCCCTCATACCCCTAGACCTGGCGGAAGATGAAGCAGCAGCTTCCCCTGAGGGCTGGGGAGTTGGAGGGCAGAGCCTGGGGCATGACAATGAGCTTCTGCAGTGTCCCCTAGGTGTGAGTGTGAGGTCCAAGGGGCAGGAACTACACAAAAGATGCATGGTCCAAAATTCTACTACCAGAATGAACCAAGAGGACAGGACTGCATTGGGCTGACAGCCTGTTCGCGATGAGATGCGTTAGGCAGAGGAGTCCCTTCTCGTCCCTTCTCTCTTGATTTTCGGGCTAGGCTCCTGGGCCTTCTAGGGACCAGCCCCCATCCAGGGGCCCACTAAGAGTCACCTCATTAGAGCAAAAGATGATCTTCTAGAGCATTGCTTGGAGCATCCTGGGAATGAGCAGAAGGTCAGCCAAGGGTAGGCTTTGAAGGATAACCCCAAGAGAATTTGTAAGTTCGAATGATTGTTTTGTTCTTTTCTTAAACATAGTACATACAGACCAACTGCCTGCTGCATTTCTCTGATTTTTATGACCCTAATTTAAAAGGTTTAGGCTTTCTGGGTATATAGGAAAAGCACATAGTTTCTCTCTATATTCTCAACACATTTGACACCAAAAGTATGAGTGGTTTCCCATACCAAGCACTTTTCCAACTCTCTGCAGATAACAAATAGGTGTCCCACAATTCCGTTCAGCTCTAACACTATCTACTTGGAGTTAGTGAGGGATCCACAAGTTAAGGGCTCAGTTCCATAAGATGTCCTCACTTCAGATGCCAACTGCAAGCCCCAAATTTCCACCTGTACTTCTGACCCATGACTGGCTATAAACTGGGGTTCCCATAATCCCATCCTCAAGCTTGATAATTTCTTACAACAGCTCACAGAACACACGGTAACACATTGACCAGTTTATTCTATCCTAGAGGATAAAGACACAGATGAGCCACCAGATGAGGAGATGCACAGGGTGAGGGCTGGAGGGGTCCCCAGCACAGGAACTTCTGTTTCAGTGGAGTTGGGGGATGCCACCCTCCCGGTCCATGGATGTGTTCACCTGCACAGAATCCCTCCACACCCTGTACTTTAGGGATTTTTATGGAGGCTTCATCACGTAGGCATAATCAATTATTAAGTTAATATCCAACTCCTTTCCCCTCCCTGGGGATGGCAGTTGGGGCTGATGTTCAAAGCCTCTGATCATGCTGTGGTCTTTCTAGTGATCAACCCGCATCCCGGGGCCCACCAAGAGTCACCTCATTAAAACAAAAGATGCACCTATTATCCAGAAGATTCCAAGGGATTTAGGAGCTCTGTGTCAGGAACCAAGGTCAAAGACTAAATATTAGAACAAAAGATACTCCTAGCTCTACTATCACTTAGGAAATTCCAAGGGTTTTAGGAGCTCAGTGCCAGGAACTAGGGGCAGAGATCAAAGGTTTATTTTTTATTATATCACACAGGGCCACACTGACTCCTGTGGTTAACAAGAACCACAGGTGTGTATTTATCAGCCCATGTCGAAATCTTCTGTGGGCTATTTTATTCTTCCCACAGTACATTTGAATGAATGGTGCTCCCCAATTTACTCCCGTGGGCTCAAATGACAGCAATGGAGAATGAGAGGTTAAGTCTGAGGAAGAGGAGGCTGAAACTCAGAACTGTTGGGCACCACTGCAGTGCCACAGGCATGGGTTCTATGGGTATGATGTGGCACGGCATGCTGAACTGAAAATAGGACAATCAACACAGTGACTCGACAGCACTCTTTTAGATCAAGAAAAAGCATTCATGTGTGTGTGCCTGTGTGTGTGTTTTCTAATCCTCCTTCAAGGAAAATGAGAAAGAGAAGAAAGAAAAAGAAAAAAACCCAAAATTCCAACATTCTCTTAAGCTCCAGAGTAGCCAACTGCACTCCTCAACTGCAAGTGCATGAAATGTTTCTGTTTGGGTGGTTTCCTCGAGGAGAAGAGAAAAAACAGCTTCTCTTCATCTATTTATAGTGTTTCTGGGATTGTCCACAATCATGGGACCCTTGACATGAATCCACTCTTGTCCCTGGCTGCCAGCAGGAAGAGCCTCAGCCTGAAATCACTGCAGGTTTCAGACAACATGCTCCTGGGAGTCTGCACCCACACAGCATCAACTTTCACATCAAACATCTCCGAAATGAGCAGGAAGAGTCCTGCAAGCTGGCAGTAGAGGCAGAGGAAACCTAGGGCTGAAACCAGTTGGGATCCCAGAAGTCCTTGGCCAAGATGGAACATGATTCACTATGGACAATTCTCAAAGGGTGCAAGCCCAGGCCCCACTCCATTGATTCCTTTTGATAGGACTCAAGGCACCTGCATTTTACAGAAGTGTCTCAGTGATTCCAGTGTGTACCCAGGTCACCATACACAGCTGAACAGGACCAGGCAGCCTCATGGGCCTCTCTAGTTAGAACCACTGGTTTTGACCCAGCAAGGCAAGTAGATTCTATGCAGAAATATATTTGTATAGAATGAATAAGGATATGATGTCCTTTACCAGCAGTGGGAATAGTCATGTCATTTCTATCTGAGAGCATGAAGAGAGTGGTAAGGAGAGCTGAGAGGCAGGTATGGTCAGGCCACACCACCCAGGAATAGCTCAAAATACTAATCTGTGGCATATCAACCAGTCAGCAGGGCTCTGCCCAGGACTGATAGACCCAGACGATCTGAGACTCTTGAACTCTTTAGAGGAGAGAGCCAGATTTTCTTTCTTTCTTTTTTAAGTACAAGCCTCAAAATATAACCTACCAAAATTTAGGAGGAATGATCAAGAAGACATACTACTTATTATCAGTAACCAGCTGAAATCTGTGGCCAACTAGATAAATTGGTGGTTAAGACTGTAGAGGCCGGTGCCAGACTGCCTGGGTTCAAATCCTAGCACCACCACTTACTGTGTGATCTTGCACAAGTTAATCTCTCTCTCTGAGCCCCAGTTTCCCTATTAATAAAAAAGAGATAAAAGTAGTACCTACCTCAGAAAGTTGTTGTGAAGAATCAGTTAGATAATATACACTAAGTGCTTAGAATAGTGCCTGACCCAGAGTGCTGAAAAAAATGTTAATTATTATTACTGGCGGCAAAGTTCTCAAAATTTCCGTCAGTCATCCTCAGGCACCAAATCCTGAAAAATCAGGATCTGAGGGGGCTCTCCCAGGATCCCTGATGGCAGCAGCAAAATAAAGATGCTCCCTCTTCCAGCTCTTTGAAGATTTGGGCCTTAGAAAGAGATGGGGTTAAGAAGAATCTGGATGGGGCTGGTTGAGAAAATTGTGATACAAGAAAATACTGCAATGTGATGGGGTCATTAAAAATAATCGTGAGCATATATGAATATACATGCAAGCTGTCCCTCAGCTATCATGCTGAGTCAAAGAAACAGGTAAGGGAACAGGATAGTCTTATTTTGTTAAAAGTATATACCTGCAGTGTGTAGGAATCATACTCCACGTGCTTAGATCTGCAAAAAGCAACACATGCTGTTATTTTATTTAAATCAGCTCAAATCTGACTCTAAGTTTCACTCTGCTGGGCTTGTAGAAAATTCACTCTGAGGCATTGCTGAGGTTTCTTCCCCTATCCAGCATCACTTGAGACTCCCACATGTGGTGCCCAGAAAACAGAGGCCAGCCTCTAGCCTCCCTCCCTTATGACTGCACTGACATTCTCACGTTTGAAGCCACAGGCTTCTGTGGATGCGCCAGGCTGTTTATGAGATGGGTGCTCAGGTGTTCATGGGCTGTCGACTGCGGAGAGTCATTCTTCTGAAGTGTCCTTTACCCTCTTCAGGTGCTGCCAGGGCAGATCCCAGTTGCCTGCAACTGGGGGCTCACAGCCGCCATTCCTGATCAGGGCTGGGGAATTGTCTTGTCCCCTCTCCCAGCTGTCAGAGACATGCACATCTGACATAATGTGTGCCGTTAAGAACCCTGATTTTCCTGGGAGACAGAATGAGAGACACCTCTTTCTTCTTCCTCTAACAAAAGCTCTCCCAGGCTACCCGTGCTTAAAATCAGGGATGGAGGGCCGGGCGCGGTGGCTCACGCCTGTAATCCCAGCACTTTGGGAGGCCGAGGCGGGTGGATCACGAGGTCAAGAGATCGAGACCATTCTGGTCAACATGGTGAAACCCCGTCTCTACTAAAAACTACAAAAAATTAGCTGGGCATGGTGGCGCGTGCCTGTAATCCCAGCTACTCAGGAGGCTGAGGCAGGAGAATTGCCTGAACCCAGGAGGCGGAGGTTGCAGTGAGCCGAGATCGCGCCATTGCACTCCAGCCTGGGTAACAAGAGCGAAACTCCGTCTCAAAAAAAAAAAAAGAAAAATAAAAAAAAAAAAATCAGGGATGGAAGGAGCCAGGGAGAACTTGCACCAACTAATAGCATGGTAAATGGCTTGGCTGCATGTGTACGTGTGTGCATGGGGTGATTCAGCTGGGTGTGTGCTCAAACGTAGTTATCTCTGATAGAGTGGTGGAGAGACTATTTCTGAGTCTTCTCAGTCCATTCTTCCCGGTGTTCCCTCAGTCCATCCTCTCCCAAGTATCCTCATTCCATCCTTCCCCAGTCCCTCCTCCCCGGTGTCCCCTCCGTCCATCCTCCCTGAGCCCCTCAGTCCATCCTCCCCCAAGTCCCCTCAGTCCATCCTCCCCCGAGCCCCCTCAGTCCATCCTCCCCCAAGTTCCTCAGTCCATCCTCCCCGAGTCCCCTCAGTCCATCCTCCCCGAGTCCCCTCAGTCCATCCTCCTCCGAGCTCCCTCAGTCCATCCTCCCCCGAGTTCCTCAGTCCATCCTCCCCGAGTCCCCTCAGTCCATCCTCCCCTGAGCCCCCTCAGTCCATCCTCCCCCTGGAGCCCCTCAGTCCATCCTCCCCCGAGTTCCTCAGTCCATCCTCCCCCGAGTCCCCTCAGTCCATCCTCCCCCTGGAGCCCCTCAGTCCATCCTCCCCGAGTCCCCTCAGTCCATCCTCCCCTGAGCCCCCTCAGTCCATCCTCCCCCAAGTTCCTCAGTCCATCGTCCCCGAGTCCCCTCAGTCCATCCTCCCCGAGTCCCCTCAGTCCATCCTCCCCGAGTCTCCTCAGTCCATCCTCCCCGAGTCCCCTCAGTCCATCCTCCCCCGAGTTCCTCAGTCCATTCTTCCCCTGAACCCCCTCAGTCCTTGCTTTCCTGATGGCCCTCAGCTTATCCCTCCCACTGTCCCCTCTGCACCTCCTGCCCTGAGATACAGCAGTACCTCCAGATGTGTTTTCATGTGTCACCACCTCCTCCCCCTCACAATCCTTCACTGGGTGACAAAACAAAAGGATAAGCTAGAGGCTCTGAGCCTTGCTCAATGTGTCCTGCCCCGGACGGGAGACCTGGTTTATTTGTTTTGGTGAGCCGGCCAGCTGTGAGCTGTTTGTTTGGGGGCTGTGGGATTAGGATTGTTTTTCTTACTGAGTTTGGTGGAGCTGTTTGAGCAGAAGGATCCCAGGCTTAGGATGCCCAGGACCTGGCCTCAGCTGTCACCTCTCACTGCTGCTTGGGTTTCAGCTCCACTAGGAGATGTTGGGGATGCAGCTTTTCAGGGCAGCAAAGCTCTCTGAACACCAGTAACTAGGTATACCCCTGCCCCAGGGGCTAAAACACTTGTAGCCTCTGGGGCTTTTCCCAGGAGTGGAGGTCTTGGAAAACTCAGAGGAAACAGGAAGAACAGCTCCCGTCTCAACTCCTCCCCCAGGCCTGTCAAAAGCCGTTTTCCTCCACCTCCCAGCAGATTCTCAGCATCTCCAGGACATGCAGTAAGTGGGGTCCTCAAAGGCTCTTTGATCTCCAATCCATGGGAGTGCCAGGCCATAAATATTATGCTACTACCCCCGCCACCAGCCCTCCAGTGCGACAATGTCTATGCTTTTAATTCTGACTTAGATTAACAATGGTTACCTTCTGTTTAATGATTCCCCTGTCTGGGCTTTTCCTCTTTACTTGATTGAAAGTTTTTTTAGAATAGACACCATTTTCCCACAGGCAAAAACATAGGTTGAAAACTAACCAGGTACCCAAACACACTTGTAGAATGACTAGGCGGGCTGGCTGGACGGACGAATGAATGAACAGATGGCTGGCTGGAGGGCAGACATCCTTCGCTGAGGTCTTCCCATAGCAGAAATAGTTTTTCTGTGCAATCATCTAACAAATATTTACTTACGTTTGCCAGCCACTGTGATACAAGCTTGGGATCCATCACAGTGAACAAAAACAAAACAAAATCCCTCCCTTGTGGAACAATATTCCATCGGAGAAAACTGTAAACAATAAACCTTTAAAATAAGTACATTGTGTAGACTGTCAGCAAAGGATAACTACTAAGGAAACAACGAAAAACAGAACAGGGTAAGAAGGGCCAGCATTTGGGAGGAGGCAGGTTGTAGCTATAGAGGAGCGAGAGTGGGTCTCACTGAGATGGTAACATCTGAGCAGATTGGAGGGTGGGGAGAGAGGGGATCACATGGCTATTTGGGGAAGGAGTGCTCCAGGGGGTGAACAGGCAGTGCAAAGTTTTTAAAGTGGAGCATGCCTGGTGTGTTTGAGGAACTGACTGTGGTGAGGTTAGTTGGAAAGAGCAGAGGAAACAAGGAGGGGTGAGTTCCGTGAGGTAGAGTTGGGATGGGCTAGCAGGTCCCGCAGGGCCTTAGGGAAATAGAAAGCCATGGAAGGGTTTTGAGAAGAGAAATAACATTATCTGATTTCAATTTTAAAAGCCTCCCTCTAGCTGCTGTTTTGAGAATAGATTGCAGAGGGACAAAGGTGGAAACAGGAGGCTATTGCAGTAATCCAGGTGAGAAAGGACGGAGGTTCCAACCAGGCTGGGAGCCATGGAGGTGGGAAGCCCAAGCTATTGGAAGGATGGAGTTGCCATCAGGTGAGATGGAGATGGCTATGGATGAAGGAGGTTCACTAGGTGGAGGTGGGCACAGGGCAGATCAAGAGCTTTAAGGTATCATCCAAGTAGGCATCCAAGTTGAGATCGAAGCCCAGATACATCAATTTAAATTTGGTTGTCAGGGGTATTTAATACACAAGGCCACGAGATTGACTGAGACCACCAAAAGAATCAATATAAATAAGAAGAGAAGAGGACTAAGGACTGAGCCCTAGGGAATATCAACCCTAAATGATCAAGGAGATGAGGAGAAACCAGCAAAGGAGACCAAGAAGGAGCAGCTTGTGAGACAGGAGGGAAACAGAGAGCCATGCTGTTCTGGAAGTCAAGTGAAAAATACACATCATGGAGGAAAAAGGATCGACTGTGCCAAACGCAGCTGTTAAATCAAAGGCCTGACCACCGGACCCAACAATGTAAAGGTTGAAAAGAGCAGGCTGAGGAGTATAGTGGCAAAAGACTGGCTAGAGTGGGTCTAAGAGGCCAGGCACAGTGGCTCATGCCTGTAATCCCAGCTCTTGGGCCAAGATTGTGCCACTGCACTCCAGCCTGTTCAACAAGAGCAGAATTCCATCTCAAAAAAAAAAAAAAAAAAAAAAAAAAAAAAAAAAAAAAAAAAAAAAAGACTGGGTCTAAGAGAAAATGGGAGGAAACAAATGGCAAGAATGGGCACAGACAATTTTCTGGAGAAGTTTTATAGAACATAAAAATCAAACAAAAAGTTGAAGAAGAAAACTTTCAAGAAAAGGTTTTTTTTAAAATGGGAGAAGTGATCACATGCATGTATGCTGGTGGGAATGATTCAGGGAGAATGAACAGTGACGATGTGGGAGAGAAGCAGGCAACACTGCTGGAGCAATATCCTTGAGTAGGTGAGAGGGGGTGAAATCCAGTGTGCGAGTGGAGAGGTTTGCTCTAGAGACGGGGATGGAAAGTTCACCCATGATAGTCAAGGAAACAGAAGATACAAGGTCAGGTGCTGGCAGGCGGGGAGGTGTGGTCTGAAGAGGGAAGAAGGTCATCTGCCAGGAGTAATAAGAGGGGAAGGTGTTAGAGGTGTGAAGAGAGAAGGGACGGCGTAACGTTGTCATCTAGGGGAGTGGGTGGACTCGGGACATAGTGTACGATGATTTAGCAGCAACTAAAAGCCTCCATGAATTTAAATTGAGATCAGTCACAGGGTTGTGTGTGTGTGTTTTTTTTTTCTATGAACCAGGATGGAGTAAATGGAGAATTGAATCTAACCATGGCTATGGTTTTGCCAAAACAGTACAACAAAATGGGAGGGACAAGGGCATCAAAGAGATATGCACAGGAGTGATTATGATAATTGACCATGGAATTTCAGTTGCATTCTAGTAAGAAAGGTTTCCATTTTAGTAAGTGGGAACATGTGAGGTGTTTTACTTTGCCAAGAGTGAACTGTAGATGGAAAAAGTCTGAGACTCACTGCCTGGAGCCATCATTAACTCAGTGACTCCCTGATGATTTAATGGAGGTGACCTGCCTCCCAAACTTGCTCTCATAATTGGCCGGCCAAGAGATACGATGTAGTGCAGAAGTCAGCAGTGGAACAGGGAGATTAGGAGCTGTCCTGTTTTCCTAAGCTTGCTGCACCCCATTCGCCCAAAGACACAGTCCTCCCTGCCTCTTCAGCAAGCCTGGCCTCAGCAGGAGTAGCTCTAGTAATCTCTGACTCAGCCAGGCCTTTAAGCTCCTCCAACCTGGGCTGAAGGAGCCCTGCCAGGCAGCTGCCTGTCCCTGTCCTCTGGCCCCCCTACACATAGTTGGCCTTTCCCCACCCAGCCTGTTGTCCTGGGATGGCAGTTCCCACTCAATTCACAGCCTTTGATTCCCAGGTACTTCTGATTCTCTTCTCCTGGCTTATAGCACCAAGTCCTTGGCTGCCCTGCCCTGGTCAACCCTCTACTCTTCCCCATTACTAGCCCTCATCTAACATCCAAGCTGGGGCTCACCAGCCAGCCTCATTCCTACATATTCAGCCCCGGGGCTTGCTGGCTCACCTCCCCTACCACTGGCAGAGGGTCACTTCTAGGCCTGTGTCCAGGATCTGATGATGATAATAATAACACTAGCAACCACCGCAAAGTAACCACTGAGAAGGGCCTGATCTACATTCCCTCCTGCTATGCTCACGGTTCCAGAATGCAGCACAGAACCTTCCACATTGTAGGTATTTAGGAATGTCTGAGGAATGAAAGAATGGATGAGTACCATCTATTAAGTGTTTATGAAGCCCCAGAAAGGCTACCTAAGTCTTGTTCACACAATACCTAATTTAATCCTCCCAATAACCTTTGGCAATGAATAATACTGTCCTAATATTATGGGTGAGGAAATTGAGCTGCTAAGGAATCATATAGCCAGTAAATAACAGAAACAGATGTAAAATCCAGTTCTAGATGTCTTTTAGACCCACTACCTATACCCACTAGCCTGTGAGTTTCCAAGGTCACTCTGGTCCCACTAAGAACAGGAGGTTACAAATCAGAGCCCCCCAGGCCAGAGCCCTTGCCGGTCAAGCTACACCTCATGATGTGTTGCATGGGAATGGCAAGCTGCTGGCTCCCAGAAATGTTTTGGTTCCTCCTCAGCCCTGGGAAGCCAGGCTCCAAGGCATGACTGCCCAGTCCCCTCGCATAGCTCTGGCCAGGGGGTACCTGCTGATCATTCAGAGCTGTGGCCAAGAACTCTGGAAGTTCTTCCCACTGGTGACCACCTTCAGCCCATCCCCTCCACAGCTGGACCACTATGCATTCCAGGCAGATGTCTCAGACATGAGGCGGGACTCCAGTGATTCTGCAGGCTGAGTGCCTAAAACAGATGAGAAGACCACTGATCGTCCCCAAACATTCATTCTCTCTTTAAGGACAGAACTCCCAATTCTATGTGGGTAAGTTCTGGGAAAGAGAATGACACCAGAAGTAATGTGTACTTTTTCTAGATCAGTGGTTCTTACTGGGGTGATTTTGCCCCTCCAGCAGATACTTGACAATGTCTAGAGATCTTTGTCATTGTCACCATTGGTACCTAGTGGATAGAGGCCACAGTGCACAAAACAGCCCCCCACTAAAGAGTTATCTGGAACAAATTACCAACAGTGTCAAACCTGAAAAATTCAATTCTAGATCATATCCTTGAAAGGAGTGCACATGACCTCCTCTGGTTTTTTCCTCCTCTCCTCCAGCCTACAAGTTGAGGAAAATTGGAGCAATCTCCTTGGACTTAGAAAATGGAAACTACCTGCTTGGGGATGTCAGAACCGCAATAACAGCCCTGGATGACCTACCTCTACTGTTACCATGAAAGAGAAGTAATCTGCCTTGTATTTTGGGGTCCTTTTGTTACAGTAACTTAGCCTATACCCTAATACAAGGGATTTTATCAGGCTAAATAGGATTTCAATTTAGCATAATTTAGTGTAATTCCTTTTTATCTATCCTCTTTCTCTCTTACCCCTGCTTTTTGTAACACTCAGTGGCGGGCAGAATAATGTTCCCCTAAAATGCCTCTGTCTTAATCTCTGGAACTCGTGAATATGTTAGGTTACAGGACAAGAGGGAATTAAGGTTGCAGATGCAGTTAAGGTTGCTAATCAGCTGATCTGAATCTAGGAGGGGGTATCCTGGATTACCCTGGATTGCCTGCTGCAATCACAGAGATCCTTATAAGTGAAAGTGGGAGGTAAGAGAGGCAGAGTCAAAGTGATGCAGTGTGGGAAGGACTCAACTGGCCATTGCTGGTTTTGAAGATGAAAGGGAGCCACAAGCCAAGAAATGCAGGGAGCCTCTAAAAGCTGGGAAAGGCAAGGAAACGGCTTCTCCCCTGGACTCCAGAAGGAACCAGCCCTGCGGTCACCTTGACCTTAGCCCTTTAGGACTTCTAACCTTCAGAACTGAAGGATAATCAAGTTCTGTCACTGTAAGCACCAAGTAGTGTGGTGAGTTGTTACAGCAGCCAGAGAAAAAGAATATTCACCACTTTCTTTCTTTCTCCTTCCTCTTCCCTCTATCCCCCTTTTCAGTTTAGCTTCTGGGGACCTATTCATTTTCTATGAATGTCTGAGCCACTGTGTAGGAGAGGCCAAGGCCCTAGTTGGCCCGTGTCTGGAGTCTCCTGGAAAGCCTTCACCAGCAGGATAGAATGTGCACCTGTGTATGGAAACAGTGGCCATGCTAATCTGGAGCATGGGTTGGGTCCAGCAACTCATGGATTTGACTCTAATTTCTTTCACGATTTGTTTCCAGAAACACACATTTCATCAACATCCACGATCCTGCAGTAAGGAGCCCAGGCTGCTCTTTATGAAACTCAGGCCATTGCTACAGTGGTCCGCTTTCCCACTGCCCTGCCCAAAGCCAAAGGGACCAGTAGGCAACAGCCATGCTAAATGTAGGCGGAATTAGCCAGCCCTGTAATTCCAAAGTGTTTAGCTTTGGAGCACAAAAAGTTAAACACCTTCTTGCAACACATTGTAAACATGTCAGTGTGTTTAACATGTTAACCATACTCTGTTCTCCTGCCCATGTGTTTAGAAAAGAAACAGGTTATGATGTTTAACTAGTGAATGGGTGTATGCGCTCAGAACGACTAACACTTTCTAAACACTTGTGGACGCTTAAAATTATGATGTGTTTAAGATTTGAACACATTTGCTTTTCTACACTCCTAATCCAATGAGTGCTGGCTGCATTTTTTTTTTTTTTTTCTAATCACAAGGGTTTGTCCACCTTGCAAAGGCCAGTCTGCAATGATGTGTTCCAAGAGCTGTCAGTTGCCCTTTTTTCTTTAATCAGCATTTTCTTTGATACACGAATTCCCTTCTCTGGGAAAAGAATAACTAGGAGAGTATGAATAACAGCCATTCTTTAGAGGATGCTGAGAGTCCTACTCTGTTAGAGAATCTAAAGGGTTTTACTGGCATCACTTGTGAGGCTTTACCAATTTCACCATATGGCTCAGAAAGTGAAAACCAAAGAGCTCCAAATCCCAAGAGGCCACACAGAAGGGTACGGAGGAGTGGGATAATACCAGGCCCCCAGGTGCCGCCCAGGCCTCTGCGTGCTTGTCCTCTCTACCCACCTCCTCAAACCAGTAGCTGGAAAAGGCATTAAACACTGCCTCCCGCTTCCAAGCATGGGCTCACCACCTGCAGTCATCACGGGGATGTTGGGGGTGGTTGTGCATCCACTCCCCTCTGTCCTGCTGTAATCTTTCCACCCTACACCTCCACACTTTTTTGCCTGATAACGCCAGTAATCTTCCCATTAATCTCCTTTATCTACCCGGTGTCTGCGCACTTCTCCATTGCCCCATTCTGACCACAGCCCCTCCTGCTGGTTGGCCTGTCTCTCTGCCATCAGACACTCTCCCTAACCAGCCTTATCTCTTGCCTCTGTCTCCTTTCCCCCATATCCTCCAGCCACCCTGGCCTTCTTTTAAGCTATTTCCTGCCCCGGGGCATTTCAATGAGAAAGCCAGTCTTTCCTTGGTTCTTGTTAACTAGCTGTTTTAAACAGCAATGCCTCAAGAAAGCTTTGCCTGACTACCCCACAACCCCTCCAACCCACATCATATCCTCCTTTTCTATGCTATCCTGACACTTTTTGCTTCTCCCCATATAGCTCTTAATTATCGTTTATTTAGGCTTGCCTTCCCCTACTAGGCTGAATTTCCCCTGGGGGCAGGGTCCAGGGCAGTCTTGTTCACTGTTGGATCCCGGGCATCCAATGCCTGACACGTAGTTAGCACCCATCCAGTCACTCTTGGAGTAGTGGAAAGAAAGACTGCACTAAGAGTTGGGGGCTGTGAGTGTTGTTTCCCACCTGGTGCAAGTTATTTAATTTCTCCGACTCTCCATCTGTGTGCATGCCAGATGGGGAACCAGTTCAACTCAGCAAATGTTTCTCAAGCTGGCCCCATGTATGAAGATGCTGAGAGGCTCTCCGGGTGCCTGCAGAGATGAAAAACACAGTCCTGGCCCTCAAGGGGCTTGTCCTTTAGTGTGTAAGATCAAGACTTCAACATAAGCAGCCACAATAGAAGGCAAATTTGTTTTTTGTTTTTAGTATATGTCTTCATTTTTTCATTATGCCATTAATATTCTCCCTGTCATATTTTGTAGTTTTTAGTGTACAGATCTTTTACATCTTTTTCAACTTTATTCCTATTTGATATTTTCCAAATATCATTTGATATTTGGAATATTTGAATTTTAAATTGTACTATTCATAATTATAATGTTCAAGGATTCATTATAGATATATAAACATACAATTAATTTATATACGTTCATCTTGCATCCTGCAACCTTGTTAAATTTAGTTATTAGTTGTAGAATTTCTTTCTTTCAACTTTTCAGTTCAGGGATACAAGTGCAGGTTTGTGACACAGGTAAACTTGTGCCACAGGAATTTGTTGTATGGATTCTTTCATCACCCAGGTATTAAGCTTAGTATCCATTAGTTATTTTTCCTGATCCTCTCCCTCCTCCCACCCACAAGACAAATGTGATAATGCTCCAAGATAATTTGAAAGGACTAGTAATGCACAGAAGAAAGAACCTACCTCCAACCGACATACTGAGAAGGCTTTATGGGGAAAGGGACACCTGGGCAAACCTTAGAACAGGTAGGACTTCAGCAGACCAAAATGAGAGGGAATCCTTTCACTAATGCAGTGACATTAAACACACAGAGATGGAGAAGCCTGGGAGAGGCTTGAGGAGCACCTAGGATCCAACTTAGCTGCCATGTAGGTTACAAAGGAGGAGATGAAACTGGAAAGGTTGATTGGAGACACATCGGGAGATTCTGAAATGCCAGTCAGGAGTTTGGAATAAATTCTTTATGCTGTAGGAGCTACTGGAGGGCAGTGAGCAGGAGAGTGACCGATAAGAGCTACGCTTTAGGGTGGTTAATCCAACTTCCAGGACAGGAGGGATGATGTGTTAAGAAGCACCTGTAGTTATCAGGAGAGAAGGGAGAAGGCAGATGGCAGTGAGAAGGCAGCAAAAGGTGGAGGCTGAGCTCAAGGAGCTATCAAAGACAGAAGCAGCAGGGCTGAGGAGCTGGCCAGATGAGCAGCCAAGGGGAAGAGTGAAGCCCAGCAAGGATGCCAAGGGTGCAAGCTTGGACCATCAGGAACACGACGGTATAATGAACAAAAACAGAGGCCACCAGACTAAAAGAAGCAGGTGGGAAATACATAGCATATTTCAGACATGCTTACTGCAAGGCCCTGGTGAAGCCATCAGGTGAAAACACTTGCAGGCAATGGGAAATGCAGGTCTTAAAACTAGAATGTGGATTAACACTTCCCAGCCTGGCCACAGGACTACTGGGAACATCAAAGGAGATGGGGAAGCAGAAGGTACACTGGGACCTAAAGTCACCATGTATAAGTAAGGCATGACAATTTGTATTTCTATTATCACTCCAAAATACATTTTAAATATCTCCAAAGTAAAGCTGGGGATATACATTTGGTCTCTCTCTAATTTCTAATCTTAGAGATCCAAAACCCTAAATTATTCCCTAAGTGTTAAAACCAACCCATGAAGGAGCAGAATGGAGGTCCTTGTAAGAGACAGAACATGGCTTCAGGGTCATCAGATAATGGCAAGACACTGAACCATCCCTGTGGACACGGGAAAGAGAGACATGGGGCATGCCGATGCTTATCTGAGTACCATCTAGGGACACAGAGGCAGGAGCACTTCCATCTCCCTGGAACACCTACCCCTGTCATCACACAGGACTTCACATCTAAGTGCAGAGACACACATACATACATATTCCTGATGCCTGGATGCTACCCCCAGAGATGCAGGCTGGCCTTCTGGTTTATACAGCAGGCTGTGTGAATTTGGTTAATGTGAGTTATGCCATTCATGGCAAGCAAGGCTGACCACCAGACGTTACACCAGTGATTTGCCAAGTGAATACCACTTGGTGGGTCCTTAAGGCATCTTAAGGAAACAAATGATCCTGGGCTTTCAAAACAATATTTTAAAAATATTTAAGACCTATTTAGAGAAATAAAAGAGAATCTCATTTTCCAACAGTAATGAACACTCATATTTTCATTAATAAAAATAATTATAATTAATATAAAATAGAATTCCAGACACTGAATGTGCCATTAGCACCTTAGTGCATTTGAAGCTTTCATTTTCCAGTTTGGCTTCACTCATAAATGGAGAGCACTAGTCCCTCACACTCACTGAAGTCTGAGGTAACATCCATGGATAATGTTACAAGGTCATATTGAAAATATGATTTATGATTTCTTTTTCCTGGCTTTCCATTTTTCTGTAATTCCTTTGGAATCAGGTGGGTGGACGGTTGGTTTCCTGAAGGCAGCCTCCCAGAGAGGGAGCTGGCCTCCTGCTGAGCTCCGTGGCTCCTCTGCAGCTTTCTGAACCAGGTAGTTTCTTGGGAGGTATATTAAAAAGTTTAAATTTTAGATTATAAAATAAATCACTCATTTCCTGAGAACAGCATTACTCCATGCATGATCCACTTTCCAGAATTTCAGCTGGCTATCCCTGCTAGCTCTGGGCAAGTCAGCTGGCTAGTCTCAGGACAGGTGGGGACACCCACGAGTCACACCACGCAACCTACAGATGTGAGTTACCAAAGCACTTGACGGATACAGGTTCAGTTTGGTAGAGACTGTTTCCCATGACTGTTGAGTTCACTGTCTGTGAGACACAGTAGACTTTATTTATTGTCCTCCTGGCACAGGAAGTCTGTACTTCTCAAGCCCTTTGGAGCAGGGCAGAGCCATATGCTGGGCTCTGGCCAGGGGCAGAGAGAGGAGGTGACTCCTAGGCTGAGGCAGTGATGAGCCCATGCAGGGTTTTTTCTCTCCCTTCCTGTGCCTCATTGATTAAGAAGGCCATGTGTTTTAGAAATATAGCCTTCATGGGCCCCTGAGTTGTTATATGGAGGACATTTGCTTTGTACAGTTGCCAGAATTGGTTTAAGAAGTAAACCTTGTGTGTTAGAACTTGGGTATTTGAAGATTGTATATGAAAATGTGACCCATGCCAGATTTTTCACTTATTTGGTGACATTTCAGCTCCTATAATTGATTGGTGACTATATTATTCTCTATTGCAGCTGTAACAGATTACCACAAACTTGGTGGCTTAAAACCATACAAATTTATTATTTTACAGCTGTAGAGGTCAGAAGCCCAAAATCAGTCTCAATGGACTAAAGTCCAGGTGCTGGCAGGGCTAGTTCCCTCTGGAGGCACTGAGGGAGAATCCATTTCCTTGCCTTTTCTAACTTCTAGAGGTTGCCCACATTCCTTGACTTGTGGCCCCTCCTTTATCTTTAATAGTGTAGCGTCATCAAATCTCTCGGGCTTCTGTTTCTGTCATCACATCCCCCTCTGTAACTCTGACTCTCTTGTTTCCTCTTATAAGGACCATTGTGATTCTATTGGGCCCAGCCAGATAACCCAGGATAATGTCACCTGAAAATTCTTAACTGAATCACATCTGTAAAATCCCATTGCCATGTAGGGATCACATTTACAAGTTCAGGGGATTCCATTGTGGATAATTTTGAGGAGTTACTATTCAGTCTTCCACAGCGACCCATGCATTTGCTTATCCAACTGATCTTTAATTCCATTCTGGTGAGATTTAGCCAGTAGCCAGATGGCCTTTCCCAAGTAATATTCCTCCATATTGCCTATAATAGCCATATAGCTCTTCTTTTGAAACACATACATTTCCACATGAGAACTGATTATAGGGAAACAATCCAAATGAAGATAAGCTTTATGCAAAAAGATAGTTATGAAGGATTATGGATTTTGTTATAAGAAAAAAATGGAAAAATCTAAATGTGTAACAATATAGGGAAATGTGCAAAGAAGTTCTAGAACACCCCATGTGTGAATGTTAGGCAGCCATTATAAATCTTTATGACAAATGTTTGTAACTCTGAAATGTTCTTTATAATAATTTTTAAAGCAAGTTACACATTCATATGATCTCAACTCTGAGGAAAACATAGTAGAGGAGAAAATTCTGAGCATGTATATACCAAAATGTCAACAGTGAGGTGTTTTTTGTTTTTTGTTTTTTTTTTCCTGGAAGCTATATATGACTAATTTTCTTTTTCATACTTCCATTTCTTTAAATGTCCACAAAAAACAAGGACTTTTGTAAACAGAAATTTCTATGGATGATGACAGCAGGTCAACAGGGTACGTGGGAGTGATCTGGAAATCCTGGAGAATTCTGTTTATGAGGAAAGGTGCCGCATCCTCCATTCATAGGCACCTAAGGACTGGGTGCCAGGTGGTTCCTCTTCTATGTGTGCTGGGACCCTAGGGCATCCCTTCTCTCAGGGCATTTGCCCTGGGGGAGCATTTAGGATTTCTCCAGAAGGCACAGGGAGCCACCCATTGGGCCATACTGGACGATGAGGTGCAAGGTTGGAAACATCACATGGATGGTTACTCTCAGGCTGCTGTTCAGTTCAGCAAGAAGATAATGGAAGCACGGTCTTCAGTGTGAATATGAAAAAGTATACCATCCTCCAGTGTGGCCAGAGTCAAGATCAAAAAAAAAAAAAAGAAAGAAAGAAAATCTTAGGCCGAAGGAGTGCTGGTCTCAGACCACATCATCCCTAAGATGAAAATGAGCGGCCGCCAGTGTGGTAGAAGGAGTGGGAAAATGGGAACATTCAAAGACTGCCAGAGGAAGCGCAAACTAGTAAAAACAAAACAAAATAAAACAAAAAACCATGCCTGGTGGATAGCAGTGTCTGAATCAAATCACAAAAATGTCAGTTCCTGTGGCCCTGTATTTCCACTTGAAGAAATTTATCCTAAAATAAGAAAACTAAAAGCTAAATTTCCAGCTTTATGAGATCCAAATATGCAACCATTAAAATCATGCTCAATAATATTTAATAAAAAGAGATATTTATTATATATTGCTAAGTTTAAAAAGCAGAATATAAAATAGCAAATACGGCATAATCAACTTTTATAGCAAATAAATATGTAAATAGATGTTCCTAGCGAAAAGCCTGCTTATACTAAAATCATCAAATGTGATAGAACAACAGGAATTAGCAGGGTTTTAGGGGAGGTTGCTGTGGGGAGGTATAAATCTCAGTTTTCCACGTTTTCTGCATGAAGCATGCATACCCTTAATATAAGGCTTTCGCTTCCAAAATAATCAGCCTAAAATTCCGTCTACTGTTGGAACCTCCATTCTGCTCCCCGGCAGAAATAACTTCATGTCCTCCTGGGCCACATCTGAGTGGTCACTGGAGAATACAGACTTTGAAGGCCTCCCTGGCTTTTGCAGGTCCTGCCCTGCTGTTGCAGGACTGGGTGCCCAGGAGTGGTTTTACGGATTGGACAAGCTCTTTTAGGCCAAGGTTATGGTTCTTTTGATAAAATCATTTCTTCAAATACATTTAAAATACTTTTGTTTCTGGTCATTCCATACGTAAAACACTACCGCTAAAGTTCTTGCCTATTCACGATTTTTGAACCTACAAACTGCTTTTTCACATACTGCCTGCTGGGCTCTGCCAGTGCTTGCAGTTTAATGGTAACTATGTTGAGGCCATCTGAAAGCATAGGTATGGGTGGAAAGGCAGCCGCCCTTTAGCCCACCGAGACCAGCAGGCTCCCCATCACTGCATGGCAGAACACTGATTTTTTCCTCTGCTAAGTCTACGACTTCTCAAATACCTCTTACTCTCTGCTTCAGTTTCAGGTACAGAAAAAGTTGGCTTTTTCAATCCAGCAAGGCTCTAAGTTACTGAACTCTCAGTCAATTTGGACTCCAGGCTGTAGGCAAGACAGCAGCATATCTGCTCTTGCAAACTAGCTCATGCTAGCCTAACTTCTTGCAGGATGTCATAAAAACAAGATGTAACCCGAAACACACCAAGAATCTGAATCTCTGACATCATTTCCCCGTTACCACAAACCTCAGGCAGCAGATGATCTCTCTTCAGTGTCAGGCACGGTGCGATCAAATGTTTTGCCACACAACAAAGGTCACTAAGCAACATCTGAGTCCTAACTGACTGGTACCGCAAATTCTTTTTGGAACAAGACAGAGTATGTAGCAAAATATGTACATCCCAATGCATGACGGCCACTTTGAGGGTGACAAGCTTCATTTGGCTGTATGCATTCTGTAAACTTCATTTTTAAATTGCCAGCCTCATTATCATATTAGTCACACTTAATAATTTCCTGCTTAACGTCCCTGGAGGGAGATTTTTCTCCACATTTAAATGCCTTTCTCAGCAATTAACAAAAAGTGGACATGGGTTTGGCTTTATTAATCATGTCATGTATTAAGGTGTCTGCACATAGCAGGTAGGTTCAGCAGTTCCTCATTAGATTCCAATGAGATGTCTAAGGCTGATATGATGACAGATATGGAAGCTCAACACTCAGGATAAAGTAGAATGATGCCCCCCAACCTTCAATATAGTTTGGATATTTTTTCCCTCCAAGCCTCATGTTGAAATGTGATCCCCGATGTTGGAGGGGGTGGGTAGTGGGAGATGTTGGATCACGGGGGCAGATCTCTCATGAATAGCTTGGCACAATCCTCTTGGTAATGAGTGAGTTCTCACTCTACTAGTTTGTGAAAGAGCTGGTTGATTAAAGGAGCCTGGCAGTGCTCTTGCTCTCTCTCTTGCCATGTGACATGTCTGCTCCCCTGTACCTTCTGCCATGACTAAAAGCTTCCTGAAGCCCCGCCAGAAGCTGAGCAGATGCTGGTGCCATTCTTGCACAGCTTGCAGAAACATAAGCAAAAAAAAAAAAAAAGCCTCTATTTTTTATAAATTACTCAGTCTCGGGTATTCCCTTAGAACAACACAAAACCTACATCCCCATTTCCCCAGTGCCTGACCAGAATGATGGTGTTTCTCCCCATGGTTCTAGACAGGACGTGATGAGTTGGGCCCACCAACCCTGGTGGCTGAGGCAACAGCTCTCGTTGTGGGTCTGACCTGAGTCTACCAGCCCTTCCTTACTTGGCCCTCCTCTTATTATTATTGCATTAGTGATACAGCTGCAGGGAGGAGTCTGCTTTTTCCAAGACAAATGACGGCACTACCGACAACAGCTTTGTGGGTTTGGAGGAATCAACCCCAATTAGTACTATCATCTCCCTGGTCAGGACAATTCTTCATAAAAGACCAACATGGGGGTTGGGTGGATAAGGAGGAGGGGCAAATGAGCAGGCTGCTTTTGGAGCGTGACCTGTGGGTACAGGTACACTGCAAAAGCTCCCGCTCGCAAGTCTCTCGCAGCCCCTGCAGACTCCAGAGTCCCCCATTACGGCTCCTGTTCCATCATGGGAAACCTTAACCAGGTTCCTCTTGTAAGTGTCTCTGCCCAAATGGGACAGCTGGTAATGCAGGTGAACCCCAACACTGAGGCTTAGCCCAGGAGGGTTCTTGACTTCACTCAGAAAAGAATTCAAGCATGAGCCAACAGTAAAAGGAAGCAAGTTGATTTGAGCAACAGCGTACTGCAAAATGGCTGCTCCATAGACAGAGCAGGGCTGTCCCACAGGTGGAGTAGCACTGGTGGATGGCTGGTTAGCTACATTTACACATACTCCCAATTACATGCTAAATAAGGGATGGATAATTCATGAACTTTCTGGAAAAAAAGGCAAGCAGTTCCCAGAAGCATATAAAGTCAGTTTTGGGCATTACCATGGCATTTATAAACTGTCATTGTGCTGGCGGGAATCTGTAGCATGCAAATGTATTGTAATTCCTAGTTCTTCCTGGTGGTGGACAGTTTCCTTGCTATATCACCAGGGTCAGGAAAACAAACTCTGCTGATCTCCTGGCTCGGTTAGGTTAGGGTTGGGGTCTGAGAGAGTGCCATAGTGAAGACCCCAACCACAGGCCCATCCCCAGAACCTCCTCAGTCCTCCTCCAGGCTCATTCCCTACTCATTCCCTTGCCTATTCCATGTGTTTGTTTGGTCTCTATTTCAGCTCCTCTTCCTGGCTACAACATCCAGATAATGGCTCTCCCCAGTCAGCTCAATCCCTGGGGCTCCTGCTATTCACCATCCTTGGAGGGAGTGAATCCACCCATCACCAAATGCCTCAGAAGAGCTGCATCAACAGCTGCTTCCCAAGAGGAAGGGGGCGGGTGACCAGAGAAAACGCTGGGCAGGGGTGAGGATGACGCCAAAGGTTAGCTCTGCTCCCACTGTGCTCAGGACTCTCTAGGCGGCCATGGTGCTTGGCCAGGTTCTCTTGGCATCAACCTCCTTTCTTCAGGTCCTGGTCCAAAGCCCATCCTTGAGGATGCTGCCTGTCTGAGATCCTGAGCTCCTTAGGAGGAGAAATGGGACCATCCCCAGCACTGGGGCAGATGTAAAGAGCAGTTTAAAGACTATGGAGAAAAGGAGGAAGTAGAGGACAAGGGAAAAGGGAGAAAGAAGAGGGGAAGGAGGAAGAATGACAGTGCCTCCTTTATTCCAGCCTCCATGCCTCTGTTCATACTGAAACCTAAAGGGCCGCCACGTTTGATCTCCCCACAACCATTCCCATCCTCACTGCTCTCTCCTACTGCTGGTCTCATGTCTGTCACAGAGCCTTGCCTTGCCTGTGCCCTCCCAGCCCAGCCTGGGCTCACAACCTGCAGCACTGTGGCTGTTTCTGCCTGCTTCAGGCTCAGGTCCACACTGCAAGCTGCTCCGCTCGCTTCCCTGTGGTGACTCACCGGCCCTTGCTGCAGCCTTGATTGATTGGGTGACAGGGTAGCCAGGGTCTGAGGCACCCTAGTGGCTTTTTTGCAGAAGAAAGGGGAGTCTAGGGCACATTCCAAGCCCTGTCAGCGCTGGCTTAGCCCCTTAGTGGTGTAAAATCTCACGCCTGGAGTCCTGTAAGCTCCTGGTGCCAGCTGCAATTTTATTGGTGGTCTGTGACTTCAAAGGCCTCTCCTCCCGCATGGCTGAGCCAGGCAGGCCGCAGAGCAGAAGGCCTGTGCCCAGGGCACCAGGGAGTTCTCCTGGGACCCGGACCCAGCCTCCTCTCCAACCTACACTGCCTCTTTTTTTTTTTTTTTTTTTTTTATAGTCACAAAAATCACTTTCCCAGCTCCCTTAGTAGCCAGAGCAGACGGAACTGCAGGAGAGGAACTGTCTTTTCTGGATCCATTTCTCAGGATACTGCCTTCCTGGATCTGTTTGTCCCAGATTTGCAGGCAACATACTTCTGACCAAACATCTCTTCAGTGTCCCAACTGGATACTTTTTTTTTTTCCTCCAGAAAGCCCCAGCAGTAGAAAGACAGGAAGTTAGGGTGTGGTCTGGGTCATTCTGAGCACCCACTTGACATCTGTCTGCCTCATCTATCAAGGAAGGTGACACTGAGGCCTGGTCACTGCCTCACAGCTCTTTGGAGGTTATAAGAGGTCAAGTCTGGGAAAGCAGGCAGCGAAGCTCTCAAAGAGAAGGCTCTGCTCAGTCTACACTGCTGGTGCCCCTCGCTCGCCAGCTTGACACTCAATGAAGTGTTTAAGACACTCAGTGTCTGAATCTCAACTCTGACATTTCCCAGCTGCATTCCTTTGGGAGAATTACCCAACTCCTCTGGGCCTCCATACCCTCCATGGGGATTAGCTCATATTGCTGAAGCACTTGAACAGTCCCTGGTAGGTGCTATAGAAATGTTTGCTTTTGTTTTTGTGTGTGTGCGTTTGGTTTGATTTTGAGACAGAGTCTCACTCTGTCGCCCAGGCTGGAGTGCCATGGTGTGATCTCAGCTCACTGCAGCCTCCACCTCCCTGGTTCAAGTGGTTTTCATGCCTTACCTCCCGAGTAGCATGAGTTACATACAGGTGCGTGACGTCTAGCTAAATTTTTTGTATTTTTGGTAGAGATCGGTTTATCATGTTGGCCCCACTGGTCTCGAACTGCTGACCTCAGGTAATCCACCTGCCTCAGCCTCCCAAAGTATTGGGATTACAGGCGTGGGCCACTGCACCCAGCCAGAAATGTTTGCTGTTGTTATTATTGCCACACATATGCCTCATCTTGCTCATTTATTCCACATAATTAGGATCTGTCTGCCAACAAGATGACAAGCTTCCAGTGTCCCTTCCTCCCCAGCACACACACACACACCCAGCCCAGCCTGGTGTGGTCAGGCAAGAGCAGCAGCTCAGACCCTGCTTGGCCTTTTGCTTGTGAAGTAAGCTTGGGCAAGTTATTAAACCCCTGCAACCTGGCATGTTCATTTATAAAGGGGAGCTAAGAATAACCTGCCTCACAGAGTAGCATAGAATTTACATGAAATTTAGATAAAGCTACTAGTAAATATCAGCAAATCTCAATGCCTGGCCTACTGCAGGCATTTAATGAACATCTTAATGAATATTTGTAGTTTGCATTTAATGAATGTTTGTTCTCCCCGGTGCTGGGCAAACAACAGCTCCATCAACACTTGGTGGCTTTAAGTCAGTTCTGAAGAGCATGTGTTAAAGGGGGTGGTGGCATCAAGTAACCAGCCCCACCCTCCACTGCTGGCCACACCTTCAATAGTAACCACACTAAGAAAACACTTAGATGGACGGGTGTGAATCCCTTGAGAACAAGGACTGCATCTTCTCTCTCGCACTTGCCAGCATCTGGCACATCTGGGTATTAACCACGCAAGACACAACCCCAGCAGCAATGGCCCTGGATGTCTGAAATCCTGTCCAGAAGAAAATGGCGAGAAAGCCAAAGAAGGAAAAGCAGCCCTCAAACATGCCCAGAATCTTGCTGGAGATGGAAACTAACAAGGATGGAAACATGACAGCAGAAAAATACAGACCAGTTTGAAGTCCGCCCACCTGGGAGTCAAGCCACATTGAAAATCAATAAGGCATCAAGGCCGGGAGCTCCGAGAGCCAACTGGATACCTGCGTGGGCCTCCTTTAAAGAGGGGAAAGCTTTGAAGTTGCAGACGACCAATAAAAATACAGCTGGCATTTACAGCTTCAACTCCTCCTGCTTTTGCTTTTCACTGTGTTGCTAACGCTGCCTACAAAGCTGCTCCAGGCTGGAATCCTGGCCCAGGTCAATAGAGCCCATTCCCATTCCAGGGACAGGAACAGGGTCTCTTGGTGTCCACTGGCCAGGGATTGGTGATCAACTTTAGGCAGACTGGCAACTTCCCAGGACAACCCCGTCTTAGGTTCTGAACATCAGAGGCAATGGCTAAGGTTCCCCCAAAGTACTTTGGTTAAGTTCATTTAGTAGCAGGCTAAGTGGTGGCCAAGATGAGCCTCGGAGAAGCTGTGATACCTTCGCTCTATTTAGTGTCTTTTCCAGTCTCCTGCCCTTTTCAATGCCTGTAACACCAGGAGGAGGAAGGGTCTTCTGGAATGAGCCCTTCCCCTCAAAGATGGAGCAATCCAGGCACAACAGGTTAGTCTAAAAGGGAAACGGTAGTTACAGTGAGAGGGAGCTGGACCCCGATTCCCAGTGCCTAGGATATAAGATGCTGAAGCTAGAGGCTCTTCTTTCTTCCCTCATTTCTCTATTTATCACTCACAGAAAGTTCCAGGACCTTCCTCTTTCTTCAATAAGCATAGAAAGGGTTCTCAGAGCTAGGGGCTCCTGGCCCAGTCAGGGAGACAAGACTTAAAGCAAAAAAACATCCAGGCAAAAAGCTACAAAGTCTCAGAATGAATGGAAGGTGTTATGCTATGCAACATATATGGGCAATGTCAAGCTTAATGACCAAGCTGAGCTAATGTCAATAAACAGAGAACTATTAGGAAATTCATTAGTCAAAGTATTGTTTATACTCCTATTTGTCAACCAAATTATTTGTTTGACTTGTGGCCTCCTTGGTTTATTATGGTCATTTCTGTCATCAGCAGAGCTGGGCTGCTGGAATTTCACATATAGGTAGTCCTGCATATGTCTTTAGCATGCTCCTGGTCAGCCTTCTCCCAGAATCACACCTCTCAGCAGGGGCCAAGGTCTGTCTTCAGTTAACAAATAACCATTCTTTATAATCCAGTGGTTTACCGGGACTTAATTAATTGATTTGCTAATCGCTGTTTCCTGTTTCTAGAAATGAGCCCAGGAAGTTGACCCTTGAAGCACTCTCCTGCTCTTGGGGGCATGTCATCAGGAAGAAACTCCAGGCTGAAAACACAACTGTAAGGCCAATGGGGGAGGAGCAGCTTTCTCAGGACACCTGAGGTCCTGTCCCACCAGGCTCTGGTCTTCACTCACCATCTCTCACTGTCCTCCGCCCCCAACTGCACTGTGCCTTCCTCCTCCCTGAGCTCATGCGTGCCCCTCCCTCAAGATCTCCCCAGCCCTAGCCTGAAGGCCAACCTCCTCCAGGAAGCCTCTTCTTCACCATGAGGCCAGAAAGAGTCTGTCTTGCCTCTAGGTTCGGAGTTTCTTAGTTCCAACCACTGTCCCTGCTCCACTGGCACCTTCCATACACAGCTTTGTGAGCTGTGCACATCTGCGGGTACCAGAGGGTAAGTTCTCCGAGGGCCAGCTGACCCCTACCGTCTCACAGCTCTGCATCGGGTTTCCTTGGCCCCACTCCCCAACGGACACACATACACGTGCACATTCACACTTGCACACACAACCCTGGACCGATGGAGAGAACTTTATCAGTGCAACGCAACTATTTAATCGCACCGGGACCTACCTCTGTTTAAGGCCCTACCCCCAAAGCAAGTAGAGAATGACAATTACTTTGGTAAGGAACAACGGCCTTTCCACTTCCATCTCCTAAATTACACTAATTTCTGGGGTTTCCACCTTCTCTGAGCCGGCGCTTCCTGTTTGGGAAATAAATGTGAAATGATTTCTCCATTCAAAGTGACAAATCACAGAAGGTTTCTGAGTAGCAGGCAGGGGAACCTGCCTCATCCTTTACGACTTGGAAGGGAAAAGGGCGAAGGGCCTTGTGGGGAGTGGGACCAAGGATCAGATTTCTCCAGAATCACTTAGAGTAACATCTATCCTCAGCAGCTGCCCTGCGGATCCTAACACATCTCAAAAAAGCAGGGGTCTGGAAAAAGCAGTCAGCATCTCTTACCTTCTGCAAAAAGCTACCGTGCAGAATGTGCCTTTGTAGTTTGGGTTAAAAAAAAAAAATCAAGCCATCTTGGAAGAATCAGAAAGCAGATGCGCCCGTAATTGAACTTGGCAAGGGCAATAGAAACCTCGTTATGGGTGTTACAGGCACTCACACCTCACTTAACCTAGGGGGCTTGGGGCCCTCAGTTTCTCCGCACAGATGTCAGGGGGTGAGAGACCCTCAGAAGATTTAGATGCCCTAAGACCTCTTCGGAAACCAAGGGCCTGTGATCCCCACTCAGCCCTCGCCTAAGATCCCTCTCAGAGCTTCGGAGCCTCATGTCCAGGGTAGTCAGTGGACATGGGGCCACCTCTGGTGCACCCCAGGCTGCCTTGGCCACCAAGCCCACCCTAGAGTGGCAGGAGCCCGGCCTGCGGCTAGCTCTCTACCGACAGCCACGACCTGGTGCCGAATTTTACTATCTGCCATTTACCATTCTGATGGGGAAAACAAATTTAAAACACCTGGAAATTTATGTCTCTGATGGGTCAGGTTGCACTGTTCCATTATATTAAATAATCTGGGCTGTGCACTTCAAAGGCCTCCGGCCTCGGGAGGCCCCAGGACGAGGGACCTTTGTTAGTGGTAGGGACTCGGGCAGCCCGTGGCCCACCTGCGCCTGGGAGCGCCCTGGGGTGCTTGGGCCTGAAGGCAGCGGGTGGGAGAGAGGGCAGCCTTCAGAATCAGCCCTGGGCACTTGCATGTGTTTGTGAGCTCTTTTGCACGCCTGCTTTCCCTGTCCCTGGGCTGGGTTTGACTCGCCATCTGCACCAGCCCGAGTTCAGAAGGTGGAGGTTTCCTTTCTCACCTGGTCACTCACAGGCTCAGTGACTTGGGGTCCCCATCTCCTCCTCTGTGTAACAGGACCTTAGTGACGGGCAGCTCTGTTCATGTAGCTGACGCCCCTCTCCAGCCCCATTCTGTACCCTAGACTTACCAAGGGGATTCAATTGACTCCAAACTCTCAGAAGCCCTCAAGGTGGGCATGAAGGAGTGAGAAGATTGGAGTTGGGAGGAATGATCAAACTGCTGAGACTTGGGTGGCTAGCGGGGTCAGTAGCAGAAGCTGGGAGAATGCTCAGGAGGCGCTTTCTAAGCAAAGCTCTCAAGGCCAGGCTGGCTAAGAGCAGCACTGATTTGGGGTAAGGAGGGGTTCAGCACACTGGGACCATCTGGGGAATGACCCTCACCCATCACTGATACTGCAGAGGAGGTGGGAGGCCCAAGGGGCAAGAGTGATGACTTGTGTCCCAGAAGCTGTGCAGGAAGAACAGGTGAGTTTTGCCTGGAGTCTGAAACCAACAGATTGGTTTAAGAACTTACATGAGGTCTTGGAAACTTCTAGAAAATGCTAGAGCATGGGATGGGAGGGGGCTCTGAGATATTCTCACTCTATGGCGAGGCTTGTGGAGCTTCTCAACGTTTGTGCTACATCTGTAAGATGGAAATAAAAGCTTCCTGCTCCGTCTGCCTCCCAGCACTGCTGCGAGGGCCAGAGGACAAGTCTCCTGGAAGCACCTTGTAAACCTACGATTCTGTAAATGAAGAAAAGGAAGCCTGGAGGAGGCTGGGAACATGGCAAAGCCACAGCAGGAAGAGAAGAAAGAGCTGGGTGTTCTCTCTCCCAGCTCTGCACTGTCCAGTCCCCTGTCCTCATGGTCATCAGGGCCCCTGTCCCCTCCCCCATGTCTCCTCTAATCCTCCAAGTGTGTTATGGGTCCTTCCCCAGGTCACTGGCAATGCCCTGCTCAGCCACAGCACCAGAGAGGAGAGAAAACACCAAAACAGTCTTCATAGAACTAAAAGACTTCCTAGAGCATGCTTGCCCTTTGTGTTTTTATAGCTGCCGCTACATGGATAAGAGTCACTAGTTCAGCTCATGCTCAGGACCCACAGAACACTTCCAAAGGTGGCCCACCTCAGACACTGAGACTCCAGAGGTGAGCGTGCCTTTGTCTCACTGTGCTTTCTAGTGAATACGTTACTTCATCTCCCCTGGCCTGGGTCTTGTCACTTTGGAAATGAGGGCATTGGGCAGCATTTGCTGATGCCACCCTACTCCCTTCAATGGTCTGGAACCTTAGTGGTACATTTGAATCATCTGAGGAGCTCTTTAAAAATACATGGCCTGGGCTCTGCCCCCAGAGATTCTGATCTGATTGGTCTGGGATAGAAGCTCAGGTGGGTCTCATGTGAGGGCAAGCTTGAGGCCCCCTACACTAGTTGCTATGACGATTTTTATTAAGCAAACATCAAATCCCACATGGAGCAGTCCAGAGGCCAGAACCCAGACATTAAAGAGGGAGCTCCTGTGAGTTTAACTTCCTTTCCTGGAATAAAAATTTTAAGAACTCAAAAAGCACAAAAGGTGATTTTTTTTCTTTTGGTCTCTTTTCAAATATGACACTAAAGTTAGGCTGCCAGCAATCATATATAGGGCAGAAGGGGGCCCAGTTCTGGCCTGGATGTTAGATGACTTTATTGGCCACAGAAAGACTAAATTGAATTAAAGGGCCCCCTTGGCAGGAGGAATCGGCAGCGAGCGTGGCCACTCAGCTGCCTGACCCAGACCCCCAGGGTGAAGGGGTCCTTTGAGCCTCCACACAGCAGCCCTGCCAGGGGGCATGACCATGGCATATCACCATGGTCAACCATGCCTCTAAACCTCAGGGCAGCCTTTGCACCGGGTTGCCCTGCCCACAGTGCAAAGCCAGTGCTCTGAACAGGCATATCAGAGAATACTGCTGGAAAGTCACTCCACTGCCAGAAGGCCCTTAAGGAGCAGCAAAAAGTTCTCCATCAAAGTGTTTAAAAGAAATCCTATGTTAACCCATTTAAGGATACTAAATGGCAGACGTTGGTGCTTAAAGAGGCCTGGCCCAAACCTTCCCCACAGGCAAAATAGGTTCTCTTAGTCCCAAGTTACCTCTATAGTAAAAACCCAGAGGAAGAGCTGATCACACGCTGCACACCTGGTCTATGCCAGTGAAACAGGGTCATCTCTAATTAGCCAGACTCTAAACAAATGGGTGCAATTGACATGCTGAGAACGTTTTCCTAAGTGATAATGATAATGTTTTCCCTTTATCACGTGCTTGACTCCAATGTGTTGCTCAGGATGGCACTTCATAACCCCTTTAGAAAGTGAGGCAGGTATTCCCGTCACTATTTTACAGATTAGGAACCCAGCATAAGTTAATGCCAGGGCAAAAGCATTTGTAAGCCAGGTCTCCTGGCTTATCCCCCCACTCACATTACTATTAAATAACTCTCTCTCCAGCTGCAATCAAGCTTACATTATCTGCGTGCTCAGCAATTTTATTTTTAATTTAAAGGCATATGTTGTGTTCCCAATTATAATTTAAAAACTTAAAAGTATGATATAAAATTATGTTTAAAGTATGAATCCAAGTCTGAAAAAGTGTAAGTAATACTCACAGAGAATAAAATAACCAAAATAAAATACATTAAAATATTAACCATGGTTATCTATGGATGGTGAGAATGTGGTTGACTTTCACTGTCTTTATTCTACCGATCTATATATTTTGAGACCTTTAAAGTGAGCATATGTTAACTTGGAATTCCAACACAGGATGTTTCAAAAATTGAGTTTTGGTTCAGCAGACTGTGCAAGAATAAGCTTCTGTTGGCCCCAACTGCATCATCACGGGTTTCAAAATGGCACTGATCCAACTGGGAATGTCAATTACCAAGGGAGAGCTTGTAGTTTAGCAACCCAAGCTAAGCCCCAAATTAATGGCTGTTAGCCATCACAATGGCTGATTTCTCAGGGATCACTCCAATTAGGATCTTCTCCATGGCTTACAACACTAGCCCTCTGACTTCAGACAAGGCGCATCTGCAGCACAGCTGGAGCAGCTGGGTTGGAAAATCAATCACTGCCCAACAACTGTGCAACTGATGGCCCATCAATCAGAAACATAAGGCGTTCACTCCATTTGTAAAACATATACATTTGCTTGCAAATCTGCAAATGCAATAAGCAGCCCAAGCAGCTCCAGCCCTGGAAAAATGGCAGCACTGGTCACGTTTGCCTGTAGCGTGTCACAGACTGTGAAATGAAGCACTCCCACTGCAAGAGTCCACAGAGACCCCTGGCCCCACACTCACTGGCCCTCAAAGCCTCTACTACCCACAGGATGGAGTTCTCCAGATATACTCAAGACCTGACAACAGTCATGCTTTAACTCTGTGAGAATCCATCAGTGCTTGAAGAATTTCTTTGAGACCTTCTAATTATTCCTTCCTTCTTCCTTCTTTCTTCTGCATCCCTTCCTCCCTTCCTTTCTCCCTTCCTCTCTTCCTTCCTTCCTCTTCATCCCTTCCTCCCTTTCTCCTTTCCTTCCTTCCCTTCTTTCTTCTAAATTCAAACATTAAAGAAAAAATGTCTTTTCCCTAGGTAATGGTCTGATAAAGACCTAATTTGTAGAATTTAAATGCACCCCTGCACATGAACTGATTTCTAGGGCAAATTTGCTTTCTCAATATCCACAAAAACTTTGTTGCAAGGTCCACAGATAACATCACTTCACACAGTGTTCTAGATGCCCTCAGTAAATATATTCAGAATAAATATATGAACGGAACACTTTATAGCCATAACTGCCTATGGTCCTCCAGGACACCCTGACACTGCCTGGTGATATCTCCCTCATTTGCCTCTGGAGTAAGATGAACAGTCCTTGGCCTTTGGCAGGCACTAGGGTGGAAAAATAGCCCAGCCAATATTCCTAATCCCTACCAAGACCACTTAATACATTCCTCTCTGAATAATAATAATGATAATTATAACCATCACATACCACTTTGTGATTTATAATCTCACTTGATTCTGGACATCCTGCCAAATAAGCATTATCATCACCAAGAAAGAAGATAAAACTGAAAGGGATCTAACGGAGAAGAATATTTACTAAGAACCTATCAGTGATGTGCAGCACTGTGCTAAGTACTTTTCCAATGTGAGATCATCCATTCTTTAGCACACCCCTGAATAATGTAGCATGTAGATATTAGACCCAATTTATAGACGAGGAACTAAGACTCAAAATGGAAAAAGAACCAGAGAGGTTGTAAGGCATACCAAGGTCACATGGTAAGTGATGGAATGAACTTGGATGTAAACCTGAGACTTCTGACTCCAAATTCTCAAAACTTTCTGACTGTAGTTTTGTGAATCAAAGTATGTTAGTGGTATAGTTCTTAAAGTCACATGAGCTTTCCTGGTTGGTTGATAACCTGAAGCTCAGGATTTCTTTTCTGGAGCAGAAGACTGGACCAGGAAAACCCTAAAATGGCCCACCCTGAAGTCCAAATTCAATCTTGGGGATAGTTTTCCATGACCCACCCTAGCCCAACTCAGCCCTGAGGCTAGAGCTCAGGATTCTGGGGACATCACTACATGAATAGGAAGTGCAGTGTCAGGCCAACTCCTCCATCCCTGTCCACTCAGCCCAGAACTGCAGGCTCTGTTTGCTCCTGAGGGAATGCTTCCTGAAGCCCCAGGATCCTCCACCTGCACCGGTTTAGGAAGAGAAAGACCGAGCTGCCTCTGCCTATGGCTTTCAGAGCCTTTCCTTCTGTGAGCAAGGAGTGCACGCCATTGTGGGGGCAGGAGGGAGTGCTGCAACGGGCCCCACTCTTGTTCTGAGAAACTTAATCGTGGCGTTGCTACTGCATCAAAAAACTCCAGGCAGCAGTACCAGACTGCCAAACCACATCGTGCCCGGGGGTGAGCTGCGAAATAAAGGGGCAAGCTGTACACGGGGAGCTTGGCTGGGTTCATGGGACTCAGAAATCATCATTGTAGAGAGCAGTCATTGAACATTTACACGTGCAGGCGGAAGAGCAATCCAGCTTTTCCATATGGTTCCAAGGAAGGACCACAGGGAAGAAGCGAAAGGGAGACCAATTTCAGGTTGTAAAGGGAAGAACAAAGCCTGCCTTGGTGGGTAGTGGGTTTCTTGTCACTAGAGGTATTTAGACATAGTGTGGACAAGCCCTTGCTGTGATGCTGTTGATGGAATCATGGAATAGAGGGGCAGAGGGTAAAATCTGAAGATCTTCAATGTCCCCTTCAACAATGAGGTTTCTTTGATTCTACTTTGGTGCAACAGCCTGGTACCTCCTCTCTTCCATCCTTCAAACCAGGCATTTGCTGAACAAGGAGCAAGGTTGCAGTGCTGAGGAGCTGCTGTGCCACCCTTGGAGTCCAGGCACAATGCATAGGGAAGTGGCTAGGGTGGGTTAGGGAGAAATGTCCCCAAGACTGAGTTTGGACTTTAAGAAAAGCTACATCTGTCAGGCCCTTCCTGCATTCCCTCATCTCACAAGCTCTTTGTAAAAACTCTCAGAGCTGTGGTAGCTCTTTTTGGCATTTGCAATGAACCTCTTTCTGTTACTGAAATAAACCCTGATTCCCAAAGAAACAGGTCTTTTGGATGGCATCGGATTCCTTCCCTTGCTATTGCCAATTGCTGTTTTCTTTACTTTGTAACTTTCAGTTTTTCCCACAGTTTGCCACTCTGGAAAAAATGTGGAAACCGGGCTCTCACATGTTTGAGACGGACAGCAAACTCCTGCTGGAAAAAATGAAATCTCCAACCTGGAGCCCCAAGCCTGAGTCAAACTTTCCACTGAATCAAGATCTCTGCTTACAACTTGAGAGGTAAAATTAAGTTGTAATATTCCAGCAAATAGCTACAGCCATTCAGAATGTGACTCCTGGCTCCTCGGCTGGATCACAAACCAATGCAGAGGCAAATTTAATTACCTGTCAGGAACTAAATAAAAGGTTTGCTTCATCTAATATTCCCAGTGTGCGGGACAGCTATGAAAACAGCCTGATGCTCAATCGATTTGCTGTTTACAGAGGCCCAAAGAGGCACTGAGACACACAAGTACGCTACTTAAAGCTTGCACAAGTTTAAATATTCCTTAGTGTATTTGCCAACTGCTCCCTATTCCTGAGCTACCCTCAAAGCCACTGCCTATCCCCAAGGGCTCCTATATCTGTTCCTCAAAAATATTCCACGATCTTTCCTTTCAGATGTCAAAAATGGCTGATAAGGCAAGTCCCACTCCGATAGATTACCAGCAGCAGAACGCTCATCTCCCACAGACAGAATCCGGCTTTCTGAGGTTCACTGCCTACTCCTCAAGACTCCAGGCTGCCTTTTACTTCCAGCAGCATCAGCCATCAAGGAGTCAGGGCAGAAAAGACATTTTTGCACCAGGAGACTTTGATGAACAAGGCTAAGTTCACATCCATTGCTCTAAACCTCAGTTTCTCCAACTGCAACCTGGGAAAACCCACCCTGCCCTGCCCTGCCCACTCACAGGGTTGTAGTAAGCCTAAGTGTGATGATGAGTCTGAAAGACCTGGGCTGATGTAAGGAGGTGTTACAGATGATTGATACGTACAACGGCATTTCATTGTCTGGAGTTGGAAAGCACCAGGCTGAGGAAAGAGCAATTTCTATCTTCATGGAAGTTGGAAATGGCAGCTGCGAGCAGCACATGGAGAATACAGAGGAGGGGCAGGGCAGGACTGTGATGGGAGATGGGCAGGACACAGCAAGCTCCCAACAGAGCTTCTCTTCCAAGGCTTTGCAGAAAGTAGTCAGCCCACGGAACTACTTGAGAGCCCACCCCAACTTGTTTCGTGTAAGACCCTGCAGATCCTACAAAAGCAGCCATTTGTTGGAAATGAAGGGCAAAATCAGGACTGGAGACAAGAGCTTTAGTTCTTAAAAATCCTTTCCTCCCTGTGCCTAAAGTCAGCAGTATGGGTTTTTAGAGCAAGGACTCCACGTTGCTGTATCACTTGGACACATTACTTAACATTACTTAACTTCTCTGAACCTCAGTTTCCTTACCTATAAACTAGATTTTGAAAAAAGTAAATAATCTTGTAAGTGAAAATCATTATGTAAACAATTCTTGTACCATGTACCATGATGGCTTCTGCCAGTTTTCACCTAGAAGCCTGACTTGGTGAATAAATGGTCTCATCTCTCCTCACTTATCCTCAAGAAGGTTGTTCCAGAAAGGGCAGTGTATTAGTCCATTCTCACACTGATATAAAGAACTGCCCAAGACTGGGTAATATTAAAAGAAAAGAGGTTTAATTGATTCACAAATCTGCATGGCTGTGGAAGCCTCAGGAAACTTACAATCATGGTAGAAGGAGAACAGGCACGTCTTATATGGCGGCAGGCAAGGGTGAGTGTGTAAAGCCCAGGGGAAACTGCCGTTTATAAAACTAACAGATCTCATGAGAACTCCCTGTCTCACAGTTCTGTCCCCATAATCCAATCACCTCCCATGAGGTCCCTCCCTCAACATGTGGAAATTATGGGGATTACAATTTGAGATGAGATTTGGGTGGTGACAGAGAGCCAAACCATATTGGGCAGCTTGGGGCCCCCCAGGAGACACTGCAGACCTGGGTCACCTCCTCAACCCTGGATCACTGGGCCAAGGAGACTTTTTCAACATAAAGTACCCAGGCTCTTGGCATGTATGTACTGGACTTATGAAGCATGGATTAAAGCATGGATCTCCCCAACCGGCCCCAAACCCTGACATCCAGGCCCTGTCACCACACACAGCAGGGCTTCCTGCCCCTTTCTCTACACCCCTTAAAGACAGGTTCTGGAATGTGCTTGACACAGCTGGGTGGGACCAAAGTCTGTGACTCAGTCACCTCTGCTGGCCCTTCTGTCATTGTGGGAGTCACAAAGGACTCTATCCATATTCCCACCTCCTTGTTTCCCACAGATCGGCTTAGTGTGTACTTTCTCTTAGTGTGTACTTCCTAAGCCCTAGAAGGGACTGAAAACAATTTCACTCACCACCTGGCCAAACTCAGGGAGGCTCAAGTCACCCCAGCACCCCTAGCTAACGATGGGCTAGAGGACAGCTTTTGGAGAGTCTCTGGTTTCCTTTTCTAGGAGCAGGGTAAATAAAGATGCTCCCTGCAGCATCTTCAATAATCCAGTTATTAGGAAGACACCACATTTTAAATTTCTCTCCATGGTGGCTTTTATCCATGGCAGTGCTAATAAAATCTCTAACCCATGTGGAGCCCCCCACTGCTCATCAACTATTAGCTGCCCTCAGGCTGCACCAGTCTGTTTATATTATAAATAAAGGCTGAAATATGCAGCTTGCTCGTGCAGGCTCCTTGGGGGCCGTGGGGAGTGGAGCCAGCCCCCTCCACTGCCTGCCTACCCCCGGTGGGGGAGGGATAGCCCAACAGAGCTTTTGCCTCGAGCCAGCTCCTTTGGACATTAACAAACCACTACAAGGACCTGCGATCCATCCCTGGAATCCTGCTTTAATTATTTAGGAGGAAGAGTGTTTTTGCTCCCCCCAAGCTCTGCAGCCCCCCAGAGCCCCCAGAATCATTGTTCAACGCTTATTACTGCCGCAGGCCCGGGCACCGCGTTGCAGAGACCTAATTTCAATATTTACCACTTAGATCACTTAAGGGCTGTCAGCTTTAATAACATTTTATCAATTGGATACTTATATTATTCACGGCTTCATAAAAATAACAAGACCTGCCTTGGCATTTCAATCATACCCGGACTAATTTCAGTGACTGCTCTGGGATTTCATTTTTATTAACGTTTAGATCTGCTGTGACTGATTCTCTTCCTGGATGCATAGCACATGAGGTGGCCACCGGAAGGCTGAGGGGCCGGGTGCAGAGTGATCTGCCCTGGGCATGTGGTCAGGGAAGGCAGCAGTTGACACGCCAAGAGGCCAGGCTGAAATCCCGCCCCGTTTGTGTGACCGTTCACAGTGGGTGGCCTAGCTCAGGGCTCTGTTAGGGGAGGACTCCCCCTCCAGCCCTTGGCAATCTGTCCCCAGCCTGGCCTCCTTCCTCCCAGTCCTGGGGCTGCAGCCACAGTGACTGTCTCCTGGGCTCTGAAAAGCAGCTACTCCACAGGGCTCCGCCTGGAAGGCCTCCACCCTGCCTTACACCTGCAGATCCCTACTCAGCCTTGCGGGCTCAACTCCAAGGTCATGGCCACGAAGCCCTCCCCTGCTGCCCAAGAGCCAGCTGCATGGTTGGGGCTCAGAGTGTGTCTGCGGAGGGAACGGCACTCTCCTGGCCCTTCTGGCCACTTCCTGCCCAGATCCTGATGTCCCTTTCTCCCCCAGGCACCAGAGTTCTGGCCTTTCCTGAAGCCACCATCACGTGTCACTCTCCCTTCTCCATTCCTCAGGGACATGGCCTCAGTCATTTGCTAGTAACTGCTAGGCAACTCCAGGCCTTTTGTCCACTGTCCATCTTGGCAACAGTCCTCGGAGATGTTGTCCTTCTAGAGGAAACACCGCCTCGCTCAGCAGCTGCTACATCTTCAGGAGTGGCTCACTCTCTCCTTTGCAGCTCCCAGGCCCCAGGGTCTTCTTCAGCGACCTGTGGACCCAGGCATGCTGCTGCGCAGGCTCCTGCCTACCTGGCCTTGCCTGCTCCTTTGCCCTCCAGTCATTCTCACAAAGGCCAAGTTCCTTTTATGTCACCCTCCTCTGGGTAGCTTTTAAGCTTCTCCTTCAATAGATTTTTATTGCTCTCAGAACCAAATCAAAAGTCCCCCCCCAACCCAACCCCTTGCTCTGTGTGCCCACACTCTCTGGCCTCACCATGCAGCCCTTTCCCCACTCACAGCTGGCTGGGCATCCTGGTCTTTCAGGTCCTCAGTCCACCAAGCCTGTTTCCACCAGCACCTTTGCGACGACAGCCCTCCCCAGGAAGCCCTTCCCTCTGCTCCCCACATGGCTAACGCTAGCCCCTGCTTCCATGTCACCTAAGAGAGACATTCCCCAATGCCCTCTCTAACGTGGGTTTCTCCCTCCAGCCCTGTCATTCTCTATCTTGATCCCCTTTGCTACCTCCATGGGACTGATCACCACTTGCAATTTTTAAACTTGTTGATTTCTTCTGCTCCATGAACTCAGAAACTGTAACTGGACATAGTAGTTGCTCAATAAAAGTGAATTGACTAAACGAATGAACTTACCCACTTCCTTAATTATTTTCCCTTATGAGAATTTTCCCCATCAGCATCTTTCCTTCTCACATCATCTTTACTATCTGTACTGATAAACGGAATTTGACTCCTGTGGGCCACATGCATCACTGGTAAATATTGACTAGTGCCCACAGCCCACAGACAGTGGCACAGTGGTTGGGGACAGGTTCCCTTGTCAGTCGTGCCTCTGTTCATCTGTAACTTGGGGTTAGCATTATGAGACCTACTTCATAGGGTCACTGTGAGGATTAAATGAGTTGATACATGTAAAGTGCTTAGAACAGTGCCTGGCACGTAGTAAATGCACTATAAATGCCAGCTATTATTATAGGAGGTTTAGAATGGCCATCCCCATTTCCCACAGAGAGTTGTTCCCCAACACACACACACACACACACACACACACACACACTCTCTTTCTCTCTCTCTCTCACACACACACACACACACACACACACACACACACACACACAAACACACACACCCTGTGGGTCACAGGGAGGTGCATTTAATGAAACTGTGACTCCCTCACTTCCCTGCAGTTGCTGTGATTGGCCTTGGGATGGGGATGGGGTGGAGGTTTGGTGAATGCTTCCTGCTGGCTCTCCAGGCAGATATTCACATTGAGGGTGACAGGCTTTCTTGCACGAAGGTACTTCTCATTCCTCTCTACCATCCCAAAGTAGACTCCCTGAACCTCCATAGAAAAAGCCTATTCTTTGCAATAGAGACTTAAGGAAAGTCAGTGTACAGTAACTGTTCCCAAGAGAGGATTGCCACAGCTGCATGCCCTATGGGGGCAACCAGTGCCACTGGAGAGAAGTAGAAGGGGAAGCCTGGGGCTGGCCAGATTCCGATGTCCTCTTCTCCCCAGGCACCACTGCTCTCCTGGCTGGAGTCCTCTAGACAGAGGCAGCTATTCCAGAGCTGCCAGGCTCCATTTGTGCCCCATAATTGGTACTGATTCTGTCAGTAAATTTGTCTATTGCTTGAAGCTTCTATTAAAGAGATGTTAAATGCCTCCCAGGCGACTGGACTGCAAGGTTTCCAGTCTCCCAGGGGCTGTGTGTGTCTGTGTGTCTGTGGTGGGGAGCTATGTGAAGTAAGACCCATCCATTTTGACATCCTCAGTTGCCTGGGTTCTGTCCTCCCAAATGTTCTAAATTGCAGGAGAAATTGCCGTGACCGAACCTCCTGCTGACAGACAGTGTCTTTTGTTACAGACGGAGGTGTTGATCCTTCTCTAATCAACAGCTTAATTAGGTCTGCCAAGATGAAAGAGTCATTTTCACTTTGGGAGCTAATATTTATAGACAGCCTTCTCCCCAGCCCCTGCACTGGAGGTGTTAACAACTTGAGGGCTAAATCAAATAAAAATTATAAAACTCATTTCTTCACTCCACGAAAACCACTGGCAAACTCAGAACTCTAGACTGTGAGTCGTCCCATCGAGCGGCTTCATTCACAGCCATAGAGCCCAGCACAGATTTGGGCACACAGTGGGCACTTAGGAAGCATTTGTTGAATCTTTAAAGAGTGGAGAGTCAGTTTGATGGCTTCCTTCTCTAGCAGAAATTACTATGGCATTGTGGTTAAGAGCTTGGCTTGAGAATTAGGCGGGCCTGCCATTAAAGGCTAGCAGCCTCACCACTCTGCTGTATGACCTTGGGAAAGCTGTTTAACATCTCTAAGCCTCAGTTTCCATGGCTGAAAAATGGGACAATAATAATACCTCTAATTAGGGCTGTTGTCCTTAAAGCCTGTATGTAGCACAGTCTTTGGCACAGAGAAGCTTCTTTAGTATTGGCTACTTGGAGCAGAGGTGGTAGTGGTAGGGGTGGAAGTGACAAGTAAACCTCAGAGCCTCTATCTCTATATGAAGGTCTTTGGGCAGCTTTTAAGTTACCTTGTTTTATAGACTGCTCAGTCCTGTTAAGAATGGAATAGGCTTCCTCATTTGGGAAAGGAAAATTAAAACCACAAGTAGATACTACCTCATACCCGACAGGCTAGCTATAATAAAGAAAACTGGAAAATAACAGTGTTGGAGAGGATGTTGAGAAACTGGAACCCTCATACATTGATGGTGGGTACAATCAATGATGCAGCCAGTGTGGAAAATGATCTGGTGGTTCCTTAAAAAACTAAACATAGAATTACCATATATCCAGCAATTCCACTCCTAAGTATATGTCTTAGTTTGTTCAGGCTGCTATAACAAAAATAGCTTAGAATGGGTAATGGGTAATTTATAAACAGTAGACATTTATTGCTTATAGTTCTAGAGGCCGGGAAGTCCAAGATTAAAGCGCCAGCAGATTCAATATCTGATGAGGGCCCATTTCTCATAGATGAATCCTTCTATGTGTCCTCACATGGCAGAAGGAGCAAGGGAGCTCCCTCAAGCCTCTTTTATAAGGGCAATTATCCCATTCATGGTTGTGGATCCCTTAAAACCTAATCGCTCCCTAAAGGCTCTACTTCTTAATACCACTACAGTGGGGATCAGGTTTCAATATGATTTTTGAGGGACACAAACATTCAGGCCACAGCAGTACATGCCCCAAAGAATCAAAAATAGAGACTCAAACAGATTCTTGTTCACCCATGTTCATAGCAGCGTTATTCACAATAGTCAAAAAGTAAAAACAACCCAAATGTCTGTCAGCTGGTGAATAGAAAAACAAAATGAAGTATATTTACATAATGGAATATTATTCAGTCATGAAAAGGAATGCAATTCTAATATATGTTGTAACATGGATGAACCTTAAAAACATTATGCTACATAAAAGAGTCCAGACACAAAAGACCACGTGCTGTATGATTCCATTTGTATGAAATGTCTGGAACAAGTCTATAGAGAGAGCAAGTAGATTAGTGCTATGGCTGCCCACCCCTCCTAAAGCTGGGGAGATATAGGAGAATGGCCTTGGGATGGGGTTGGGGTGGAGGTCAGATGAATGCTTGCTGCTGGCTTGCTTGATAATGCGTGCGGGGTTTCTTTTGGGGGTGATGGAAATGGAATTAGACAGTGGTGGTGGTTACACATCATAGTTAATATACTAAAAACCACCAAATTTTACACTTTGAATTTTACATTATGTGAATTATACCTCAATTTTTTTAAAAAAAGAAGAATGCATTGGGCTCCCAGTAGTTGACACTCAGCACTCACTCCCATGGCACCCCATGCCCACCCCTGCAGGCGGCCTCCTTCATCAACTTTGCTGTCTGGGACCAGAACTAACAACTAGAATCACAGTCTGTACAGTATAAAACTTTTTCTAACACTTTACAATTTGCAAGTCACCTTCCAATTTGATCCTTACAGCAGCCATGAAGGCACGTATTATGATCACTGTTCTACAGATGTGGAAACTAAAATCCAGAAATATGAAGCAACTGGGTGAAGATCACCCAGCTAACAGGTGAGAGTTGGAACTGGAACACAAGTCTTCAACCCCCAGCACTCTCCATTTTCCCCACTGATGATACACAATTTGTTCAATAGTGCCTTCAAATCATCACAATAGTGAGCCACTTCTGAACACAGGCCTGAGTTATCTCTGATTTTAGCCCTCAGCCTCATCTATAAGGGCAGCATTCCTGACCCTGTGAGTTTTGGGTCTCCAGAGCACATGTCCCACAGGAAAGAGAGAAAGCTTCACAGCACCTGCAAAACAGGTTGCTCAGTTCCTATTTCACCCAGGCAAGGAGTTGGCCTGCAGCACAAGTCAGTATATCCAGCTGCCAGGTACCCCCTCTGTATGTCCTGCTCATTTTGACCGTGACTGAACACCTCAAGCAAGGAGCAGTAAAGAAGTCCCCATTTTTACACATTTCTCTAGCCTTCCACAGTCCTGCTGGATTTGGAAGAAGGCTTCCAAAGTTCAGAGGCATTTACGTATCAAGATGAATCGATATTCAGAGGCATTTACGTATCAAGATGAATCAGGTGTTGGGGGCATCTAACCAGCTGGGTCAAGAAGAAAAGGCCAGGCCGGGTGTGGTGGCTCACGCCTGTAATCTCAGCAGTTTCGGAGGCCAAGGAGGGCGGCTTACCTGAGGTTGGGAGTTCGAGACCAGCCTGACCAACATGGAGAAACCCTGTCTCTACTAAAAATACAAAATTAGCTGGGTGTGGTGGTGCATGCCTGTAAACCCAGCTACTTGAGAGGTTGAGGCAGGAGAATCACTTGAACCTGGGAGGCAGAGGTTGCGGTGAGCCAAGATCGCGCCATTGTACTCCAGCCTGAGGAACAAGAGCAAAACTCCGCCTGAAAAAAAAAAAAAAAAAAAAAAAAAAACAAAAGGGAAAAGGCAGATGCAAAGAAGCTGAGAAGAGTGAGGAGGGCTTTCCATTCCAGATGTTAGAGGAGTGAGAGAAAGGGAGGCAGAGGAGACCCAAGGAGTAGAGTGAAGAATATGCAGCGTGTGGAGGGAACCATGAGGAGCCCAGCCTTCCTGGAGCAAGAAGGCCAGAGATGAGGCTGTAAGAGCAGGCAGGAGCCAGATTTCAAAGGCGATGGACAGGAGGCTAAGGAGGGAGGACCTCTCTAGCAGGCAGTGGGAAGCCACTGGAACTTCTTGAGTAGGAAATTAACATGAGAGTTCATATTAGTCTCCAAGACATAAGTTGTCCATGTGGAAAAGCCATTAAAAAGAAAAAACACCGCTTATTTATGGGCCTTAGATGTAGTTTCTGTGGGTGGCCAAGAAAGACTTTAATGACCAACCAAGTTGGTGGTTGCCTCATGTGGAATGGAACTGGGGAGGTGTTTATAGAACACCAAAATTTTTAACTAGGAGATGTTGGGGAAAGGTCCTAAAATCCCAACACTTTCTTCTTCATTTGACTCCCCGTGGCTTCATTGAAATAGAAGCTGACCCCCTTCAGAACTGGTCAGATTCAATGGATGCAAAGATAATGACCTTATCTTCTTAAGGCTGAAAATGACCTTAAAGTCAGTGATGTCTCTATGGGAAGCCTACATTCTGAAGTAACATCCTTGCCAAACTGTTGTCCAGCCTTTGCCTGAATGCCTGTCAGTCACAGGGTTGTCACTGTCTACTGGGGTCACCCTCTCTATCTTTAGACATGTCTGGCTTTTAGAAACTATTTCCTTAGATAAAGTCAAAACCTCACTTCCTATGACCTCCATTCATTGGCCTCATTCCACCTCTTAGGGCTGCTCAGAAACACATTTGCTCATTCTTGCCCATGATGGCTCTCCAATATTTTAAGCCAGCTCTTGCCTTCTCCATGCCTACCCAGTGAGTCTTCTCTTCTTTGTATTTCTTACATGACACTGATTTGAAGCTCTAAACTACCCTAGTCATTTTGCTTCTTTCTCTTTTCTTACAATTTACAGTTTAGAGAAGGAAAAGTTCATATTCTGCATTTCCTCTGAGATACTTCTGAACCTCCCCTCCATGGGTTAGCATAGCACAGGAAAATTCAGTAAAGGGATAGTTTTATCTCCTCCTCACCTCCCAAGGGTTCCGTCTCATTCCATGGTCATACCTGGATGACAGCAGGGATGGGGACCTGGACCTAGATGCATCAGCTGGGATATAGCTGCTTCTGAGGGGATGTCAAGTGTAACAGCAGAATGTGACATGGGTTAATGGAAGTGAGCTAGTCCAACAATGAAGGTCTGCAGGAGGGTCTCCCCATAGGTCCAAAGATTGGACATCAAGGAATAAGCAACAGTCCAAGAATCAAGCAGACAGTGGCACCAGGAAAGCTTGACAGCAAGTGGCCACATCTCAGGCCCAGGGCCCTCATCTTAAAGAGACTGGCATTCTGTGAAGGCCAACAGTAACAAGGATGCTGGCACAGAAAATTGAGATCTGGGTCTGGATGAGGGACTTTTCTTGGCCAGGTTACATACCAGTTCTGACTAGTTGGCAGTCAGTCCTGGGGCCAAAGGCTGAACAAGATTCTGGTTCTACCTGCTCTTGCAGCCTCATCTCTGCCCTTTTTGCTCCAGGAAGGCTGGGCCCCTCATGGTTCCCACCACACACTTTGTATATTCTCCACCCCGTTCCTTGGCTTTCCTCTGCCTTCTTTTCTCCCATTCCTCATCTCAACATCTAGATGGTTGGATGCCCCCAACACCTGATTCACCTAAGACTCTAGGAATCTAAGACAAGATTCTAAGACTGATTCCAGAAAAGACTTTTATGACTGATTACCAATGCCACCCCAGGCATAGGAGGGAAGAGTAATGGCTTGAATAGTTGACTATTTCCAAACCAGCAGCAAGGTTTGTCTGTGGAACTGGGGCCAAGGTCAGAACGGGAAAGCACCAAATGGTACTTGAAGTTATTGAGTCCTGATGCGGGACCAGAGTTGTATCAATTCCTCCTGCTGGAGGACAGGACTCACCCACATAGAAGTGTATACCAAAATTTTAAACTATGAGATGTTGGGGAAAGGTCCTAAAATAAAATCCCAACACTCTCTTCTCCATTTAATTCCCTGGTACTTCATTGAAATAGAAGCTGACCTCCTTCAGAACTGGTCAGATTCAACAGATGCAAAGATAATGGCCTTGTCCTTTTTCCCCAGGTATATACGTCTATATGGGGCAGATGGCAACATACTGAACCTGTAGGGGATAAGCAGGGAGAGACTGCCAAGGCTGGAAGACCAGGCAGGACTCAACAGCCACAGTCTTCAGGCCACAATGAGCTTCTGGCCATTTATAATTCCTCCAAATCACAGTGATGCTCGACTTTCCTCAGTTTAAGTGTCAAAGCTATGCAGTCGGGAAGGATTCTGCAGAAGCAATTGCTGCAGAGAACAAAAAGAGAATTCCAGCTGTTTTGGGTCAAAAAAAAAAAAAACAAAAAAAACCTTATAAAAACCAGGGGCAGGGAAGGGAGATGAAATGAGGATGGAAATGGTAATAAAGAGATTCACTTCCATGATAAGTAACTGACAAAATATTTGAAATTTCTTTATTTATATTTAAAAGCCTTATATCACTACTTGGAAGGTTATACTACATGGGAAACCTGTGATAGAAACTGGCCAGGTTTTCTTTGAATGACTTTATTGTAAAAACCTGCATTCTTAATGAGGCAAGGGAAGGCGGGAGGATGGACCACAGCGAGGAGGAGGGCAGAGCATCCTGAGGTGTTAGGAGCCTGTAAAGACATTTGAGTAGGATTTTGTGCAAATCTAATCAGTTCCCAAATCAAATCACAATTATTTAACCCATTATCATTGGTCCAGAGTAATGCCAGGAATATTATTCTTAGCAACCCCTTGCCCTGTCAAGACCAGGAAAAAATACGAGTGTTTACTTTTATTATTATGCATCCTGTTATGAACACCACAGTTGCTAAGTGCACGCAGCACCTTTAACTAAAGAAACTAATTGCAAGCCACTTTCAATATCTCTTGTTTTTTAATTTAATGTCCTCAGAGAGATATAATTGGGCTGGAGGGAAGAATTTTCACTGAAGTCATGAATTTGCTATATAAATACAAACAAGAAAGACAGCTAATACAGTAAGGGAATATGGGATTAATTTTGAAATTGTCTGATTAGTGGATTGCTACCCATCAATAATTGCCTTATATTTTCCCAAGGCCCTCTCTTTATTGGAGTCTGGCACCGCATCTGCCCACAGTCTGTCAATCAGCCTGTGCAGCTGGGAGGGTCTGGGGAGACCACAATTGGAAGCCCGCTGGGGCACCTTGTTAGACAAAGCAATATATCCCAGACGTGAAAACACTCCCATCTCAACTCGACTGCTAACATCTTTACACTCAGTCCTCCTGCCTTGGAGCAGGACCTCAGTGTGACTATGTCTGATTTTTAAAAAGGAGTAGAAAAAGTCGCAATTGCCTGTTTACATGTATTTTACAGGCCTGGCCTCTGCTGGAATTGGAGGTCAGAAACACCTTCCCCCTCGCAGTCGCTAAGTTGCCTAGTAACGTCCTTGAGAAGAGCTCTGCAACAGCTGGAATTTTTAAAGCAACATCAGCGTCATGGGGGACACCTAAACACGCTTCAGACATTTAAAAATTAAGAAATATGATCAGAAGGGCTATGAGCGCAGATGGTGGGTTTCTAACTTAATTAATGCCTAAGATCTGGAATGTTCCTTAAGCTCCAAGAACATTTCCCATCTATCCTCTCCAGGCCTGATGCTCCCAGGTCCTTAAAGACTTCATCACAGAGAGGAGAGGAGAGTCTGTTGACTGAACTCACCATACACATCTTTTCAAACTACATGCATACGTGCATATGCGCGCGCGCGCGCGCACACACACACACACACACACACACACACACACAGTTGCAGCCCTGCTAATGATATGTTTATGCCATGTCCATTTCCAGAAATATTTATGTCTCCCTATCTTGCCAGCAATCAGTTGAAATACACAAAAGTGGATTTGCATGTAAAGATGCTTCATTTAGAAGACCCAAAATATGGTGATAATGGAACAAAGATGGCTCAGAGCATGCTTTTTTTGTTTTCTTACCTTCTACTGTTTTCCTTTTCTGTTTGGTAAACTGAGCATTTGTTTTAAATTGAGATTTTGTTCTTGTGAGGTAGGAAATAAAATAATCTGGAGCCACGGTCCCTAAACATGAGTTTATTAGTGTCAACCAAAAAGTGACTGAGGCAGATGCCAATTGATTTAGAGGCTTACTTGGCCAAGGTTGAGGACATACCCAGGAAAGAGACACACAGGTCACAGTAGGATCTCTGTCCTGTGCTTTTTCCAAATAGGGTTTTGAGGACTTCAATATTTAAAGAGGAGAGAGGGAGAAGGAAGAGGAGGAAGAAAGGGGAAAAAAGGGGAGGGCAGGTAATGAGGCAAGTGGTCACATTCTTGTGAGGCTCTGATCAGCACTCAGTGAAGCTACATTTTACACGTGAGAAGAACGGAGTGGTGGGGAAGTCAATTATGCATTCCTATCTTGCTCAGTATATCTACATTCTACATGAGATAAAGTAAACATGTAAAGCGACAGCTGTTTAGGAAGAGAAGGAAGGTAGCTTTTTGCATGACTCAGTTTGCAAGCTGAACTTCCCTTTGGCACAGTGAGTTAGGAGTTCTGAGATTTTATTTTCCCTTCACACTAGTTATCGAAAGGCAATTTTCTTCCCTCGTCACAGGGGCAGAGGTCTCAAGGAAAGAGCTGGCTGCGATCCAGGCCTGCATGATAAGAAAGCCAGCCCTGGTACACCAAACGGCTCATGTCCATGTTCACCACAGAAACCTTAGGAATCATCCATCCCTTCCTCCTACTTTCCATTTGGTTTCCAGCCTTGAAGTTGGTCATACCTTCCTCCAGTGTGTCTTCCTCCAGAGTGACTAACGAGAGCAGGTGCTGGTGCTGGCAGCACTAAAATCACCCCAAGTAGACAGCTCAGTGCCCTGGGACACACACTACTGTGGCCTTGCCAATTAGCCTGGGTCCAGTCTGAAATGGTACATCGCCTGTTGGGAGGGAATGCGAATACTTATGTCACAGAGTTGTTGTGAAGCTTAAGAGATAGAAGGCAGGTGGGAACACATTTTCAGCTCTAGTCTATAGCGTTCTGTCAAAGTAAAGTGATATATTTTTTTTTTTTTTTTGAGATGGAGTTTCACTCATGTTACCCAGGCTGGAGTGCAATGGTGCGATCTTGGCTCACCGCAACCTCCGCCTCCTGGGTTCAGGCAATTCTCCTGCCTCAGCCTCCTGAGTAGCTGGGATTATAGGCACGCACCAGCATGCCCAGCTAATGTTTTGTATTTTTAGTAGAGATGGGGTTTCACCATGTTGACCAGGATGGCCTCGATCTCTTGACCTCATGATCCACCCGCCTCGGCCTCCCAAAGTGCTGGGATTACAGGCGTGAGCCGCCGCGCCCGGTCAAAGTAAGGCGATATTTTGTTATTACGCATTCTTTTCATGTCTGGTCATAAGAGTGGTATCAAGGCAACCGCCTTGGCTACTTGCTTTGCTTTGGGTGAGTGGGCAGCCACCAGCTTAGGTCACAGGTACATGGGACTTGTACTCACAACAGTGACCGTCCCAGGTGCTGGGCTTGCCCCAGGATGGAGGAGTCTTCCTTGCCTCTGTTTCTCTTTTCCAATATGCTACCTCTCTAAGGTCTGCCAGACATTGGGCCACTTCTCGCTCTGGCTTGAAGAAAATAAAAATTTATTTTCCTTATGAGTTCAAACCTCTAGAAGGGCAAAGCAGTGGCAGGCAAAGTCCTTCTCTCCATGTCCCAAGTTGGCTTCTGGGACCTCTATAGCATGCACCTGCTATCCCTGCAAGATATCCTCAACTTTTTTCACAGGCTGATCTCATCAACCTGAGTGGGGCTAAATCTTCTACTTGTTCACATTCTATCTTCACTTGCAATGCTTCTCTTCTTCCTCTGGGGCTCAAGCCTGCCCTTCTTTAAAGCCAACCTTGACCTCATGGCTTCTAACTGCATCTCCCTCCACTTTCTCCAACCACACAAGATTCACCTCCTCCCCTCTGAATCTTGCAGCATTCATGGTTGGTGAAGGTCACTGGACAATAATGACCCTCTATGGGCTTGTTCCTTTCACATTTGTTGAAAATTCCCTACGTGCCAAGCACTAGGCCAGGGCAGATCCAAACAAGAAAACGTAATTATGTTATTCCTCATTTTATGCTAGCAAGTTTCAATTGCCTGGCTTGATTCTAAGTTCCTGGAAGGCAGAAGCCATATCTTATACTATATTTTGCAAGGTTCATAGTATCTATCAATAAATATTCAGTGAATGACTCAGTGATAACCAGTGTTTGGAGACATCCAAGGAGTGAGGTTAAACCATAGAGACAACTATCTTGCAAATCAAAAGGTTGGTTCCCCAGTCAGAACAGCAATGTCCCTTGCCTCCTAGATGGCCTGCCCCATATTACAAAACATATAGCATCGGGGAAAATCAAAGTGTCACAAAATAGTCATGTCTCTCTCACAAAATAATCAACTCTGTGGTTCAGGTATAAAATGGAAAGGCAGTACTGGAGCTGAAGCCATCAGTTTGTGGGTTATAGATTCAGATGCGGGCAACTTGCTTGCAAAGAGGACCCAGGGCTTCTGACTAGAGCACAAGAAGGCCACCAGGACCTGGGCCTTAAGCCACCAAGATATAAGACTTGCTCCTGGATGGGGAGGCCAGGAAACCAGGTAGAGATTCCTGTAAAACCACAAGACCAAGAGGGGTGAGCCTTCCCTTCCAAGTGTGAGTCCTTGAGTCACAGGGCTCTCCAACACTTACAAACCTGGAAGCCTGTCCTCTTCTCCATCTCCCTGAGTGATTCTGTTCAGTCCCATGGCCCTCATGTGATCAATGATGATGCCTATATTTACAGCTCCAGGCTGAGACTCTTCCTGAGCTCCAGACACTTGGATGTCTGATAAGCATCCCAAAGTTAACATATCCAAAACACACCTCGATTCCTATCCCAAACCAGCTCCCTCTCCACCTTTCCTTTTCAGGAAATAGCATTGCTGTTCAGCCACTCAGGCCAAAATCCTAGGAGTCATTTTTGAGTTCTCACTTTTCCCTCACACCCCACATGCAATCCTTCAGCAAGTTCTGTTGGCACCACCTTCAAAAGATACGCTGAATTTGATGGCTTCTCATCACCTCGACCGCTACGGCACAGTGCGAAGCCAGCCGACCCCACCTGCCTGGGCTGCTGCTGCCCTTCCATGGGTCTTCTTGCTTCCTTCTTTCTCCCTAGTCAGTTCTCCACAGAGCAGTCATAGCGACATTTGAAAACTATAAATCAAACCATGTCAGTCCACTACTCAAAATCCTCTCGTGGCTTTACCATATGCCTAGTATAACATCCAAAATCTCTCCTGTGGTTGACAACGCCCCGCCCAAGGTGGCCTCATTTCCTGCCATGCCTTCCTTGCATATTGGGCTCGGATCACATTGGCCTTCTTGCTCTTTCTTGAACCCTGTTTCTTGCCTCTGGCCCTTTCTACCTCCTCAGTGTTCTTCTCCTGGCTCTTTGTATAGTTCCAACCTTGTTTCACTCTCATATTCACCCAAATACCTTCCAAAGAGGATCTAGCCCATCTACTTTCCCTTCCCCATGTTCTCATCACTCTTTACCCCCTTTCCTTGTTCATTTGTCATTGTCTCTAACTGAAACTACCTATTTTGCTGTTGTTGCTGACATCTCCACCATAACAAACCCATGAGGGTAGAAATTTTGTCTTTTTTGTTCTTTGTTATATCCTTAGGGCCTGAATCGTGTTTGGTACATAAGAGGCACTCAAGGAATATCTGTGGAGTGAGTAAATTAGTGAATGGATAAATAACCTCTAAACTTAATGCAATAATACTATACTAATGATCATGTATACAGTAACTCTCATGGGGGTAATTTTTAAAAATAAAAGCCCTAGATTTATGGGAAGGCCTTTCTTTGTGGGGGAAAAAATGATCCCCAAATGAAAGGAAGACACTAGAGTTGCTCACAGGACAGGGCAGATGATAAAAGAGAATGACTAGCTCCCATAATAAGGAAAAACTCAGGTTGTACAAGGTTGAGAAAGTGTGGCTGGGCCTCTCCTCCTCCACCTCATTCTTGTCCCAAAGTTCCCCCGACCCTGCCCCAAGACCTCTGAACCATTAACGCTTGCACCCTAGCTCCAATTTTTTGCAGCAGAGCTGAGACCACACTGGATCATTTCAACAAGTCTTCACCAAAGATTCGGGGAAACCGAAGAAAAGGCCTGGTACACATACAGTGAGCCAGATGTTGTGAGATGGCACAGGAGGAGAGGAGGAAAGAACACTAGCAATGTCCTTTCCTGAGGGCCAGGCTCATGCACATTGCAGAATGGCCACTTTGGAAAAGGCGATGTAAGGTCTGGGAAGTAGAAGGAGGCCTTCGAAATGGAGATGGGAAGCTGCTTATACTTTCACATGTTCATGTGCGTCTTCCTCGCCACTCATGAGAGATGAAAACTCGAATCCCAGTTTTTACAAGTAAACAGTGCTTGGAGACAGGCGTGGCAATAGGTCTGCATGCCACAAAACTAGTGCTTTTAATCACCTTGGATCCCCAATCCACCAGGACCCATGGAACCAAGGGCTACTTCTCCAGGTGGGGCCTGAGGAACACCAGAGGAGTCCACCTACAGTCTAAGTCTATGGTTTTAAAAAGTCTACAAACATGTGCTGGCTTGTTTTAAAATAAATGGTGTCACCCCTGGTTCCCCATGATTCTCACACCAAAATGGGAGTAGGGGAGCCTGCAGGGGAAGGAAAGCTCTGAAGCAAAGCTGCTCCCTAACCATAAGGCCAAAACCCAGCTAGAAACATGACTGATGATGTGATAAGAGGGTGCCCGAACCATACTGAATGCAAAACAGGAATTCCAAGGTAACTGGCTGCATCTTAGAAACACAGTTTCCATTTACCTACTTGGAACAGAACAATCTGTAGCATAAAAGGAGAGTACAATTTGGCAGGGCTGACTGTGAGCTGATGAGGAAGCATGAGTGGAGAGAATTCCTAAAAGAGATCCTAACTTAATCAATCACTTGAAGCAGGAGGCAAAAGCTGCTTTCGGAAATAGATCAAAAGCGTTGGATTGGCCCAGGCGTGCACACACCGTATCAATCTCCGGCCCAACCGTGCGAGGCTCCAGGCATCACCTCACAAGCGTGCACCAAGCAGCCTGGTTTTATTTGTAAATGCACAGGAACCACCTGAAACCCAATCCCAGGGTAAGGCTGAAGGGGTAGGGGCCGTATGGAGTAGGAGTCAGGACCAAATGGAAATTCCCTTGGATTTATTTTCCTCCTGATTTCATGCCGGTGGAACACACACTAAATTCATCCCCAAACTGACAAATCAGTGGGGCCTCATCTAAGAGATGGAAAAGGGCCTGAAGACAAGAAAGGCCAGGTCTGGCTGGTGCCAAGGACAGAAGACCTGCCTCCCTGGCCTGTTCCTGCACAAGCTCAACTCCCAGGAACTGAGGCCACTCCTGTCTGTCATCTACATGCTCAAGGCTTTGGGCCCAGTATCCAGGCTTAGCTCACCTAACCCTCTGCACATGTAAGCAACTATATTAGTAGCTTCTTTACTTACACAGAATACATTCATTATATACATTGTGGTCCATGTTGCTTTTCTCATTTTATATCTTTTCTCACTTTACAGTACAAGTTGGAAATATTTCCATATTAACTTTGGTCCTATGAAAGAAGTTCAAGCACTTTAAATCTGCAATGAATATCTGGAATTATTTTTCTCCTATGCATTCAGAATGGCACTAGTCATGAACAATCCTTGGGAGAATTAAGAAGATACTTTCTGTTTTCTGGGGTTTTTGAGGATGTGGGTTAAGAAAGGCTGATGGAGTATGGTGAACTATAGTTTAACCAGTCCTGTATTGATGGACATTTAAGTTGTTCCCTCACCCCTCTTATTTTTCTATTACAAACAATGGTACAATGAATATCCTTGAAATGTAACTTAGAGAAGTTTGGTGAATATCTCCGTAGAGTTAATTCTTAGTGCTAGAAATGCTCCACAGCTAGATTTTTATTTTATTATTATTATTTTTTTTTGAGACGGAGTTTCACTCATGTTACCCAGGCTGGAGTGCAATGGCGCGATCTCGGCTCACCGCAACCTCCGTCTCCTGGGTTCAGGCAATTCTCCTGCCTCAGCCTCCTGAGTAGCTGGGATTACAGGCACGCACCACCATGCCCAGCTAATGTTTTGTATTTTTAGTAGAGATGGGGTTTCACCATGTTGACCAGGATGGTCTTGATCTCTTGACCTCGTGATCCACCCGCCTCGGCCTCCCAAAGTGCTGGGATTACAGGCTTGAGCCACTGCGCCCGGCCTCACAGCTAGATTTTTAAACTCCTTCAGGACAGAAAAATATTTTAATCATCTTTCTTGCTCCCTCACCTAGCACAACAATACACAGTAGGGACTCAAATCCTCATTGACATGGATTAATGAAAAAGATACAATCCATACCCTGGAATTATAGTGCCATAAGCACAAAACAAACAAAACAAAATGGTTTCTTCTGAAGTGATAAGCAAAATGGTACGGACCTGGTAAAAGTGCTGCAGGAATTCCAAATGGAAGGGGTTAGGTCTTTGATTTTTACCCTTTTTGCTATATTTGAATTTTATATAGCATTGCTAATTAACATCTCCTGTGAAGGGACCAACAATAGATAGATCAGCCCTGCCTTCTTACTCCTGGAAATAACAAGCAGGAGGAAGGACAAGATCCTGGTCAGAACTTGGTTCTTTCATTGTAATTTTTGGGAGACATCTAGAATGTCACAGACAGGCCTGATTTCAAAACACAATCTGCTAGTAAATTGACTAGCTCAAGATATAAGTAAAAAGAAATATGTATATAAAATTCCCATATACATGGGAAAATGCTAGAATTTGGAATTTCATATTTTTCTATCTAAAATAATTTGGATTATTTTAGACAGAAAGGACATATCCCACTGCTAACCAGAAGTTTCTAAATTCATACTGTACCACAGCTATGAGGATTCCAGGCTGTCTATGGGATTTGGGACAACTGTTGTTCACTTTGATATCAGCTGGTATTTCATTAAGGTGATGTCATCATTATCTTATTAGCAGCACAGCACAACACTGTGAGATTTTTTCACCATTTTGCAAATTGGGAAACTGAGGGACAGAGAAATTGAGTAAGTACTTGACATCCCATAATTACTAAACAGCAGAGCTGAGCTTGAATCTGGGCCTTTTATTCCAGTCTCTGTCCTTTGCTCCTAGGAGTGGATTTATTTTGACACTTAAGCTTCAGGTGCACACTTGTGCTGCAATTTCCAAGACCCTGGGAGGGGCCCTAGTGTTGTCTACATAATCATGTATTTTTGTAAATTTTTCAGATGTAAGATATTGAGCAGTAGTAAAAACAGCTATCTCTTTCATGCTGACCTTTCTTCCTGACTCACTCCCCTCCTACTGGGTGACCTCTGAGTGGCTAAGGACATTTTTAGGATCTAACTAAAAGAAAATTGCGCTGGGGTACATTTAGTTTGGGTTTCATGAGATATGTTTATATGATTCATAATCACTTCTATGTAGAGTTAAGTTAATGCTGGTTGTCCTGTAAAAGCAAAATAAACAAACTCCTTAATTTTTATTAAAATAATATATGTACTGGCAACAAATCAAATAGCACAGGGGGCTTATAGAAAAGTTGAACAGTACAAATTAAGCATCTCTAGACTAAAAATCCAATACCATGCCCTGGTCCCTTCAAGGGCATAACTGCATGACTTTGAGGAGGAGGAAGTGAACAGTTCCACACTCATTTCCAGTGCTCTAACAGATTAGTGTCACACCTGGAAATCGAACATATACCTAAGTTAGGGGTTTGTATTTCCTTGAACATTTATTCAGACTGCTATAAGAAACATTTCATTAACTTTTGCCAATAGATGATGCTATAAACTCCTGTTGACTTTTTATTTCAGCATACATCTCCATCTCGCTGCTACTAGTCAACCACTTGCTCCTCGATTACTCTTTTTTGCCATGCAGTTATTAGATTTATATCAGGAATATGCTATAGATACCACTGTAAATAATGTACATAGCAACATTTATTAATAAAGTTTTTATAAGGCCTCCACTTAACTAATGGCCCAATACTTTCCTTTTGCTGTTTCTTTCCATAAAGTAGTTTAAATTGCATTCTTAAAAGTAGAACATCTATCTCTACCCATGCAGGATAAAATGTTCCCCAAATATATTATAGGAACATAATTCCTGAACTTTACCAGTGCAACTTTATTTAATTAGAGACAATTCCTCCCTTTCAGATGTTGATTGTGCTTCTCTAGTCATATCAAACACATCATTATAAACATGCTCCTTTTCAACCATTAAGTAAATGACTAACTTATCTCTGTATAACAACTGTCAAGGATACAACTCTGTTCATCTCTCTTGCCTTTTTAAGACATTTTGAGATGTCCCAGAACTCAAATTCAACATAATTATACTTTGTTCACAAAAGATGGACAATTTCTAATGTTTTAAAGTGAAACTGTGAACTGAATTTTTAATTTTATGCTGTTCTTTTTTAAAAATCTATGTTTAATTGAAGATCCAAAAATTAAGTTTCTCTAAAAAAACAAGAATAATTAACAGCAATTTGATAAATCATGAAAAGACGTTTTCTGGAAAAATTACCAGAAATTGAGAAACTGAATGGCTTTAAAGACTAGGAAACAAAATCTTTTGCAACTTAAGTGGGTTCTAATTCCTGGGTTCCAACAAAATTGAGGGAAGATCTAATCAAGTTAGATCATTAACAATAATTTTTGATGATCACTATACAATTTTGCATATAACATGAAAGAATTTCCCAGTCTTTAGTGCCATTACAAAAAAAGACTACTTTTACCTCCATCTACTTATTTCTGTGAACAGCTCTATCTATATAAACTGAAAAGAACAGAATTGATGCTAAGCCTGTCATATCCTGGAAATAAGTCATATTTATATACGTACCTATGGATACGTAAATTGAAAAATGTCTCATCCAATACCATTAAGTGATAATTTTCTAATAGACTTTTATTTGATATAATCATTATTTATCAAAATTTAGAATATTTATTTTGCTTAATTGTATACTGCTAAAAATTATATGATTTTGGCTGCAGAGAAAAATGGTAAGTAATCAATAAACATCTTTTAAATATAAAGATATTGTACTGAAACAAAATTATATGGAAGAAATGGAAAGGAAACAGAAGTTAAAGGAGAAAAGAAATGATGCACAATATTGGACTACTAAAAAGCTCATGTGTTTTGGTATATACCAAAGCACTGTGATATTTAGATCTGAATGGATAATTTAAAAGAGTTATGCAAACAGTCGAAAGTGGCTATTGGGTTGTAGTTTGTTAATCCGGGGTCTAAACCTAAGAAAGTATGGGAAAAATGTTCATAATGTAGATGAAACTTAAAAGTGTGTCATGTCTATAGCCATTACATTGTGAATAGGAAAGAAAAGTATTTTTCCAAAATTCAATAACTATTATCCAACTCAGCAAAGTCAGACACACCAGTGACAACTGAACTAGTGAAGTTCCAGCATATGTTTATTGTTTCACTTGCATCTTACTTGTTAATGTAAACAAAAGTATCAATCAACACTCATGTCAGAACCACACTGGGAGAGTCCAGCCGCACACACTGCTGGGCTTCCATGTGAGATTCCTCATTCAGTCCAACTCTTTTTGCTTCTCAAAACCAAACTTCATCTCAGGACACCTCTTCCATCAGCCTATGCATTTTCTTCCTGCCATTGAACACAAAGGATTAGGTCTTACACTTTAGGACATTCCCCTCAACTCTGAGAAACACGTTTGCTAAGGCACCTCTGACATTTGCAGAATGAATCCTTCCTGCTGCTTTCTGCATGCTCTCCTGCTTGAGCTCCACAGCTTTTGTTTTTATCCAGGCGGTATTATCAATGCCTTTTAATCAAAGTATTTATACTTAAAGTAATTACTGATGGAGTAGGGTTTAAATCTTACTATTTGTTTTTCATTTGTCCCATCTGTTCTGTGATATTGCTCTTCTTTCTTGCATTTTAAATGAAAAATTAATCAAATTCTTTTTATCATTGCATTTCCCTTTTGATTAGCTTGTTAATTATACAGTATTGGCTAGGTGTGGTGGCTCATACCTGTAATCCCAGCACTTTGGGAGGCCAAGGTGGTAGGATCACTTGAGCCCAAGAGTTCAAAAACAGTCTAGGCAACATAGTGAGACACGATCTCTACAAAAAATAAAAATAAAAATAAAAATATTAGCTGGTCGTGGCATACACCTGTAGTCCCAGCTGCTTGGGAGGCTGGGGTAGGAGGATTGCTTGAGCCTAGGAGGTTGAGGCTGCAGTGAGTGATGACAGCACCAGTGCACTTCAGCCTAGGTATGTATATATTTACACACACATACAATTATTTTACTACCCTTTTTGTGGTTTCCCTAGAGATTACAACATGTACCTTAATTTGCTAAGATCAGATATAAATTTGTATTTTCACCAATGCAAGGACTATAGAATATTTTAGCTCCCTTTACTCTTTTCCTGCTTTTTGTGCTACTGCCATTAAATTTTTTTACATAAACATCTCAAGATAATATAAATGTTTTTATACAGTCAGTATTTATTATACATATCCACATACTTTTCTGGTTTTGGTATCAAGGTAATGCTGGTTTCATAGAATGAGTTGGGAAGCATTCCCTGCTTTAATATTCTAAAAGTATGTAGAATTCATATTTTTTTCTTAAATGTTTGGTAAGATTCCTCTGGACCTGAAGTTTTCCTTGTAGAAAGATTTTAAACTATAAATTAACCTCTTTAATAGATATAGCACAATGAAAATTATCTGTTTCTTTTTGAGTGAGCTTTCGTAGTTTGTGCTTTCACAGAATTTTTCCATTTTATCTAAGTGTTGAACTGGCTGCCATAAGGTTGTTCTTTTATTCTTTTTCTATCTTTTTAATATGAATAGGCTCTGTGGTTGTGTTAACTCTCTCATTCCTGACAATGAAAACTTGTGTTTTCTTTTTTTTCCTTCCTCTGGTCGGCCTGGGTAGAAGTTTACTTCCTCCCCGACCCCCACAACCTCCCACCTGCCATAAGAATCAGTTTTTGGTTTCATGATTTTCTATTTCATTGATTTTTGCTCATTTATTATTTTCCTTCTGCATATTTTTATTTTTATTTATTTTTTGGCTTCATTTGCTCTTCTTTTTCTTTCTTCTTTTTTTTGAGATGGAGTCTTGCTCTATGGGCCAGGCTGGAGTGCATTGGTGCCATCTTGGCTCACTGCAACCTCTGCCTCCCAGGTTCAAGCAATTCTCTTGCCTCAGCCTCCTGAGTAGCTGAGATTACAGGTGTGCGGCACCATGCCTGGCTAATTTTTGCATTGTTAGTAGAGACAGGGTTTCACCAAGCTGGCCAGGCTGGTCTTGAGCTCCTGGCCTCAAGCGATCTGTCTACCTCGGCCCCCAAAAGTGCTCGGATTACAATCGTGAGCTACCGCACCCAGCCTGCTCTTCTTTTTCTAGTTTCTTAAGGCGGAAGCGGAGATCACTGACAGGACTTGAGGGCAAGAATCCCAAAAGAGAAGGGTAGTATATTTTGCACAAGTTTTCCTTTCCGTGAATCTGCTGATCTTACATGCTTATGTGTAAGAGTTGAAGAAACAAAGCAAAGAACAGCAGCTTTGAACCTGGGAATCCAGTTGGGTCTTTCAGCAATCTCTCGGGCTGGGTGACAGAAATTAGAGATCAGTTCCTACCACTGAGGAGAGGCCCTGGTGTACCTTCCAGACTTCCTGTTAAGGTGCTGGAAGAGTAACACCACAGGTTTAAGTTGGAAATAGAATAGCATGAACAAAGGACTGAAACTCAGCTTCCAATGAGCTAATTAAAGTGATCAATTCCTACTCTACCTGCCTGCCAAATAATAGTAAATCTGCTCTGGAAAAAGAAAACATTGGCCAGAGACTCAAATTGCACTTAGAACTTTCAAATATCCTATCTGGCTTTCAGTCAAGGAATTACCAGACATGCCAAGAGATAGGGCCAGTTGAACAAAACCAAGGAATAAAACAGGCTTGAGAACAAACTCACAGATGACACAGATATTAGAGTTTTCAGGCACAACTTTAAAGTAACTGTGACTAATTTGTTTAAGACAATATTGGACAAAATGGAGAATTTCACCAGAGAAGTATTATCAACAATAATAAAAAGAATAAAATGTGAATTCTCAACCTGAAAAACATAAATTGTTGAAATTAAAATTTTTCTAAAATTAAAAACAGAATAGACAATGAAGAAAAGAGGATTAACAAAAGGGTAGGTCATTAGAATATATCTAGAGTGAAGCAGAGACTAAACAATGCTGGTTTCATGGGTATATGCAAAGGTTAAAACTAATCAAACAGCACACTTTCAACATGTACAATTTACTGTCTATCAGTTATTCCTCAGGTATGTATTGTTCCTACAATGGAACAAGAATCATAGTGGCATCACATTTCTTTCCTATACAATCATTTTCTAGAAGACAATAAAGCAATAATTTGAAAATTCTCAAAAACTACTACTTTCATTCTAGAATTCTATGCTTAGCTAAATTAGCAATTATGTGAGGACTATTTTCAAACATGTAAGTCTCAAAGTATCTACATCCTGTGCACATTTTTGAAAAAAATCTTAACAATATATCACATATAGAAAAAGGAATACAAGAAAAAAGACTGAAGCTTCAAGAAACAATGACACCTAAGAGTATGACAAAAAGAAATCCCAGAATGACAGATAAGCAGTAGGCTTAGAAAGCAACTAGTCCCAACCCCATCAAAAAGTGGGCAAAGGATGTGAATAGGCACTTTGCAAAAGAAGACATTTATGCAGCCAACAAACACATGAAAAAGAGCTCATCATACTGGTCATTAGAGAAATGCAAATCAAAATGACAATGAGATACCATCTCATGCCAGTTAGAATGGCGATAATTAAAAAATCAGGAGACAACAAATGCTGGAGAAGATGTGGTGAAACAGGACTGCTTTTACACTGTTGGTGGGAGTATAAATTAATTCAGCCATTGTGGAAGACAGTGTGCCAATTCCTCAAAGATCTAGAAATAGAAATACCATTTGACCCAGCAATCCCATTACTGGGTATATACTCAAAGGATTATAAATCATTCTATTATAAAGACACATGCACACGTATGTTTACTGCAGCACTGTTCACAATAGAAAAGACTTGGAACCAACTCCAATGCCCATCAATGATAGGCTGGATAAAGAAAATGTGGCACATATACACCATGGAATACTATGAAGCCACAAACAAGGATGAGTTCGTGTCCTTTGCAGGGACATGAATGAAACTGGAAACCATCATTCTCAGCAAACTGACACAAGAACAGAAAACCAAACACCACATGTTCTCACTCATAAGTGAGTGTTGAACAATGAGAACACATGACACAGGGAGGGGCGCATCACATACCAGGTCCTGGGGGGTAGGGGCTAGGGGATGGGGTAGCATTAGGAGAAATACCTAATGTAGACGACGAGGTGATGGATGCAGCCCTAAATCTCAATTTAAGATTTGAGTTTAAGATTTAAGTTGTAAAAATAATAAAATACTAGCAGATGCTGCAGAGTAAAATTAGAGAAAAAAGGAAGAAGGAACTGTGGATATGCTTATTTTCTTACTTTACAAAGTGATATACATATATACATATATGTATACATATATACAAATATTTTATACACACACACACACATATATATTCTATAGATGACTAGCAAAAATAGAGGTTTAAATACATTAGGTAAAATTTGAAAATAACCAAGAGCAGAACTAGACTATTAGTAAAATTATCCATTTCTCATTTTAAGATGGAGAAATAAATTTCTAACTCTATCTGCTTTCTAAAAACCAGTCAGAAAAGAACAAGAATAAAAATGGAATAAAAAAATCCCAGCTAAGAGGAAATCAAGAAACACCTATGACCTGAACTTTAATATTTTATAAAGAAGTGCTGCTAAGTGTAGTGAAGGTAAGACCAGGGTGAGGGTGAGAAAGGATGCCACTTGGGAGGCTGAGGTGAAAGGATCATCTGAGCCTGGGAGTTTGAGGCTGTGGTAAGCCATGATCGTGCCATCATACTCTAGCTTGAACAACAGAGTGAGGCCCTGCCTCAAGGAAGCAAACAAACGAACACCTCTGATATCTCTCTCCCATTTTCCCCAAAGAAAGTCTTTCTACACAGAAAGAGTTTAGGTCCAAAAATGAGAATATCTAAGAAAAGGAACCAAGAATGGTTTCACAACTCTGAAAATATGCCAAAAAAAATTGAACCGTACACTTTAAGTTGGTGAAACATACTGTATGTGAATTATATTTCAATAAATCTTTTTTAAAAAGAAGCCAGGAGACAAATTCATTACAGAATAAAAGGCAAAGGAGATAAACCAAATTCAGCATTTGCCAGGAAAAAAATTTATTGTGGGATAGTTGAAAATTATGACCAAACAACTTCATATGGATTCAAGGAACTTGGTGAAAAAGTGGCCATCATGAAGGAAGAGTTCAAAGTGCAGATAAAAGAAGTGACAGAAGTAATAAGACAACATAAGAAGGTAAAATTGAGCCCAGGAAAAATGTAGAAGAGAAAAGTGATAACACCACAGACATGGAAATCACACAAAGAACAACAGATACTGCTGAAAAGCTAAAGAAATAGAGGACAGGTTTAGGAAAACTGAGCAAAAGAAAAAAGTTTTAAAGAATTGTAGAAAAAATCATATACAAGGGAAACAGCTACAGGAGAGTTCATGTTCAATTACAGATTCTTCAGAAGACAAAACAACCAAGCACACAAAACATTTTCAAAATATAATCCAAGAAAATTCTTCTAAAATAAAAGACTTGAATCTATAAACAGGTATACCATCTTCCAGGAAGAAGTAACAAAGATTAATCAGCCTAGAACATACTATATAAAAGTTACCGGACTTCAAAGATATGATCTTTCAGACAAAAAAATCAAATTGCTTCAAGGGGATGAGATAGAAATCAGGTTGGCTTCATACTTCCTTAAAGCAACAGTCCACATTGCAGAAATTCACTATCTTCAAACACCTCATAGAAAGTATGACTCAAGAATCTTATTTCTAGCCAAAGCATAGTTCAAGCATAAAGGCAATATGCAGATTATTTCAAATATACAACTATTCAAAGAAGACAGTTCCTAGGGCTCCTTCTTGAAAACAGCTACTAACAATTAGCTCCATCAATTAAAGACAAATGGAGAAAGAAAATAATTAAATGTCCAATACGATAAGTTACAAAAAGAATAGCAGAATAATCTTAAGAGCAAAAGAAGGGAGACATTAGTGAAGATAAAAGCAACAATTAAAGAACTAGAAAAGGGAAGAAATGTAGGACAAACAAACACCTCCTAGAGAATGTTCCTAAGGAAAAATAAAAGGGTAAACATTTACCTAAGCTAATCAAACAACATAAATAAGAAGGGGAGACATGAATAAATAATAAAAATGAACATGAAGAAATAAGCATAGATACTGAGGAAATTAAATTTTAAGAGAATACATCATTGCTCAGCTTTATGCAAATAAATGTAATAGATAATTAGCTTGGGAAATATAAATTATCAACACTGATCCCAGAAAAGACAAATAAATCAATTTCTAAAAAATTTTACAAGTTAATTATATCAAATCTTTCAGGAACATAAACCTTAATATTCTATAAATGGTTCCAGAGTATAGAAAAAAAATTTCCAAAATCTTACCAACTCAACATTGACACAGTCTAATCCCTAAACATTATAAACAAGGATACTAGCTGATAGACTCTAGTCTATTATTAAGCAAACATATATCATGATCAAGAAAGACTCATACAAAAAAACGCAAAGGTGGGCTGGTCATGGTGGCTCATGCCTGTAATCACAGCACTTTGGGAGGCTGAGGCAGGCAGGTCACTTGAGGTCAGGGGTTTGAGACCAGCTGGCCAACATGGTGAAAACCCAACTACTAAAAATACAAAAATTAGCTGGGTGTGCTGGCACATGCCTGTAATCCCAGCTACTTAGGAGGCTCAGACAGGAGAACTGCTTGAATCTGGGGAGCAGAGGTTGCAGTGAGCCAAGATCAAGCCATTGCACCCCAGCCTGGGTGAAGAAGTGAGACTCTGTCTCAAAAAAAAAGAAGCAAAGGTGGTTTAATATTAAGAAATCTATTATTATAACTTACACATAGATCAAAGGAGAAATACTGCATAAACATTCGTGCAGATGCTGAAAAGTCATCTAACAACATTTAATATCTCTATTGAATCACAAAAAAGTATATTAATACAATACTAATAGATTAGTAGTTTCTTAATATGAAAAACATACTACTTTATTTCAAAGGCCAGAAACTATACAGTGAGTCTCATTAAAATCAGAAACAAAATAAGGGTGAATACCATTATCACTATTACTTAACTTTGGGCAATACTAGCCAATGTCATTAGAGAAGAGAAAGAAAAAAAAAGTAAGTTCAAAAAGAAAAACAAAGAAAACATTATTATTTGCAGATGAGATGAACTATGCCAGAAGGCCCAGAAAAACCAACTAAAAAAAAAATCCCTATTTCCAAAAGTAAGAAAATTTAGCAAGGTGGTTGAGAACAAAATTAAAACACAAAAATCAACAGTTCACCCTATATACACCATAATCATCTAGTAGATATAAGTATCCAATTTATGATTACAAGAGATATAGTAAAATCCTTAGGAATAAGCTTAAGAAACGTACATTATTCCATAAAGCAAACTTGAAAACATTATTTAAGGCCATTAAAAAAGACTTGAATAAATAATAAGATGTATCATATTCTTATATAGGAATGACAGTAATGATGGCATCCTCTCTAAATAAATCTATAAATTGAACTTTCTAAATAAAAACACTGACACCATTATTTTTGGAATAAAGCCAGAAAAAAGCAATAAGGGATAATCAGCCCTACCAGGTACAGAAAAGCATTATAAAAATTACAGTAATTAAAGTAGTTTGGTACCAGCAGATGAACACGAAGATCTATGGAATAGATATCCCAGAAGCAGATGTCAATCTGTATAGGGATTTTGTTTCTGATAAAGTTGGCATTTCAAATCACTAAAATTGTGTATTTAATAAATGGACAAGAGGGTAGAGATCCAGAAAATATAAAATTAAATCCTTTCACTTTACACCAAAATTAATTTTAGATAAATTATTTAGATTAACTATTTGGATAAGAAAAAATAAAAGTAAAAGAAATTATATATTTGACTTTATAAAAATTTTGTTTTTCTTCACGGCAAAAATCCCAATTACATTTTTTATTTCCAAGCATTAATTTAGCTTGTTTTATTGTACCTCCATGGTCATTTAAAAATATTTTTTCTCTTCATATAAATGATTTGAATATTTAATCCCGTCTTTCATTTAATCAGATTAAATACACTTATTCTTATCTAATAATTTAATATGTGAAGGCTTTGTAAGTCTCATTCAGCTGCTTCTTTATGCTGGGGCTTAACTTTGAGTGGCTTGTTGTTTGTTTTGGTTTATTTGTTTGTCTTTAGATTCTTGACTGTACTATCACATTCCTTGGAACTTTTCTAAAAGAATTCTTCTTCAGAGATTTGCATTCACTTCAGCAGTGGCCAAGGGGCATGGTCATTTTAAATGATATTCTTGGCTTGAGGATTTGTAGATCACTCAGGTGGTACAAAATCAACGGTGCTAGGTAGCATTTTTGTTCATTTTGAAAGGTGGTATTTTATTCCTTTTAAAAAAGTTCTAAGTATTTTCTAATTTTCACTTTGATTTCTTCGATTGATGGACTATTTCAAAGCTTTCAAACTTTTGTTATTGTTTTTTGCTACCCTCAATTACCTTTATGAGCATTCTGCAGGTGAACCTTCATCACTACTGCTTTATTCAGGCCCTGGATACCTCCTGCTTGGACTAGAATAACCACTGCACACTATCTATGGCACCAATGTTTTCTTTCCACTGATGTTCTTTGTTTTTTGTTGCTGTTGTTGTTGTTAACTGTATGTACTGGCATGTCTAATTGAGATCTTACAAAACTATTCCAGAGAAAAATTCACAGACAAAATCTCCTAGAGAGGGTATCAGAGAGGAATTAAATCACCTGGATTCACCTGAAACAATAGAGCCCATTGAATCAGGGCAGTCAAACATGCTACCTCTGAGGGCACAGTATTGATTTGTTTAATTTCTGAGAGGTCATCAGCCCTGAGAAAGGGAATGGGAATTGTTCATTCTCTTCCATAGTCTGTAACCTCATCCCCAACAGCTGCAAGGACATGTGTACGGGGAAGAATCTCTCCTTCTCATTCCCCCTCCTCCATTGCTATACACACATAACTGCTTGAATTTATGTTCATCACCATGTCCTGAGACGAGCTTTATTTGCTAGGCTTCATGTTTTCCACAGAGGCTTGCCGTGGGAAAGCCTCTCTTTATGTGACCCTCAAATCAACAGACAAGGCATTATTCCCCACTTGGATTCATCCCTAGAGTGACTTCAGTTCACTAACAATTCCTGATCAGTATACCTATCCATGCCTGATTCTAAGTCAGTGTCTATTCACTGACTTAGGCAATACCAGCTCCAGAAGGCAAAACACAAGCCAAAAGAGTCAAAATCTAGCCAAGTCCAGGCCTCCATTAACTTGTACCAACTGCAGCAACTGCTTCCAGACTGTTCCGATTTCTATCTCTCTCGCCACCCACGTCTGCCAGAGAAATCGTCCTCAAATATTACATATTTAAATGCCCCCCAAATTAAAACCTTTTCCCCACCAAATATCTTCAGTGGATCCTCGTTGTTTAAAAAATAAGGTACAAATGAAGAGAATCAGAAATGGTAGACAACAAGGTTATTATAACATAAACTATAAACACATACAGTTAACCCCCCGTATTTGTGATTTCCACATCCATGAATTCACCCAACTGCAATGAAAAATATTCCTCCACCCAAAAGTGAATGGCTGAGTCTGTACTGAACATTTTTTTCCCTGTCATTATCCCCTAAACAATATAGTATAACCACTATTAACATAGTATTTACATTTATTAGGTATTATAAGACATCTAGAAATGATTTAAAATATATAGGAGAATGTGCATAGGATATAGGCAAATACTACACCATTCTATATGAAGGACTTGAGCATCTGTGAATTGCGGCAGCTACAGGAGGTCTGGAACCAATCTTCCATGGATATTGAGGGAAAACTACTTGCTTTCTTTTCTCAGCATCTTTAATAGACATAAAGATATATAAAGTAATAATTACACCAACATATTTTTGGGTTTGTAACATATACAGACGTAACAGCAATACAATATATAGTATAACAGTAATAGTACAAAAAGGGAAGAGAGGGAACAGAATTATAGGAGTAACATTTATCTCACTGAGATTAAGTTAGTATAAATCTGAAGTAGGTTACGCTAGGTTAAGACGTATATGGAAAGCCTAGAAAAACACTAAAAATATAAGTGCAAAGACATCACAAATAAAGAGAATGTGTTAGTCTGTCCTTGCACTGCTATAAAGAAATACCTGACACTGGGTACTTTATAAAGAAAAGAGGTTTAATTCTACAGGCTTTATAGGAAGCATGATACTGGCATCTGCTCAGCTTCTCAGGGAGCCTCAGGAAGCTTACGATCATGATGGAAGGTGAAGGGGGAGCAGGCATGTCACATGGTGAGAATGAGAGCAAGAGTGTGAGAGAGCAGGGGCAGGGGAGCAGCCACACACTTTTAAATGACCAGATCTCATGTGAACTCAGAGTGAGAACTCACTTATCACCAAGAGGATGAACCAAGCCATTCATGAGGGATTTGTTCCTATGATTCAAACACTTCCCTCCAGGCCCTGTCTCCAACACTGGGGATTACATTTCAACATGAGGCAGGTGAGGACAAATATACAAACCATATCAGAAAAGTATAGACCCAACATCTGTTATGCATGTAGATACAAAAACTCTCAGCAAAATACAAAGGACTATACATTATACAAGTTTGCTAGGGCGCCATTAACAACGTCCCACAAACTAAGTAGTTTAAACAACAAAATCTTATTGTCTCACTGTTCTGGAAGCTAGAAGTCCAAGATCAATGTATTGAGAGGGTTGGTTCCTTTTGAGGGCACTAGGTAAGGATCTGTTCCAGGCCTATCTTCTACCTTCTGGTAGTTTCTTGGTTTGTGGCAATGTAACTCCAATCTTCACATGATATTCCTCGTGTATGTGTGTGTCCAAATTTCCCCTTTTTATAAGGATACCAGATCCAATGGACTAGGGCCCACTTTAATCCCATATGATCTCATTTTAACTAATTACATCCACAAGGACCCTATTTGCGAGTACAGTCACATTCTGAGGCACTGGGGATTAGGACTTCAACCTATTAATTTTTGGAGGTCACAATTCAACCCAAAACATACACCTTGACCAAGCAGAATTTATCCCAGGAATGCAAGATTGGTTTAACATTTGAAAATTAACTAAGGTAACATACCATATTAATAGAATAAAAGACAAACCCTGCAAGATCATCTCAATAGATGTAGAAAAAGAATTTGTAACAATACCCCTTTATGATAAAAATACTAAAAGAAAAAGGAGGCCAGGCACGGTGGCTCATACCTGTAATCCTGGCAGTTTGGTAGGCAGGTGGATCACTTGAGGTCAGGAGTTTGAGATCATCCTGGCCAACATGGTGAAACCCCTTCTCTACTAAAAATAAAAAATAATTAGCTGGGTGTGGTGGTGCACACCTGTAATACCAGCTTGAACCTGGGAGACAGAGGTTGCAGTGAGCTGAGATCGCACTGCTGCACTCCAGCCTGGTCGACAGAGTAAGACTGTCTCAAAATGAATGAAACTTGAAAATAATTACACTAAGTGATAGAAGCCAGTTGCAAAAAAAAAAAAAAAAAAAAAAAAACAAAACCCCACATATTGTATGATTACATTTATATGAAATGTCCAGAATAGGCAAATCCATGGAGATAAAGTAGATTAGAGTTTGCCTAGAGCCAGGGGTGAGATGTTGGAACAACTGCTAATCAGGGTACAGGATCTCTTAATGGGGTGATGAAAATGATCTAACATGTATTGTGTTAATGGTTGCAGAACCCTTTGGATATCTTCAAAACCACTGATTGGTACCCTTTAAATATGTGAATTGTATATGCTATGTAAATTATATCTCAATAAAACTGTCAGAGAGAGCAAGAGAGCAAGAGTGTGTAACGGAAAGTTTCTAGACACAAAATTTTTGATTGTAGACTATTTTCTTTGGTTCTGGCCCTATTCACTCGGGCCAGCAGACTGTATTAGGGAAGAGTTGGCCAAAGCCCAACTCTCTTGATCTGTGCTTTGCCCTGAGCAATTTATTTTTAAATAACCCTTTGTCAAATTAGACATACACAGTCTCGTTTTGCATATCCTCTCCTAGGGTTTTTGATGTTTTTATCTTAGGAGGATGGGGCATGGAGGGTATGTTTTCTTGTTTGAAAGATGTGATGGGTTAAGGGCCAGTTGTCAGTTTTAGTTTTCTTGGCCCCTGACTCATCATTTTCAACTCCAACAGCTTCCAGTATCAATCACATAGGAGCCAAACTCTCCATGAGCCAGAGAGTTCTCCCCACTGCCTAGAATTTCTAATTTTATTTAGTGGACATGCAGCCACTGCTCAGTGTTCTTAGAGATCTAGATGGGAAGGAAGTGATCCAAGGGAACCTTGTAAACAATGAAGAAATAGAGACGTTTTGGTGCCTTGGTCACCTGGTGCTGTAACAAATTGTGAGGCCAGGGACAAGGTTCTGGGATTGGATTGCCTTGGAGCTGGTTGGGTTGCATGGGTTAGAGTTGAGTTCTGCAAGTAGAGAACAGGAGCAAAGAACAATTGGGGTGGAAGCAGGGGCAGTTCAGGTAAGCTAAGTTAGTTTGAAAGAATTCCAATTTTAATGCTCTGGAAGCTGTGTATGGACTGGTTTATGAGGCTCACTCAAAGCCCCATAATCCATTCAGATTCACTTAGCCTTGCTCATAACCCTCCCATCCCTGTCCTCAGAAGCCCGGTTGCTACTGCAGTCATAGTGCATGCTGTCTCACCTTGGCTGGGGGTGGTAAGGATCAGACTTCAGTGTGGTCTCCTTCTCGCCTGCTGCTGTTGGATCCAATGTAGCTCAAGCACAAGGGTCTGACTCAGCTGGTTCCATTTCCTTAGCAGCTCTCCACAGAAGCCAAGTAATAAAACCTTGAAGTATGGAGGAACCGATCCCCGGTAAGGTGAACATTGACTAGTAAGAAAGACACAGGAATCAGGAGGGAGATGGCCAATGAACTTCTCTTTCCTACCTTCCTTCCACCCTTCCATTGTCTGTGCCACCATCATTCCACACAGCTTCTTCCACGACAGCCTGGTGACTAAGAAACTGCCAGTGTTTTCTTATGAGTGTATGACTGGCTAAGTAATGCAGCACTTTTTGTATCTGCCTTCTCTGCTTCCTGGCTCATTTCCTTTTTTCCCTTTTTCTTCCTGCTCTGGGATTATAACCCCCAATAAAGCATGAGTACATATGCTTTTTTTCATGCTCTGTTTTCTCAAAAAAATGAGCTAAGAGCTAAGGCAGAGCCCAAAGTCAAACACTATATCTAGAGAAATCAAAGTAAAAAGATGAAAGACTCAGGTCTGGTGAAGGTAGGAACAAAATCGGAGAAGGAATGAATAAAAGGGAGGGTGGTGAGTTTCCTGATTATCACAAATAGTGGCAGATATTCAAGGTTGCTGTCCTCAGAGAGTCCTCAGAGGAAGACATTAATTACATGCTGTTATCATGTACATAAACATATATGTGCAGGAAGTAAAGGAAAGTCATGTGGTATAAGGAGAGCCTGTAACAGTAAACTTGACTTAGTCTTGGAGAAAACGCCATCTGAGGTAAGATCCAATACTGGGACCCGATAAAGGGTGGAAATGAGAGGGAGCAGAGGCTGTTCCAAGCAAAAGGAATGACATCTACAAAGGCTCTGCAGTGTGAGGTACCATGCTGAGCAGGGGAACAGAAAGAGTTCTTTCCACAGAGAAAAGTGCCTCCCAGTTTTGACTTTCATTTTTTAAAACCTTAATCCACAATAAAAAATGTATATATATATATATATATAAATTAATTTATTTATTTTTTTTGAGTTTTTTTTTTTTTTTGATACGGAGTCTTGCTGTCACCCAGGCTGGAGTGCAGTGGCACAATCTCAGCTCACTGCAACCCCCACCTCCCAGGTCCAAGTGATGCTACTGCCTCAGCCTTCTGAGTAGTTGGGATTATAGGCATGCGCCACCACGCCTGATGATTTTTGTATTTTTAGTAGAGATGGGGTTTCACCATGTTGGTCAGGTTGGTCTCAAACTCCTGACCTTGGGATCTGCCTGCCTCGGCCTCCCAAAGTGCTAGGATTACATGCACGAGCCACTGCACCCGGCCTATATTTTATATTTTAACCCAGTACCAATGCACATATATGTGCTTATACAACTGTAACAAAAATCATGAAAAAATATTTCACCTTACTGCATTGGTGGTGGTGGTATGGGGTTCACAATAACTGTCGACTTTTAAATGTGCATATTCTTTGACAGACCGGTACCACCAGGACAGTGTACCACTGTGTTTACTGCAGCATTGTTTGCAGCTGTTTACGCGTATACAATGAAACATATTAAGGCAGATATGTAGGTACTGACATGAAAAGATGTACATGCTTGATAGTAAAGAGAAAGAGAACAGTGTACATATGATGTCAGTTTGTTAAAAAATCTTTATCTTGGAAGGAACATATCTATAGAAAAAGGGACAGGGATTAACGTAAACTATAGAAGGTGGCTACTTAGCAGAGGAGATTTTTATTTTCCAACTTTTGTATTTCATTATTTCTGCCTTTTAGACTACATGTATTACTTTTTCAATTATGAAAAAAATAATAAAAATACAATTATAACAAATGTCCAAAATAACTTGATGTTTCTTGTGGGTGATAATACAAGTCAAATTATAGTATGCTTCACTGGAAATTCCATTGTTTTCGTAATTGTAGTAGCAAATTACATCAAGTTTGACTAAACTGGGCATTTTGAGTTTTAGCTTCGTAAAATCATCTTAACCCTGTGAAACAAAGAGTGTGAGTACACCTTAGGTGTGACTTTCTCTGGTGCTGCCTTCTCGTTCATTGCTAAGAGACTTAAAACTGGGAAGCAGGTGGGCAATGATCAAAGAATCAATCGTTAGGACTGGAGAGAGACATCCAAAAGCATGCTCCCTTGGGGGAAATTCCCTCGGTTATTGTGGGCCTGGCTATAAGAAGGTGCAAAGTTTTGTCAGAAGTGAAAAGCTTTCAGTAGCAGGCTTTCATCCGTCTTACTCGATTGCTTTTGCAAAATACTGCAATAAATCTAGAGACTTGTATTTGACCTAATTGCTTGGATAAAACTGAACTCTTAACTTTGTACCCCACCAACGTGAAGCTATTAAACTGCTCTCTCCCCATACATCCCTCCACTACTCCATGCCTCCCTTCACCATTGTATCTTTAACTTTAAATTTTTCTGATAGGATTGGGCTACATAACATTTCAGGCTTACAATATTAGATGGGCCATACAGTTAGGATAAACTCTCTAGTATCTCAGAAGTTTCCCTGCAGCATTTAGATTAATAATTTACTTCCTTTCTTCAGTATGAGAGTTTCTCCTTAAAAATATTTAAGGAGTGGCTATATAATCCTTATTTAGATTCTTGATGTGAGGCAAGAGAACAACAAATCTTTTTAGGGGTGGTTTTTAAATTAATTTCTAAAAAGGTAACGTTTAGTGCTGACAGGACCAGAGTCTGCTTATCCCACTCTCTCCCTAAATAAGAAACGCAGCCCTCATGCGCAGAATCATCCTCACCATATAAAGTGAGTGAGTGAGAAGAAACCTAATCTTTCTTCCTGTGGAACAGACTGCTTTGGCAATGAGCCCAGTCATTCAGGAGTTCTCCATGATCTGTTATTTAAATCCAACTCATTATGACTGATTTTAGGCAGGAAGCCAAAATGAAAAGATGGACTAAATATATTTTTGGTTTTTCCATCCTGTCCCTTCTCGCCATCTCCAATTTTGACACAAGTGTTAACTCTGAGGTCAGGGTTAGATATGTAGACACCCCAACATAAGCACTCCATTAATCCAAAGCTAAGCTTTCTAAAGGTCCTGTGGTTTCAGATGAGATGGGATGCCACCATATTCCCAAGTAGACAACAGCCAGCTGAATTAGAAAATTTCTCATGATGCTGAACTTAAAACACCCCTTACTGTAGCTTAAATTCCAACTCCTTCAAGCTGAAGACATCTTCAAAAGATGTGTTATCTTTTTTATCCCTAGCACCTGGCACAGGGTCTCATGGGTGTTCAGGAAATGTCTTCTGAATGAAACTCTTAGGTCTATAGGTCTGTGTTTCCCCCATTTTCCCTCACATTCCACAACAGTGGCTATTCAATCGCTTCTCAAAGCCCTTCTAGATTGCTTGTAATTAAAAAAAATAATTTATATATAATCCATCTGGAATGTATTTTTGTTTGTAGCATGGCAATATAATTTTGCCCCAATCTGAAGTGCCATTTCTTAACATATATTAAATTCCCATTGACTTTACATTGTTTTTGTTTTTCCCTCACTTCAATAAGCTCCTCTATGAATTGTTTTATTCCACTCTTCTTTTCCTGTGTTAGTAACATACTATTTAAATGATGGCAGCTTTAGAGTATACTTTAATAGTAGTAGGGAAAAATCTCCCAAATCATACAATTTTATTCTTCTTCTTCTTTTTTTTTTTTTTTTTTTCATTGAGACAGGGTCTTGCTATTGCCCAGGCTGGTCTCGAACTCCTGAGCTCAAGCAATCTGTCTGCCTCAGCCTCCCAAAGTGCTGGAATCACAAGTGTGAGCCACCACATCTGGCCTCAATTATTCTTTTGAAGTACTGATTTGACTTTTCTCACACACTTTTTCAAATAAGTTTTATTTTTTAAGTTTAAATATACAGACAAAAGCAAAGCCAATTGGAATGATGATTAAAATTGTGGCAAAAGTAGATGTATGTATCATTTTTGGAGGACTGTTTTTCTATAATACCAATTATAGTCTTACAATTTAGGAAAATGGTATGCCTTAATATATTTTGCTTTTTAAATGTCATTAGTAATGCTTTATAATTTTTCCTCGTAATCATCTTTTATATAGCTTGTTAGAGTCTAAATATTTTATAGTGTGTTGTAATTAATAGGACTCTATTCCGTCATACTGTTTTAACATGTTTTTTTGATGTTCATTTTACATCAAGCCATTTTATGGGATTCTTAGATGTTCATTTATTCACCCAATCAATATTTATTGAGCAACTGTCACATGCTGGGCATATTTCTAGATATAGGGGATACAGTGGAGAACAACACAAATGTATATTAAGGAATACACTTTGCTGTAAGCCTCCACCCCACTTTCCTCAGCTTAAATGAATGAGGAGTTTTGTTTTTTTCTCACATAATGTAAAGTCTGGTGCAGGCAGTTTGGGGCTATTTTGGTTACTCCATAATGCCAAGATACATTTGGAAATTTTCAGTCTTTCTGATTTAATCTCCAGCACCTTCTGCATTCTATCTGCATTCCAAGAAGGAAGGTGGGCAAGGGCACACATGGGTTAAAACAAAGCACGATAGCTGAGCTGCCTGTGCTCCTCACTCTTTCTAACTTTCCTAGAATTCAATCCTATGACTTTTGCCTACATGAGTGAACATTGGTCATGTTCATGTCCATTAGCCACATCATTGCTCCTCTCAAAGCATGATCTTCTTAGAAAGAAGGGGAGAAATCTGAATAAGCATCTAGCAGGCCTGCCATGAGACAAAATTCTTGCCCTTATGAAGTTCAAAAATTTTATAGCTGAGAGTCTTGCATTTCAACACCTCAGCCCTTGGACCCTTTCTCTATCTCCAATCATCCCATTGGTGGTCTCATTCAGTCTCACGGCTATAAGTAGTTATGCTAGTAACTATCAAATTCACATTTCCAGTCCAGCCCACTCCCATGAACTTCAGACTCACATAACCAACTTGACATCTGCACTTGGATGTGTAATGAGTATCTCAAATTTAACCTGTCCAAAATGAATACCTTTACCAAAACTATTCCCCCTGCCAGTCTTCTCATTTCAGTAGACAATTCGATCCTCCTGATTGCTCAGGTCAAAAATCTTGGAGCCATCCTAGACTGTCTCATATCTTATGCCAGGAAATCCTGTTTGGCTCTACCTCCACCTTCTAACTACATCCAGAATCCCACCACTTCTCACCATTTCTACCACTAACATCCTGATCCAAGCTACCGTTATTTTAGCCTGCATTACTGAGACAGCCTCTTAACATTATTATTCACATAGATAATCCTTTCTGAATTCTGAGTTCTTTTTTTTTGACAGGGTCTTGCTCTGTCACCCAATCTGGAGTGCAGTGGCACAATCACAGCTCACTGCAACCTCAGCCTCCTGCATAGCTGGGACCACAGGTGTGTGGCACCATTCCTGGATAATCTACTTTTTACAGAAAGGGGGTCTTCCTATATTGGGGTCTCCCTATATTGCCCTGGGCTCAAGAGATCCTCCTACCTTGGCCTCCCAAAGTCCTTGGATTATAAGCGTGAGCCAGCACACCTGCTTGATAGACCAGAATTTGTTTTAATTGATCTTACCTTATCCTTTACCTCTGCTACTTATCCCACTATCATTCCCTATGCTGTCAGTACCAAAAACTGCAGCTCCTCTATAATCTCAAGGTTATGCACTCCACTTTTCACAAGCATTCTTATCTAAACCCATTGTTTCCTCCATTATTCCCACTCCAGCATCCCTCTAACTCCATCAGGGCCTACAATCCTTTAATCCCATACTTTCCCACTGCTCCTCACTTTCCCCTTATACTCTCATTTTTCCTCTTAAGCTTAAATTCCATGGTCAATAGTTTCTTTGTCCACATACCCTCAACTTCTTTGTCCTCTTCATCGCACTTGTCTGACAAACTCCCAACCCTGATTAAATCACATCTCCACCTAATCTGGGCCCAGACTCACAGAGCTGCTGGGCTGGAGAAAAAAATAGCTGACTGATCCTACATTCAAATAATGATCAATAATCTCAAGTGAAACATTTAACACTGCCTAGAAATCACACTGTTTCCCTAGGCTTTTCACTGTCAATCTCATCCATTTCTCACCCTTTCCTTTGAAACCTCCAATTCCCTTTCTCTTCAATATTCAGTCTCATATGATGGTATTCCTTCATAATTCAACAAGAAAACTAGAAGAAATTCAGAGACTTTCCATGACCTACTACATTTACCTACATCTGTGCTCATATACTTACTCCTTTCTCCCGCTGATATGAATAAACTCTTTGTATTCCTATCTTAGACCAACCCCTTGTGCACGAGATTCCATCTGATCTCATTTAGTCAAGGATATCTTTCCAGTAATTCTCCCCTGTATCTCCTGTATCATATTTTCCTATTTTACTGGATCATTTCCATTTGTATACATTTCTTTTGTCTTAAAAAAAATAAAAAAACCTTTGACTCCATTTCCCCCTTCCAACCACTATGCTATTTCTCTTCTTCCTTTACAGCTAAACTCCCTGAAATAACTGTCTGTATTCACTGTCTGCAATCTAACTCCTCCGACTCTCTTAAGCCCATTCCAATACAGCTGATCCACACCATTTATTGGGAAGAGTGCTTACTAAAGGTCAATAAAACATTTGTCCTAGTTCTGGTCATCTTTCACGTCTCAAACCCCACTGAACTACTTTGACTTTTCTAAGTCAATCCATTTATTACATGCTGTCACCAGTATATCACTTATGATTGTAATTTTATATTTTTATTCTTTAATTATGCTTTCTCAATAGACTCTAAGCTCCATAAGGACAGGGATAATGTCTATTTTTTTTTCTTCTTTTTGTGCTCCTTATCACTACCTATTTGTCTATCACAATTTTTGGTCAGTGACTAGCACAATGCCTGGCACACCAGGAGGCCAACAGTAAATGTATATGGGAATAAATGCTTTATCATATTCCCATTTAAAGTTTGGAAAAAGGAGGTCTGTAGAAGTAGAGATACCACCTCAAAGGCACGCTGTGGATTACTAGTAGAATAGGAACAATAAATAGAATATAATGGATCATGATGCTACACTTTGGATTTATAAATGAGATGTGGTTCCTTGTTTTATAGCTTAGGCCTTATACCAGCCTCTACCATGTTTGGGCTGGATGGGACAAACTATGCAATCTAGTGCAATGTCAAGTCCTTGCTTTGTCCATGAAGGCTTAGCTGCCAGGTCAACAGAGCAGCTTCACACTTTCAACTACTCTTGTTCCTGTATCCGAAGTGCCCAGGGAGAAGGTCTCTTTCCCCAAAGCATTCATGTGAAATTATGCTTCAGAGTAAAATTCTTCAGATACACATCACTCATCATTGATCTACAGATTATGAACCTGGAAGAATATTGGGAGGATTGAGTAGGAAGATCAACTTAAAGTTTTAACATTAAGATAGACCCACTGTGAGTTGAAGACCAGTAAGAAACAGAGAAAAAGCATTTTAGAAATGAAATTGCTAGACAAATAGCTGTATATATCAAAAAAGTTGATATATGCAACTTTTAAGGAACCTACTGCATTACAAAGATTTGTGGCCGGGCACGGTGGTTTGCGTGCCTATAATCCCAGCACTTTGGGAGGCTGAGGCGGGTGGATCACGAGGTCAAGAGATCGAGACCATCCTGGTCAACATGGTGAAACCATGTCTCTACTAAAAATACAAAAATTAGCTGGGCATGGTGGTGCACGCCTGTAGTCCCATAGCTACTCGGGAGGCTGAGGAAGGAGAACTGCTTGAACCCAGAAGGCAGAGATTGCAATGAGCTGAGATCGCACCATTGCACTCCAGCCTGGGTAACAAGTGAAACTACATCTCAAAAAAAAAAAAAAAAAAAATTTGTGTACACCAGTTGGATATATATTTTGAGAAGAACAAATTACCAGGTAGAACTACTATTAGTTGATCGTATGATTTATCATAAAAAATGGGGCACTCTGAGGATAAAGAGGGGCAATATTGAAAATTATGCCAGGACAACGGGTGTTTCCTAGGCAAAAGAACAAGACTGGCCGTCTTTAGTAACCATCCCCTACTTACCATGCATGGAGAAATGCAGACATTCAGTCACAAAATATCTTCATCAGGCAAATCAACAGCAGCAGCAGTAGTCAGAATGGATACCAGTCCACTGTGGGCTTTATTTTGACCCTGAATGGTCATGCTAATCCTTACCATCTCCACTGAATATAAAAAGAATAAGAGTCACTTCCTTTATATACTTGATTTTCTTGTCCCCTCACACACCTGATCTATATTCAATTTTTAAAAAGGCCATTTCTATCCCTATTTGAAGTTTAAATTCTGATTTAAGAAAGGACATGCTCTTCTGTGCTAAGTCAAACAAAACTATTCTTCAAATTTCCAAAGGCTTCCCTCTTCTCCAAATGTTACATAAACCGTATCTTCTTTCATCAAGACTGACTTCTAGGTCGTTCACTGAATCAACATAGCAAAAACAAGTCACTAGCCACAAACCTTTATTGTTGGGGTCAATACATATATCCTTTTGAGAAATGTTTTGAGCCATTTATTTGATGGCTATGAACATGTCAGAATCTGTTTTACTGGTATATTTTTGGTTTGCATGACAAGGGAAAAGAGATTATTGCAAAATTATGAATCAAGTCCAAAAGGCTTGATTAAAAAAAATCTATAAAATGGAAGGATTAAACACTACCCAGCCCTACTGTGTCAACAAAAGCTACACAATTCAAATCAAGAAGACAATCCCATACAAATCCAGCAAGGCAGATGTTGGCAAATAGAAGTTAAACAAGCTGTTACACAAAATGCAAAAGGAGTTAAATTACAAAAAATAAAAAACAAAATTTTAGTCAGAAAACTTACTACATAAAGCCATGTAAGAATGTGCATTAGTTGTTTTCTTTAAGGGGAAAGGAAATCAAAATGTTGGTTTTCTATTCAGAAGAAAAAAACAAAGAAAAGTGTTTGGAAAATATTTCTAATATTAAGTGAATTCTTTCTCATCTGCTAACTAGAATTTACAAACAACTGACTTATCCTTGTCAATCTGTAAAAATGAGAAAATTAAACCAGTGTTTGGCCTTCAGTGGGACACTCATAACACCCGAATGAGGTCCAGGGTAATCCTAGATCGGGAGATGTCAATGTTGAGTACTTGGACTTCCACTTTTTCTCCGGGGCCTAGTCCAAGGCTCCTTCTCTTCTTTGTTTTTGAAAGTTTTGCTTCTGTTACATTTCGTATGGGAATCAGACCAGCTTTCCCCACTCCTATATCCACAAAAATTCCAAAGAGAGTGGCATTCTCGACTCTGCCTGTAAGAACTGTCCCAACTTGCAGATCTTCCAGGCATACTATGCTTCTCTTGAAATCAGGTTTATCAAAATCTGTAAGGAAAGAGAAAAACATAAGTGTAGATATGGTACTGTACTTCCTATATACAACATAACTTTGTGAATAGGCACTTATTACATATTACATGCCCAGACCAAGATTAAAGATTAAGGGGGAACATAAAAGGAGCTGAAGACAGAGGCTTGCCTTCAGAGAACGCGCATATCAGCTGGAGACAGCATTCAGGCAGTAGAAACAATTCAAGAAAATTTACTTTCTTCTCTCCAACTTCTAACATGTACACACTAGCATTATACATGAGGATTGAGAAGACAGTCTTATTTTCCTCTCTGTGAAGAGGTGATGAGGATACATATTTGCTTAATAAATATACAAAGCTAAACTACAAACACTGAGAAAGTAATACCTTTGGAAACAAGAGACTGGAAGTTTTTCTTTGTTTCGCCCCCCAGTGCCTGGATTATTAAATCGTTTAAAGATGGTAGAAAGTACATCAACTTTTGGTCAAATGTGGATGAAATTTAAATGTTTTTTCCACACTTCTTCCCACAAATTTGGAACTCAGAAAATCAATTGTCACCCATTTCAAATATGTTTATTCAATCAAAACTTAGGGATTCTTGATTATCTATGGCTCAGAATCCCAAACAAGGTAGTGCCTAAAATTCTCTTTTTTCAATTAAATTCATCAAACATTTATTAACTCTATTATTTCCTGGCCAGGCACTCTGCTGGGTGCTCGAGAAACGATGAAGATACAGATTTCTGTTTCCAAGCTTACAGCCCAGCATATATTTCTTTGTTCATTATTGTCCAAAAGGTGGGCATAAAGCATGCCAAGGAATCATTTTGGTTCTAGTTAAAAACAAAGGTTTTTATGAGGGAGACAGTTAGAACTAACACTTTAAATGGAGCTTGTGGATTATCTGTGGACTCCATTTATCCATGCTTCTCTTGAAGGCCCCCTTTCCTAGGATTACTGAGTGTTGACTCTAATAACAAAGAACACATTCTATGCTTGGATCTCCTTTTACTAAGGCCTCATTTTCCCCTCCACCCATTCCATTTCCTTTTCCTCCACAGCTGTTGGCTTTATCCTGATGACTTGTTAAAGCTATCCTTTACATTTGTATTAACAACTGGTCACCCCTTTCTTCCCTTCCCCCAGTCTAACCATACTGATACCAACATGTTTTAAAAATTAAGCTTTTTCCTATAAAACAAAATAAAAACCTTCTTCAAACTCCAAATCTCACTGTTCCCATAAAAAAAGTATGCTAAAATTGGAATTGATTCTGTGGAATTTTACCTGATGCAAAAGCAGTGAATTCCAAAAGCAAGAAACCTACAGTAGTAATATAATATTCCACTAGGCTAGGGCTGTGTCAAAGCAAAGTAGAACTAAGTCACTCATCAGGGGCAGAGGTAGGATGGTCTCTGAGACCCCATAGGCATTGTTTTTATGCTTGGAAATTCCTTCTCTCTCTCTTTTCTTGCAGAGGTTCAGCTGCTGCAGATTCCCTAAGGGTTCCCGATCAGCTGCTTAGTTTAATCTTGCATGGAAAATCAGAGTCAGGAACTACTTAACATATTCTTGAAGACAGTCTGGGACACTGAGAAATCAGAAAATCCTCTGTGTACCATGCAAACTTTAACAGTTTCATAGCCAAGCATTTTCAGACCCTGTGTCTGAACTGCTTTTGATGAACCCAATTAGGGAAATTAGTCACCATAGTGTTAATACACATGAAATTAATTACACCATTGGTAAAAACAAAAGACAGAATTAGTATGAGGAAAGAATGAGGCAGTAAGAAAGGAAATATTTTTGAGTAAATGAAGAAAGGAGATGTAACATAAATATCATCACGTGGAAATGCCCAAAATACTATCTGCCCTCTCAAAAGTATGGTTTTTTATGCCTTCCCCACCTTGGGGATGTGTTTAGTGGTAAGATAAAAGTTCTCAGACATTTTGAAAATTGTGACTTACATTAAGGCAAAGGTCAGTTCCAAAGTTTGCCTAAAGAGACCTATTTAAAACTTTGCTTTTACACTGATAAGCACTGCAATAACTGGAAAGCTCAGTCCAGAGCCCAGATGCATCTGTCTTTCTGCTCAACTTGGCTGGTAGTTTAATTGGACCATATAATTTGAGAGTTGATTTTTGCTCTGAGTCTACAATGCAACTGGGATATTGGAACAATCGACACTATGACAGAAAAATTAAGATGGATGCAAAAGTCCAGTATAGGACACCTGCAGTTAAAGCATTTTTTGCCAGCTCTCTAATGCAAAGGATGTAGGCGTACCACCTCCAAATCCAACATTTTTGAGAACCACTGCTCTACTTAGTACTCCTGCTAAAAACCACCCAAGAAATTCCCATAAAAGGATACCAGGCCTCCAAATGGAGATGAATTTGTCTGCTGAAATATCCACATTGTGTGGAGGACCTCTAGGAGGCTTCTACTCCCACATTTCTGGCGTAGTTCTTACTGGGTGTTATTTTATTTTTCTTTAACTTAAAAAAAAAACCCTACAGAAGAAGGAATAGCACAATGAACTTGCTGAATGTATTTTAAAATTCCTTTAAGCCTTTTCAAAGAAGTATGTCTAACCATCTCAACACAGCCTAAATCAGAATAAAAGGCCAAGCTGTAAACATGATACCATCAAAACTGGTTATGAGACTAGTGAGCAGATTCATTTAAATCTCAGGGGTTCCTATTCAAACTTCCTTAGGAAGTAGGTCATTTGATACTGTAATCCTTTTTCACTGGGTCATTGCTCTCAACAACTATGGTTGTTATACTTCCCTCACCATCTACCTGTGCTGAAAGCTGAGAGCACTTTTAATTAGAAGGAAAATCAACAGAGAGATATTATCTTATTTGTTCAATGTGTTCACTGACACAGAATCTAAGAACTTGGAAGGCTATAATTTAGGAATAAGATTCACTTTTTAGCTTGTGAAGGAAGCACTTTACCTTGCACTTCTGGCTTCCAGGAGACAAAAACAACTTACAAAAGGACCATAAAAAAATGTGTGCTTCTATGCATACAGCAGTACACACATGATGCATTTAGTTTAGTAAATGGGAAATCCACAGTGGATGAGGGGTCCGGGGAGACCACGTGGCTTCTAGCTTTGGCTCTGGATATTAACTATAATGACTTTGAAGGAAATTAATGCCTTAATTTTCTATGTATAAAATGGGGCAATAATACCCATTTTGCTTATGGCACAGGATTGCTGTGAGGATCAAAAGAGAAAATGGGAGCTATATAAATGCAAGGTTCTATAATTCAAGTTCAGTTGTTTACCTGTTCGAAAGTCAAAGCTTTCAGGTTGACTGAGACCATCTATGATGACCTGTAAAGTGTGTACTGTTGTTTGCAATCTTTCTGCAGTTTTCTCTATTCCTTCCTTCTCAAGAAATGAATTTATTTTTTGTTGCATTTCAGGCTTTCCAGTCTCACAGAGTGTCCCTCCAATGGATGATAAAAACCTGCAGTGGAAAAAATAAAAAGCCCAGCACTTAATAATATTACTTCTTTTGTAATCTCCCTATACAGATCACCCTAAAATTCATTCATCTTAGACCCATACATCAATCAATCAGTCTTTATTGAGAATTATGTGCCCTGTGCTGTAAACTGTCTTGAAAAAGACAAGGCTGAGGGAGAGGGAGGAAGTGGATTAAAGGTTTTTATTAAAGTGGATTAAAGATGCAACTTATCAAATAAAGCACCTGCTCAGAGTCAGCACCAAAAACATTTTACAGTATAATATTCATTACAGTTTAGTGTCACATATATTTTAAAAATAAGGCTATCTATATTTATCTGTTTCCTACAATTTCAGTTAGGAAAACATTTTAATTTAAATTAAAATAGGCAAACAATTTATGACACCAAACTCTAAGAAAATATGCATTAAATATTCCAGCTTTTGAAAAATGAATGACTCTATTCATGTGTCATATCATTGCTTTTTACTTCTGTATACCCTTGATGGCAGTATTACCTGTGCAGCATATCATCAGCTTAATAACTCTCAAATTCCATCAACAGTTGAGCCTCACATGAACTAAATTATATCAAGTATATTCAGTATTCAGAGTCGACAGAAAAAATATGGGAGGGGATATAGAAAAAATTAACTCTCTTCCAAAATGGAAGCAGGTAAAACTTCCATTATACTATCTAAAGATGAATATTATCTTTATATTCTTTATACAATATGTAGCTGTAATATTTGCAAAATAAAAAGATCTGCCTTTTATAATTTTCTTTTGCTATATTTACCATTATCTTTGATTGCACAGTTGCCTCTCAGTTACTTTTTTAATTCAGTAAGAAGAAAAAAATAATTAAAGGGTTAAGATGCATTTCCCCTTTATTTCATGTGAATATTGGGCTGTAGTTTACTTTCGTGACATTCCTTGACTGGGTATTTTTCTACACCATTAAGTTCCATTTCCTATGATTAATGGTACTTTAAAAATGTCAACACAGTAATCAGGCAGATAGTGATACTAATGCCTCAAATCCTTTCCTCTAAGGATACCTCTGGAATACAGAAAGAGAAAAAGGGAATTGTCAGAGGCTTGTCTATAATCAGAATTGGGATATATCCCATTTGGCAGGTTGCTGCACTATCAAAAAAAGAATGCTTGTGATTTTAATTCTTTTTTGCATTGTTGTGTTGAACTGGAAAGGTCTCTCCAGTGATACTCTGATAATAAGAATAATCCAGCATCTGGTGGAGAAAGTTCTCTCATCTCTCGTTTAAGCAGGGCAATTCTTTGGATTCAATTGTGCAAACCTCCTACATTATTACAGTCATATATATGGCCAAAAATGGACACGCTGCATGGCATTCAACTAATTCTCTTGAGAATATATTTTGGTTAATGTTCTAATAAAAGACCAAAAAGTTGGTGTTTGGTCTCCCTCTTTGAAAATGAGCTTTCATCCAAAACTGGTGGTCAGTGAGATGACACTATTAAGTCTGTGTGCCTGTGGCTTCTCCAGCATGGTGGACGGCAGTCAGCCGGTATCTCTTAGTGCTGATGGATAGACAGTAGCACACAAGGGTCCTGGTGAAAGGGAACAGCTGCTGGAGCTCTGACTGATGGGGCAGATGACACATGACCACCTCTTTCCAAAGCCAGCTTCCTTACACAACTTTCTAAATAACACATGCCCTGCTGAGCAGGCTTCCCTGGTATTCACCTTCTTGATTTTATTGGTCTGCAACTAGCTACTTCACAGAATATCTTTCAAAATCCTGAAGATTCTGGCTTATAACCATCTGTTAAAATGCCAAAAAGTATACTCATGAGCTGTAAGTCTAGAACCTTGAATAGCATTTTATAATTATTAAAAGTAACTAAATGGCAGAAACTTCCCAAAGCACTGTATGAGTCTTGGATGCAATAACAAAAACACTAGTTCAGCAGGCCACTTAGAATCTTAAGGTTGCTTGCATGTGTGTACATGTGTGTACATGTGTGTGTGAGGGACAGTGGGTGGGGAGAGGTGGAACTAATTGCTACCAAAGTCACTTCCAAATAAAGAATTCTGCCTATTGTGGTTGCAGATGTAACAAGAACATTGGTCTGTATAACCTGGGTGCACATTTCATATATCATTTTCATTCTCACACACATAAACCTGAAGGCATTGGTAACTGAAATCAATAAAAAAGCACCAACTTATGCTCCTAGCTAATGCTTCATATTGATCAACCCTATTTTTAAATGACTACAAAGTCAAGTGCTTTTTATTTTGAAAACTTTCTTAAAGTCAACAAGGACATGGACACACACACACACACACACACACACACACACACACACACACACACAGAGCCAACAAAAGGGAGAGGAACTATAATATGAACTGGGAATAGCATTTGAACTGACCTCTACCTTACTGAATTTTAAATATAGTCAGCTGTATCTGATAGGAAGCAATGGTTTATACTTAGTAGCCACTCAATAATGTTCTTTAAATACCCTAAGAAAAGTTTATTCTATGTATTCTAAATTTCACTTCAGAATTAAGTGTGATAAGTAGTATACAATATAAAGTTTCACTTTAGAATTGAGCGTGATAAGCAATACTCAATACAAAGTACTTTCTAGCTCAAAAGTACCAAATAAAAACGTACTGCATTATGAAGCACGGCATACAGAAGTGAACATGTAGTGATAAGTATCTGTCAGACATTATTCTAGATAGATTTTTCTCATTTAATCATGACAACGATCCTAAAAGGTAGGTATTACATCATATAGGAAAAATAAAATGAGGTTCAGGGAGTTTAAATAACTTGCCCAAGGCCATCAAGTTATTCTAACTGGAGTTTCATGCCACACAATATATCTATGTCTGTGTATAAAAAGATATTTTAAATTTAAAGTGTTGTGTTTGGTTAAGATAGGGAAATAATACTTTTGGTAATTTTTACAATTTACTGGCAGATTACTTTTAACATTAAAAACTTAACATTGAGTAAACCTGCAAAGAAATTATTATATACATGCTTATAAACAGACAATTCTCTCAAAAGTCAATGAATTATTAAAGTCATATTCTCATTTTCTCCACTGTTTTTGGAAGGCTTTTTCAGGTTGCTAAGGACTGCTGTTTGGGCTGCTGTTTTTATTTAATATGTAATTTCATCCATCTTACTTAAAGTAAGAAAGTAGCATAAATGCAGCAAATAAGCACATCATGTTCTTTAAGCACACATCTGCACAAAGTTAAAACACAGACCTTGCAGCAGAGTTAATGCTTATTTTTCAAACAGAATGCTATATAACCTAAAATGGCTAATATTTTCAACAGAAACTTGTTATAAGTATAGGGCTTTTCTCCTCAAAGAATAAGAAAAGTCTTGTAAGGCTTTTCCCAAAGAATAAGAAATTCTCAAGATTCATGGCTTCAGACATGGCCATTCAGTTTTATGTAATCGTTTCCAGCATGGTGATTTAGGAGCTGAGGACTCGGTTCATTACATTTAAGCAACATGATACCCTACAGAGCATAGAAGAACCATGGTGATGCAACACAATCACTTTAAAAACAACTTAATATTAGCATGTGCTTTGTGGGCAAAACACATATGATTTACAACACCACCAAGAACCATGCTATAAGGGCAGAGTACATCTAGTTGTCCACATACTCTCAACACTTGTAAGAGGCTTTCCTACTTGATTATTTTCACCCATTAGCTTTACTCAGTTTTAAAGTAATAACATCAACAAGCAAAAAATTAAATGCTAGAACACATCATTTTAGAAATGAATAGGTACAGGTAGATAGAGCAGGCCATAATTTGTAATACAGGTTAAAAATTAAATACTTTAAAAAGAGCTTATACTCTAAGAAAATCTGGCTTTTTAAAAAACTAGGTAGATTAAACTGTGGGACATTAAAGAAAGTTTAGTAATAATTTATTACTCTAAAAATCTGTTACTGTTTCTATATTTTTCTCTATATATAACATATGTGTTTATGTATACATTTCTTTAAAAATTATTATTCTCTATTTTCAAATTTACTGCTCTTAACATTAAAGACTGAATATAAATTCCAGTGTGGCAAAAGAGGAAAACGTGCTGCTCCTTTATGCTATCTACAGAGGAGCTGAATTTACACAGGTGAGTATATCACAGTACTACTTAGCTTACCAAAGAAGTGCTGGCTCTACCACAGCAGTCAAATAAAAGGGACAGCAATGTGAGCTGCATTTTACTCATCATCAAGGAATCTTTTCAAACTATTTAAAGACAGGGTCTTGCTCTTTCACCCAGGGGCTGTTGCAGTGGTGCAATCACAGCTCACTGCAGCTTTGGCCTTCCAGGCTCAAGTGATCCCCCTCCTTTGGCCTCTAAAGTAGCTGGAACCACAAGCCCACCTAATTTTTGTGTTTTAAAAATGTTTTGTAGAGGTGAGGTCTCACTCTGTTGCCTAGGCTGGTTTCAAACTTCTGGACTCAAGAGATCCACCCACCTTGACCTCCCAAAGTGCTGGGATAACAGGTATGAGCCATTGCACCTGGCATTTTCAAACATCTAACCTCCTTGTTAAACAAAGATACTGAATAAGGCCAGAATCCTTAAAAATCTATGCTGGTGCAAAATATACAAGTAATTATAAATTCAAGTATCATTCATTTGTGGAGAGAGCCACAGAATTACCTATTGTACTACAAGAGCTAACAGATATCTAGTGAAAATAATATTTAAATGGCATTTCTTAGCATAATAACCAGAGAAAAGGCAAATAATTCTCCACTAGAATTACAGTTGAGACCATTTTTTTTTGCAGTAAATTAACATACTAAGATAAACATTTGAAAAATGTAACCCCTTCAGAAAGAGTCATGAAGTTCTTCTGAAAGCTCTTCCAGACTCTGATCAAAGAATATATAGTTTAAAAAGGCATGCAGCTATCTGGGCAGGGGTGGGGGCACTTTAAATGCTATCACTTGGTACCATTTGGAGCACCTCCTGCATATATGAGTAGCAGAAAAAAAAAAAAAACAAATGAAACGAAAAGAGAAAGATTTGCTGTCATAGATGAAGGAATGCAGTTTGTCTTCCAGAGGACTCGGTTTACAACCATCAGGCTGTTATCTGCTTCTAACTTCTGAAGAACTTACTAAATGTTTCCTGCTTTTTCAAAGATCTGTTATAAATGTACAGAAACTGGATATTCATTGCATATTGCACTCATTGTATATAGGAAAACATATCCTTATTAAGCTGTTTTATTTTATAATTTCTATTACTTAGCAATTTAGCATTACTGAATAAGAGTAAACATTTTTACAAGTGCCAGTTAAAATGTCCTGAGAGAAATCTTCTAAAAGATTTAGGATGATCAACTTTTTAGAAATAGTTGAAGAGTGTTCATATAGTTACCTCCAAGTATCTAAGATCAGTGAAATAGTAACCAGTGCCATACATAATCAGCAATGATTATGTAGTTTTTCCTGTTTCAGAACCACTCACTTTATACTGTGTAATTATCATATAATTTAAACAAATGTACATATACATCTAAATGAGTATGAGTATATAAAAATAAGAAGGTGTCATATACTGAAATGTTGCTATTATTGCTCCAACGATGTCTAAACGACTGTAGGGATTGCCTTAGAAATAAATTTACAAGCAACATAAAAAAATCAGTTTTCTCACATTTTGAAAAATAACAAACTATTACCCTCCCAAAAGAGAACCAGAAAAAAAAAATCAACGACCCAGTAATATGCAGCCTGATCACCCTCTTTCTGTTTGTTTCCACATACTCTGCCATTTCCCCGCCCAAATGATTAAGATTTGCTAAAATCAAGGCTCTTAAAAGGAATTTGACAAAATGCTGAAACCAACGAAAAATAATTTAGGAAAACATAATCAGCTTTATTCAATAAACATTTATTTACTGTGGAAGAAGATTCTAGGAAAGGTAACAGAGCCTTTGCCTTGAATGAGCTTACAATCTAATTTTAAGTAATGACAATAATTGGAAGTCTTACGCTTATATCTGCTCTTTCAAATATAAGATATGCAGATAGATAGATACTTTGACAGTGCCCAGGCCGGGCGCCGTGGCTCACGCCTATAATCCCAGCACTTTGGGAGGCCAAGGTCAGGAGCTTGAGACCAGCCTGGCCAACATGGTATAACCCTGTCTCTACTAAAAATACAAAAAATTAGCTGGGCATGGTGGCAGGCACCTGTAATTCCAGCTACTTGGGAGGCTGAGGCAGCAAGAATCGCTTGAACCTGGGAGGTGGAGGTTGCTGTGAACCAAGACCATGGGCAAGACGGTGAGACTTCTGTCTCAAAAAAAAAAAAAAAAAAAAAAAGAGAAAGTGCCCAGTACAGATTATTTCATTTAATTATCTCAAATATTTATTTCAAATGTAGATTTGCTGATAAGGGAACAAAATCTCAGTGAGATTAAGAGACTTGCTCACACCTGACACCATAAAGTCGTAGTAGTGAAGTTAAAAGTTATAACAGATTACATCTTCATTAGCACGCCTACCCTTTTACTTTGGGAGATTTTCATGCAGGCAGAAGATTTAGATCTCTAATAAACGGTGGCACCCAGGTCCACTGCCTGGGAGCGACTTCTTACTAATTTTTAAACCAAATTCAAAAGGAAAAAGCTTTGGCTCTTTTTGAGTTTCTGAATAAGAGCTGAACAAAATTAAGTTAATGGTTTCAAAGGCTACAGACTCTCTACAGCTCAAAAACACTGTGTTTAGAATTAATATAATTTAATTTACTGCCTGTAAAGCCATAACGTGGATTAGCGCCTGTGAATGTTTGAAAGAAAAGGGCAAATTTAAAAAGTAGTATTTAAAAACATACAGTCTCATGGTGGAAAAGCTAAAATTAAAAGATCTTGTACCACTAGGGGAGAAAGGTAGAGAACTCTTCTTTGGGAAACAACCTTTTTACCATAAATGCCATGCTGTCAAGAAATCCTCCTATCAAAAAATTGGAAAATGCTTAATATCTGTCATTTCAATAAATCCCTAGCTATCCTGTGAATAGGCAAAAACACTGTTATTCCATTAAAGAGTATGCAACTGAGGTCAAAGTAACTTGCTTATGGTGACACTGAGAATCAGAAGACAGGCTGATTAAAATCCATAGCTAGGGTGGGGGCAGGAAGGGCAGGAGGAAGATAATGGAAAACTAAATCAATAACCTACTGAGTTTCAGGATCCAGACTGAGGGGTCTAAACCTGATGAAAAGGAAAAAAGGAGAAGGACAAATACTTTGAAGATGGAAGAGGCTGAAGCAAACACAACTTTATGACTGGCTGAAAATTCCCTTACACTCCTCCTTCGCTGGGTACTAAGAGGTTGCCCAGAAACACAGGAGAGAAACCAGCATTTTCTCCAGTCTCAAAACCCAGTATTAATATTCATTAACAATGTTAAATGCCTCAAATTACATCCAGATCACAGGGTAAAACAACAATTTTTTCCTTGGGGACCAACCACTGTAACTCTCCCTCACTCCCTCCACCTACCCCCGTTTCTTTAAGGGCATAGCTTAGTCCCCTCCTCAATCACAACAAAAATAGCAGTAATAATAATTATATCAACACTAGCTTACTCTGTCCAGATGCTAAGTATTCTACATATATTAATTCATGTAACCCCATGAGATATGGTACTATTATTATGCACATTTAACAGATAAGAAAACTGAGGTATAGAGAGGTTAAATAACATTCCCAGTTGAAATAGCCATGAAACGAATCTAGACAGTGTGACACTGTACTCACTGAGCTGGGGGAAAGTTATATAAAGTCTCAGGTTCTTGGTCTTCCTGGTTCCCTCTATCAGCTTTGCCAGAAACTTCATGTGGGCTGTGTTTTGGAACAGTGTGTAAGACATTGGATATAACAGTCAATCCATAGCCTGATCATCTAATTCTCAAGTGGGTGAATTTTTTTTCATAATTTTTCTCATTTGCAAGGGCACTTTTGAAAATATAAACGTTACTTCCTGGAAACTATGGTAAGATGTTTAGGTTTTAACTACTAACAACAGCAAGAACACACAAAGCGGGGCTCAGTGGCACACACAAATAGTCCCAGTAACTAGGGAGGGTGAGAAGTAGGATCATTGAGCCCAGGAGTTTGAATACAGCTTGGGCAACACAGAAAGACCCCTCTTATCTTTAAAAACAAAATTCACTTTAATTAGTAATCTGTCCACTTAATATTTTTATATTTTAGGTTTGGCCTCTCTTTATGATGCTATGTCTTTTTATGAAAAGGCAATCCAATATTGTCTAGCCATAGCTCTATTAGAAATTAATGCAGGATAAGTAATTGATACACATTTGAAGTTATCAACTTATCAAAAGCCAGGAATGATTCTTTCTGCCTTGCTGTCAATTCCTATAAGACAAGACCAAGTACAGAAAAATTTGGACTATTTCAAATTTGCAAATAATCTCTTAGGTCTGTTTACCTAATCATCATTTATTGTACAGCATTTGCAGCTGGATTTCTTTTCAGGCAAGTTTCCCATCAAGGAACATGTTTTTATCATTGCAGGAGTTAGCTGGTATGCCAATGCAGAACAAAGCTGTGGTGAATTTTAGATGTGGGGAGGTGTGTTAGACATATTCAGTAGGCTAATGACTCACCCGTCAGAAAAATTATAAATTACAAGTCATGGGCCCTCTGGTTGCTCATAGTTAAAACTCTGAATATCAAATCTGTGAAGAGTCTACTGTTGCTATTTGTTTTTAAAATAAAATAAATACAATTTTATATTTTAAATAAAATAAAAACAATGTAAACTCTTCACATTACAGTTGCTTATTAGTTAGAAGACTTCTTTGCTGGGCAGTAAGCTTGGGGTCGGAGAGAAGGTAATGAAACCTCTGAAGGCAATTCTCAAGGACCAGTTAGAGATGCTAAATCCTTCAACAGGAATGCAAGACAGAGACTGAGATATGCCCACTCACTAAGGATCTTCAGTAGTGGCCATTCTTCACTATCTGGCTTGACTTATTTTAGCTCCGTGGCAGGGAACTAGGCAGAACCTTTAAAGGACCTCCCCCAAACTCAACTAACTTTTTAGCTCAGGGGCACCAGTTAGGATCCTTTATATTCATTTATCTCATCAAGGAATCCTTGTGTATCTGTTGGGTTAATCTACTTTTTTAAAAACCTGACATAAGTTTTTAGTAAATTAAAGATAAACACTGCTTGACTTTTGTGCAGAAGTTTCTTCCTTCCCCAAGTAAATATTTTGCCAGGTTATGTGATTATTCCTGTCCCAGACCTGAATTTTACATTCATGGCTGTCTGCTCTCTGACACTTTTCAACACTGATTGTAAGGGTCCCAAATAAGCACATCAGCAGAAATAAAGGAAATCCTATATTAATACAAATCATTTCTTAAGATACATCTACCTGGTCCATTCCAATGCTACTACATGTGACATTCCTGCTACATAGGCTGTTAACCACTTACAGAAACTAGTATTAAAACTCCTCCCTAATGGCCAAAATTGAAATAACAAATACCAGCTAATGCTTTATCAAAATGAGTGCCAAGTGACAGTCTTGACACTAAATTTCCTGGTATTTTTCAAGTTATATCAAGAGCACAACCACTTTCAAGCTTAACTATCTGGAGTTAATCAAATTCTTAATGCAGCAGATTCTCTGGGAGAGTGCCAGGTCTCACTGCGACACATACAAATCAGCATCATCTGTTGATTTGATAAAGCACAAAGCACTACTCCTGGCACCTTATTCAAGAAAAAGAGGAAATCAGATACCTGCTTTAGCTCTCTGGATCAACCAAAATGGTAGGACAAAAACAAAAGGGGTAGTAGTAGGCGGAGTAACCCCTAAATAGGCTGTTTCTGGGTCTCAGTCTACTAATGTAGCAGCAATTTTATTTATGGCTTATGGTACACAACACAATGAAATCACTCACACACAGACATGACGGTTTCTGGATAACAACAGAAAATGGTAAGAAACCCTCTTTCATGGTCTCTAGTCTTTTAGTCTGTAAAATCTAGGAGGGCCTTGGCCCTGGATACAATGCTCCATGAAAGCAAATGCGATTCAATTTGAGGAGGTCTTAAAATGTTTCCAATCCACAAGGGATTCTGGAAGAAGTACTTACTCAACATGTAGGAAAGGCAACATTAGGAAAGGATGATCTAGGCGTTCTACCAACAATTTTGTTTATTCAACTGCATTGACCACAGCCAATTTATATTATAGGAAAAAAAAACATGAATTAAAGCTAAACATTTCATTTTGTTCTATTGAAGTTATCAGTTCCTGAGTGGTTCCTTCCACAGCGTTCTTCTATATAGTAATTTTTCATTCTTAATTTCTATCAATCATTTTTTCATCAAACAAACATTGCCACATCAGTCTTTGTCAGGTGCTAGAAATAGAGAGGTAAACCAGGCGCTTATGGTCCGTGCTCTTTTGGAGGTTATAACCTATAATTAGAAACTAATCTGAAATTTAATTGCCACTAGCCTAGTAAATTCTGGTCCCACATTTTCAAATGCATTATTTATTTTGCAGGGACAAGGACAACTAAGGGGCTCGTGGCTTTACTATGATATTCTACTATGTTATATTCCTTTTCGACCATCTGAGCCTATTATGATGAATGAGTGCGGTATGGTGAAGTAACCAACGGGTACATCAAAAGCAGCTTTTTAATTTAAAAAGTTAACATTATTTTTCTTGTTTTTATGCAGGATGTGTCTTAAGATTCCTGATCTCTAATCAGTTCAGTGTTCCCCATATTCTTTGTATTCTTTATCATTTTAACATTTACTCTGAATTTTGTTGATGATTTCATGTATCATTGAGAATGTACAGAGCACTGTGGCAGGGGCTGAAGAATATAAAAATGAATAGAGGTGATATATGCCCTCAAGGAGCCTCCCAGAGTAGGAAGAATATAACTTATTCTCACAGATACTATAACAGAGGTAAGAAATTAGTAAATGCCCTTTGTGAAGCACAAAGGTTGCTCAAGGAGAAAAATCTCATTTTCAGCTAAGGATATCTCATCAGATCAAAGATGATTTCAAGGCTCTGAACTGAGAAACTGAACGGATGAACTGAAATAATCTGAGATGAGAAAGATAGTAGTTGAAGTAAGATTTTGGGGAGAGACCGGCTTCAGATTTAGGCATGTTAAGTTTGAAATCCAAAGTAGGCAGATAGAGTTTGGAAGAGTGGTTTGGGCTAAGAATATAAATTTAGGAGTCATGTGCTTATGATAGTCCTTAGAGCCATGAGACCAGACGAGATCACTACGGGAGTGATCACTGTTTATTTATTTAACTTTTCCCTTTTCCCCTCCCCTCCAATACAGTAAGTTTCCACTTCATCCTCCACAGTGTCTCTACTATTCATATTATTTTTTCCATTTGTAACCAGTTACTAATTTTTATATCCTTCATCCAGTCTTTCTTTGACTCTACTTTTAAAGTATATCCAGAATCTGAACACTTCTCACCATGTCTTCTGCTGTATCATCTGGGTCTGAGTCATCATCTTTCTCTCGGATTAGAGCAATTAGTTTAACTGGTCTCCCTGCTTCTACCACTGCCCCTTACAGTGGACTTAACACAGCAGACAAGGGGATTCTTTTAGCATGTAAATCAGATCATATCACTCTTTCAGCATTACAGTCAAGCCCCTATAGTAGCCTCCCAAATGCCCTTTTGACTCAATCTCCTATTTTTCTCTCCCTTGCTCACTCTGATCTGGCCACACTGGCTGCCTTGTTTTAACAGGCCATGCCTGCTCCCACATTTGAACCTTCACACTGTCTGGCTCCTCTTCCTGGAACTCTCTCTCCAGATATCTGCACAGCTAACTCTTTCCTCCATCAAGACTTTTCTCAAATGTCACCAAGTCAATGAGGCCTACGATGACTACCCTACTTAAATTTTCAAACCCTTACCCACATTCCTGGCAATCCTGATCCCATTACTCTGCTCTTTCCCTGTTTCCCACAACATTTTATCACACTATATAATTTATTTATTACGTTGGTTATATACTGTCTGTCTCTCTGAATGCATTCCAAGATCGCATAATAGTACTTGGAATATAGAAAGCACTCAAAAGACTTTTTTAAACGAATGAATGATTCTGTCAGTTCTAGCCTAAATTAATAGAAAGACACTCAGGACATTGCCATTAACTATTCATTATTGAGCCTTTTTGTTTGTTTGCTTTGTTTTTGTGTGGGGCTTGTGAGCACTGATGATGAGAGAAGATGGAATTGTAAAGGGAGAGACAAAGGTGGGTGGTACAAGTTTCAGTTATAGATATATTGAGGTTTCCATTTCTAAGATACTCATGAGAAAATCTCTCACAGACAAATGAAAAGGTTGGGCTAGAGCTTATAAAGGCCTGGACGAGGGATGTAAAGACATAGGATTTGAATGATATGGACAGGTAAGAGATACAGATGGTCATGTGAATGGGTAGAATCATCCAAGGGAGCATGCGGAACAAGTGGAAAAGAAGACAAAGGTCAAATGCTTGAAGAATATATACAACCACAGGGCCAGAGGAGAAAGAGAAACCAGAGACGACAGAATATAAAAGTCATGGTACAAGGTCGGTAAGTTGATAGTGTCAAATGTGGCAGAATGGGTAAACAAGTTAAGAATGGAAAGAGGTGACTGCTCATTAGCTGAGAGAATAATTTCAGAAGAGAGGTAAGGATGGAAGCTAATCTGTAAGGGACTAGGAGAAAGCAGGCAGAAAGAATTACAAGCAGATAGTTCTGAGAGGTTCGGCAATGAAAAGAGGGACCAATGGGTTAAAAGGTCTAAGGGAAAGTAAGATAAAAGGTAGCTACAGCTTCTAGCTTTTAGGGAGTGAGGAATAGGGAGACGCTAGCAATAACACATCTCTGGGCAAAAATGATGAAAGAAGTGAAGACATTAAAGATATAAGAGACAGTCATAAAGCTTCATAAAGCAATTATAAAATACCTTATTCACTGCCACTTCCCCACCTCTCACATTTAGAGGTGAGGCAATTAAGACACAGAGATCAAGACAATGGCTGAGGTCAAGAGTACTCAGCAGCAACCTGGGAGAAGTTAGGGTGGGGAAGGAAATGGAATCAAGACATGGAGAAGTAGCACAGGGAAGGATGGGACGGTATGGGTAAAAATACAGAGACAATCTAAGGACAGGACTGTAAAGTAGTTTTGAATTTTTTCTGTGAGATAAGAAGCGAAGTCATCAGGTGAATGTTAGAAGACCCTGAAACAAGTAAAAGGAATTTAGAATAGAATGGCTTCAAAGAACTATTGAGGGAAAATCTATCTGTAGCAACAGTGTATAGCAATACTCTGAATCCCATGTTCCCCTTATATCTTCTATAATGTGCGTTCTCTTGCCATATTTAATTGACATTCTACCTCTATCCTCTTGCTGAAAACCCTGTTCTGGCTCTAGGATGAACGTTCTATTCCTGGTCTGTACCATACTCCTCTCCTAAAATAACAAGATAGTAAATGTGCTCACTATCAAGCTGCTTACTTTGAAATGCACATGTCTCATATAAAAAACATGATGGAAGGGAATTATTTTTAGTGCAGTATTCTTCGGGAAACAGCACATCTGCAGCAGAACAGCATAAAATTCTACATATTCTAGAGAAGAATCCATTTCCTACATATCCCTTAATAAAATAAATAGGTAAAGTTTCATTTATTGGAGAGGGTAATGTTTTCTTGAAAGAAAAGGTAGTGTCTAATTTCAGCCACGTGATGATAGAGAATAACACTCAAAGACAGCATATTCCAGACACTCATTTTTTTTTTCCCTTAAGAAGCACATGTAACACAAGCCCTGTTACTTTTCTGTGCAGAATAACACAAAGTATCTTTAGGGTACAATGCCTTTAATTGGAAAAACCATTATGATTTCATTAAAATCTGGCTGCAAGCTAGCTTTTTCATTGTAGCCTAGTTAAGAGCTCAAGCTTTAAAGCGTCACAGATTTAGTTCAAATCTTGGTTCCACCAGCTAAGTTAGCTTAGACAATTTACTTACCCTATCTGAGACTCTGTATACCTGAAGAAGTGGGAATAATAATAGTACCAACCTCACGGCATTGCTGTGTGAGGTTTAAACATGATGATGCTTCTAACATGCCTGGTAATGAGGAAATAGTCAATGAAAGTTGTTTGTACTGGCCCATTAACTATTCCCAAGCTGGCCTGAGCTATATTTTTCTGTCTCCAATCTTTTAAATGCCTTTCTACAGAATGAAATCCTTAAAAACTTAGCCTAAATGTATCCTTCCGCATAAAACCTTACAAGAATCCCTATCTGGAAATGAGTTCTTTTTCCTAGGAACAACCTTTGTGCTTCACAAAGGGTACTTTCTAATTGTTCAGGACTATTATGGCATCTGTGAACGTAAAGGAGTTATTAGGCTACTTGAGAGCATAATCACCTCTATTCATTTTTATATACTTCAGCCCCTACCACAGTGCTCTGTACATTCTAAGTCATGAATAAAGTCATCGTCAACAAAATTCAGAGTAATTATTAAAATAAAGAATATGAAACCAGCCTGGCCAACATAGCAAAACTCTGTTTCTATAAAAAATAGATAAAATTAGCCGGATTGTGGTGCAGCACACCTGTAATCCCAGCTACTCAGGAGGATGAAGCACAAGAATCGCTTGAACTCAGAAGGTGGAGGTTGCAGTGAGCCAAGATCACACCACTGCACTCCAGCCTGGGTGACACAGCAAGACCTTGTCTCAAAAACAAAACCAAAAAAATTGGATGGATGGACAAGCAGATGGGCAGATATGTGGAAAAAACAGATACAGTAAAATAAATGTTAATGATAAAATCTAGGTGTGGGTATACAGGAATTCACTGTAAAAACTTTTTCCCCAATTTTTCTCTGTGGTTAAATTTTTTCATCATAAAACTTTTGGGGAAACCAGGAACCAGTTTGATGTTGACAGAACATTATTTTTCACTTCTTTTTTCTATTTTCTAAGTTTTCTATAATGTACTATAGTCTTTTTAATTTTAAACATTTTTAAAAGAAAGCAAATTAGATTTTCTGGCAAGATGGCCAAATAGAACAGCTCCAGCGCACAGCTCCCAGCAAGAGCAACACAGAAGACAGGTGATCTCTACATTTCCAACTGAGGTACTTGGTTCATCTCACTGGGACTGGTTAGGCAGTGGGTACAGCCCAAGGAGGGCCAGCCAAAGCAGGGTGGGGCGTCACCTCACCAAGGAAGCACAAGGGGCCAGGGAACTCCCTCTCCTAGCTGAGAGAAGCTGTTAGGGACTTTTGCTGGCACTCTGGCACTCTGGTTCAGACACTGTGCTTTTCCCATGGTCTTCACAACCCACAGACCAGGAGATTCCCTCCAGTGCCTACAACACCAGCACCCCCAGCTTCCAACATAAAAATGGGCAGCTGTTTGGGAAGACATTGAGCTAGCCACAGCAGTTTTTTTTTTTTTTTCATACCCCAGTGGTGCCTGGAATGCCACCGAGACAGAACTGTTCATTCCCCTAAGAGGGGCTAAAGCCAGGGAGCCAAGTGATCTGGTTCGGTGGGTTCCACCCCCAAGAAGACCAGCAAGCTAAGATTCACTGGCTTGAAATTCTCGTAGTCAGCACAGCAGTCTGAGCTGACTTGGGATGATCAAGCTTGGTGGGGGGTGGGGTGTCCACCACTGCTGAGGCTCCAGTAGGCGGTTTTAACCTCGTCTATGTAAACAAAGTACCCTGGAAGTTTGTGGGACAGCTCCAGCAGACTTAAATGTCCCTGCTCGACAGCTCTGAAGGGAGCAACAGATCTCCCAGCACAGCGCTGGAGCTCTGATAAGGGACAGGCTGCCTCCTCATGTGGCTCTCTGACCCCCGTGTATCCTGGCTAGGAGACCCCTCCCAGCAGGGGCTGACAGACACCTCAGCCAGGAGAGCTCTGGCTAGCATCTGGCAAGTACACTGCTGGGACGAAGCTAGCAGAGGAAGGAACAGGCAGCAATCTTTGCTGTTCTGCAGCCTCCACTGGTGATTCCCAGGCAAGTGGGGTATGGAATGGACCTCCAGCAAACTCCAGAAGACCTGCAGCAGAGGGGCCTGATTGTTAGAAGGAAAACTAACAAACATAAAGAAATAGTTTCAACATCAACAGAAAGGATGTCCACTCAGAGGCCCCATCCAAAGGTCATCAACTTCAAAGACCAAAGGCAGATAAATCCACGAACATGGGAAGAAACCAGTGCAAAAAGGCTGAAAACTCCAAAACCCAGAATGCCTCTTCTCCTCCAAGGGATCACAACTCCTCACCACCAAGGGAACAAAACTGGAAGGAGAATGAGTTTGACAAATTGACAGAGGCAGGATTCAAAAGGTGGGTAATAACAAATTTCTCTGAGCTAAAAGAACATGTTCTAACCCAATGCAAAGAAACTAAGAATCTTGAAAAAAGGTTGAACAAAATGCTAACTAAAATAACCAGTGTAGAGAAAAACATAAATGACTTGATGGAGCTGAAAAACAGAGCAAGAGAATTTCATGAAGTATACACAAGCTTCAATAGCTAAATCGATCAAGCAGAAGAAAGGATATCAGAGATTGAAGATCAACTCAATGAAATAAAGCAAGAAGGCAAGATTAGAGAAAAAAGAGTGAAAAGAAATGAACAAAGCCTTGGAGAAATATGGGATTATGTGAAAAGACCAAATCTACGTTTGATCGGTGTACCTTAAAGTGAAGGGGAGAATGAAATGAAGTTGGAAAACACTCTTCAGGGTATTATCCAGGAGAACTTCCCCAACCTAGCAAGGTAGGCCAACATTCAAATTCAAGAAATACAGAGAACACCACAAAGATACTACTTGAGAAGAGCAACTCCAAGACACATAATCGTCAGATTCACTAGGGTTGAAATGAAGGAAAAAATGCTAAGGACAGCAAGAGAGAAAGGTTGGATTACTCACAAAGGGAAGCCCATAGACTCACAGCAGAACTCTCAGCAGAAACCCTACAAGCCAGAAGAGAGTGGGATACAATACTCAACATCCTTAAAGAAAAGAATTTTCAACCCAGAATTTCCCATCCAGCCAAACTAAGCTTCATAAGTGAAGGAGATATAAAATCTTTTACAGACAAGCAAATGCTGAGAGATTTTGTCACCACCAGGCTTGCCTTACAAGAGCGTCTGAAGGAAGAGCTAAACAACAACCAGAACCTGCCACTGCAAAAACATACCAAATTGTAAAGACCATCAACACTACAAAGAAACTGCATCAACTAATGGGCAAAACAACCAGCTAGCATCAAAATGACGGGAGCACATTCACACATAACAATATTAACCTTAAATGTAAATGGGCTAAATGCCCCAATTAAAAGACACAGACTGGCAAATTGGATAAAGAGTCAAGACCTATTGGTGTGCTGTATTCAAGAAACCCATCTCACGTGCAAAGACACACATAGGCTCAAGATAAAGGGATAGAGGAAGATTTACCAAGCAAATGGAGAACAAAATAAAAGCAGGGGTTGCAAGTTTCTGATAAAACAAACTTTAAACCAACAAAGGGCAAAAGAGACAAAGGAGGGCATTACATAATGGTAAAGGGATCAATGCAACAAGAAGAGCTAACCATCCTAAATACATACGCACCCAATACAGGAGTCCAGATACATAAAGCAAGTTCTTCATGACCTACAAAGAGACTTAGACTCCCACATAATAGTAGTGGGAGACTTTAACGCCCCACTGTCAATAGTAGACAGACTAATGAGACAAAAAATTAACAAGGCTATCCAGGACTTGAACTCAGATCTGGACCAGGTGAACCTAATAGACATCTACAGAACTCTCCACTCCAAATCCACAGAATACACATACTTCTCAGCACCACAGCTCACTTATTCTAAAATTGACCATATAATTGGAAGTAAAAAACTCCTCAGCAAATGCAAAAGAATGGAAAACATAATAACAGCTTCTCAAACCACAGTGCAATCAAGTTAGAACTCAGGATTAAGAAACTCATTCAAAACCCGCACAACTACATGGAAACTGAACAACTTGCTCCTGAATTACTACTGGGTAAATAATGAAATGAAGGCTGAAATAAAGATGTTCTTTGAAACCAATGAGAATAAAGACACACCGTACCAGAATCTCTGGGACACATTTAAAGCAGTGTGTAAAGGGAAATTTAAAGCACTAAATGCACACAAGAGAAACAAGGAAAGATCTAAAATCGACACCCTAGCATCACAATTAAAAGAACTAGAGAAGCAAGACCAAACAAATTCAAAAGTTGGCATAAGACAAGAAATAACTAAGATCAGAGCAGAGCTGAAGGAGATAGAGACACAAAAAAACCTTCAAAAAAGGTCAATGAATCCATGAGCTGGTTTTTTTGAAAAGGTCAACAAAATAGATTAGACTGCTGGCCAGACTAATAAAGAAAAAAAGAGAGAAGAATCAAATCGCTGCAATAAAAAACGACAAAGGGGATATCTGATCCCACAGAAATACAAACTACCCTCAGAGAATATTATAAACACCTCTATGCAAATAAATCAGTAAATCTAGAAGAAATGGATAAATTCCTGGACACATACATCCACCCAAGACTAAACCAGAAAGAAGTAAAATCCCTGAATAGTCCAATAACAAGGTCTGAAATTGAGGCAGCAATAAATAGCCTACCAACCAAAATAAGTCCAGTACCAGATGGGTTCACAGCCAAATTCTACCAGAGGTACAAAGAAAAGCTGGTACCATTCCTTCTGAAAGTACTCCAAACAACAGAAAAAGAGGGAATCCTCCCTAACTCATTTTATGAGGCCAGCATCATCCTGATATCAAAACCTGGCACAGACACAACTAAAAAAGAAAATTTCAGGCCAATATCCACAATGAACATTGATGCAAAAATCCTCAATAAAATACTGGCAAACTGAATCCAACAGCACATCAAAAACCTTATCCATCACGATCAAGTCGGCATCATCCTTGGGATGCAAGGTTGGTTCAACATATGCAAATCCATAAACATAATCCATCACATAAACAGAACCAATGACAAAAACCATATGATTATCTCAATAGATGCAGAGAAGGCCTTCAACAAAATTCAACAGCCCTTTATGCTAAAAACTCTCAGTAAACCAGGTATCGATGGAACAAAATCTCAAAATAGTAAGAGCTATTTATGACAAACCCACAGCCAATATCATACTGAATGGGCAAAAACTGAAAGCATTCCCTTTGAAAACCAGCATATGACAAGGATGCCGTCTCTCACCACTCCTATTCAATACAGTATTGGAAGTTCTGGCCAGGGCACTCAGGCAAGAAAAAGAAATAAAGGGGAGATTTGAAGATCCAAGATGGCCAATTAGGCACAACTCCAGCAAACAACACCCAGCGAGAGAGATGCAGAAATACAGAGATCTTCTAGTTCTGGTCTTTGGTTTCATCTTTTTTGCGCTGGTTTTTCCCCATCTTTCTGGGTTTACCTGGCTGTGGTGTCAGGGAGCTGCTTGATTAGGTGAATTGTCTGCCTGTGGAGGCGCTACTGGGTTTCTAGAAATGGATAATAACAAATTTTTCTGAGCTAAAGGAACACATTCTAACTCAATGCAAAGAAACCAAAAACCTTGAAAAAAGGTTAGACAAAATGCTAACTAGAATAACCAGCTTAGAGACGAACATAAACAACCTGATGGAGTTGAAAAACACAGCACAAGAAGAACTGCGTGAAGCAAACACAAGTTTTAATAGCTGAATCGATCAAGCAGAAGAAAGCATATCAGAGATTGAAGATCAACTTAATGAAATAAAAAGAGAAGGCAAGACAAGAAAAAAGAGTAAAAAGAAATGAACAAAGCCTCCAAGAAATATGGGATTATGTGAAAAGACCTAATCTACGCTTGATCACTGTACCTGAATATGATGGGGAGAATGAATCCAAGCTGGAAAACACGCTCCAGGATATTATCCAGGAGAACTTCCCAAGCCTAGCAAGGCAGTCCAAATTTCAAATTCAAGAAACACAGAGAATTCCACAAAGATATTCCTCAAGAAGAGCAACCCCAAGGCACATAATCATCAGATTCACCAGGGTTGAAATGAAGGAAAAAATGCTAAGGGCAGCCAGAGAGAAAGGTCAGGCCACCCACAGAGGAAAGCCAATCAGACTCACAGCAGATATCTCGGCAGAAACCCTACAAGCCAGAAGAGAGTGGGGGCCAATATTTAACATCCTTAAAGAAAAGAACTTTCAACCCAGAATCTCATAATCCAGCCAAACTAAGCTTCGTAAGTGAAGGAGAAATAAAATCCTTTATGGACAAGGAACTATTGAGATATTTTGTCACCACCAGACCTGCCCTACAAGAGCTCCTGAAAGAAACACTAAGCACAGAAAGGAACAAGTACCAGTCACTGCAAAAGCAAACCAGTTGGCAAAGACCAAAAATGCAATGAAGAAAATGAGTAAACTAATGAGAAAGAAAACAAGCCAGTAACAAAATGGCAGGATCAAATTCGCCCATAACAATACTAACACTGAATGTAAATGGCCTGAACGCCCCAATCAAAAGACACAGACTGGCAAACTGGATAAAAAGTCAGAACCCATCAGTGTGCTGTATTCAGGAAACCCATCTCACATACAAAGACAAACACAGACTCAAAATAAAGGGATGGAAGATTTCCCAAGCAAATGGAGAACAAAAAAAAAAAAAAGCAGGGATTGCAATCCTAGTCTCTGATAAAATGGACTTCAAACCAACAAAGATCAAAAGAGACAAAGAAGGACACCACATAATGGTAAAGGGATCGATCCAACAGGAAGAGCTAAGTATCCTAAATATATGCCCCCAACACAGGAGCACCCAGATACATAAAGCAAGTTCTTAACGACCTAAAACGAGATTTAGACTCCCACACAATAATAGTGGGAGACTTCACCACTCCACTGTCAATATTAGACAGATCAACGAGACAGAGTTAACCAGGATATCCAGGACCTGAATGCAAAGCTGGACCAAGTGGACCTAATAGATATATACAGAATGCTCCACCCCAAATCCACAGAATATACATTTTTCTCAGCACCACACTGCATTTACTCTAAAATTGACCACATCATTGGAAGCAAATGCAAAAGAACAGAAATAATAACAAACAGTGTATCAGACCACAGTGCAATCAGACTAGAACTCAGGATCAAGAAACACACTCAAACCTGCACAACCACTTGGAAACTGAACAACTTGCTTCTGAATGTCAACTGGATAAACAATGAAATGAAGGCAGAAATAAAGACGTTCTTTGAAGCCAACCAGAATGAAGACACAACTTATCAGAATCTCTGGGAAACCTTTAAAGCAGTGTTAAGAGGGAAATTTATAGCAATAAATGCCCACCAGAGAAGAGAGGAAAGGTCTAAAATCGACACCCTATCATCAAAATTGAAAGAGCTGGAGGAGCAAGATCAAGAAAACTCAAAAGCTAGCAGAAGACAAGAAATAACTAAGATCAGAGCAGAACTGAAGGAGCTAGAGACACAAAAAAACCCTTCAAAAAATCAATAAATCCAGGAGCTAGTTTTTTGAAAAGATCAACAAAATAGATCTCTAGCCAGATTAATAAAAAAGAAAAGGGAGAAGAATCAAATAGATGCAATAAAAAAACGATAACGGGGATATCACCACTGATCCCACAGAAAGACAAATGACCATCAGAGATTACTAAAAACAGCTCTACTTACATAAACCAGTAAACCAGGAAGAAATAGATAAATTCCTAGACACTTGTAATCTACCAAGACTAAACCAGGAGGAAGCTGAAACCCTGAATAGACCAATAACAAGGGCTGAAATAGAGGGAGCAATCAATAGCCTACCAACCAAAAAAAGTCCAGGTCCAGATGGGTTCACAGCCGAATTCCTTCGGAAACTGTATCAAACAATACAAAAGGAGGGAATCCTCCCTAACTCATTTTATGAGACCAACACCAACATCATCCTGATACTAATACGAGGGAAAGACTCAACTAAAAAAGAAAACTTTAGGCCAACATCCATGATGAACATGGATGTTGTATCCTGAGACTTTGCTAAAGAGATTTTGGGCCAAGACAGTGGGATCTTCTAAATATATAGTCATGTCGTCTGCAAATAGAGACAGTTCAACTTTCTGTTTTCCTAATTGAATACCTTTATTTCTTTTTATTTTTATTTTACTTTAGGTACATACTATATCTGGCATTTCTCCCCATGTTATCCCTCCCCACCCCGACTGTCTCTCCCCTACCCCCTCCCAACTGCTCCCAGTGTATGATGCTCCTCTACCTGAGTTACGTGTTCTTGTTGTTCAACACCCAACTATGAGTGAGAACATATGGTGTTTGGCTTTCTGTTCTTGTGTCAGTTTGCTGAGAATGATGGTTTCCAGATTCATCCAAGTCCCTACAAAGGACACGAACTCATCGTTTTTTATGGCTGCATAGTATTCCATGGTGTATATGCACCACATTTTTTTTGTCCAGTCTATCATTGATGGTCATTTCGGTCGGGCTGCAATGAACATATGTGTGCATGTGTCTTTATAGTAGAATGATTTATAGTTCTTTGGGTATATACCCAGTAACGGGATTGCTGGGTCCAAATGGAATTTCTATTTCTAGATTCTTGAGAAATCGCCACACTGTCTTCCACAATGATAGAACTAATTTACATTCCCACCAACTATGTAAGAGTGTTCCTTTTTCTCCATATCCTCTCCAGCATCTGGGTCTCCAGATTTTTTAATGATCACCATTCTAACTGGCATGAGATGATATCTTAGTGTGATTTTGATTTGCATTTCTCTAATGACCAGTGATGATGAGCATTTTTTCATGTTTTTTGGCCTCATATATGTCTTCTTTTGAAAAGTGTTCATGTCCTTTGCCCATCTTTGAATGGGGTTGTTTGTTTTTTTCTTGTATATCTGTTTTAGTTCTGTGTAGATTCTGGATATTAGCCCTGTGTAAGATGAGTAGATTGCAAAAAATTTTTCCCATTCTGTTGGTGGCTGGTTCACTCTAATGATGGTTTCTTTTGTTGTTCAGAAGCTCTGGAGTTTAGTTAGATCCCATTTGTCTATCTTGGCTTTTATTGCCATTGCTTTTGGTGTTTTAGTCATGAAGTCCTTGCCTATGCCTATGTCCTGGATGGTTTTGCCTATGTTTTCTTCTAGTGTTTTTATGGTGTTAGGTTTTATGTTTAAATCTTTGATCCATCTGGAGTTAATTTTAGTGTAAGGTGACAGGTAGGGGTCCAGTTTCTGCTTTCTGCACATAGCTAGCCAGTTTTCCCAGCACCATTTATTAAACATGGAGTCCTTTCCCCATTGCTTGTTTCTGCTGGGTTTGTCAAAGATCAGATGGTTGTAGATGTGTGGTGTTTCTTCTGGGGTCTCTGTTCTGTTCCATTGGTCTATGTCTCTGTTTTGGTACCAGTACCATGCTGTTTTGATTACTGTAGCCTTGTAGTATAGTTTGTTGTGTGGCAGTGTGATGCCTCCAGCTTTTTTCTTTTTGTTTAGGATTGTCTTGGCTATGCAGGGTCTTTTGTGATTCCATATGAAGTTTAAAGTGGTTTTTTCCAGTTCTGTGAAGAAGGTCATTGGAAGCTAGATGGGGATAGCATTGAATCTATAGACTACTTTGGGCAGTATGGCCATTTTTGTGATATTGATTCTTCCTAACCATGAACATGGAATGTTTCTCTGTCTATTTGTGTCCTCTCATTTCATTGAGCAGTGGTTTGTAGTTCTCCTTGAAGAGGTCCTTACATCCTTTGTTAGTTGTATTCCTAGGTATTTTAGAAGACCCCATTGTCTTAGTGCAAAATCTTCTCAAACTGATAAGCAACTTCAGCAGAGTCTCAGGATAAAAAATAAATGTGCAAAAATCACAAGCATTCCTATACACCAATAACAGACAAACAGAGAGCCAAATCACAAGTGAACCCCCATTCACAATTGCTACAAAGATAATAAAATACCTAGGAATACAATAAAAAAGGAAGTGAAGGACCTCTTCAAGAACTACAAACCACTGCTCAAGGAAATAAGAGAGGGCACAAACAGATGGAAAAATATTCCATGCTAATAGGAAGAATCAGTATCGTGAAAACAGCCATAATGCCCAAAGTAATTTATACATTCAATGCTATTCCCATCAAGCTACCACTGACTTTCTTCACAGAACTGGGGGAAAAAAAAAAACCTCCTTAAGTTTCATATGGAACCAAAAAAGAGCACACATAGCCAAGACAATACTAAGAAGAAGAAAAAAACCCCCACAAAGCTGGAGACATCATGCTACCTGACTTCAAACTACACTACAAGGCTACAGTAACCAAAACAGCATGGTACTGGTACCAAAACAGATATATAGACCAATGGAACAGGGCTGAGGCCTCATAAATAACACCACCCATCTACAACCACCTAATCTTTGACAAATCAGACAAAAACACGGAATGGGGAAAGGATTCCCTGTTTAATAAATGGTGGTGGGAAAACTGGCTAGCTGTATGCAGAAAGCTGAAACTGGATCCCTTCCTTACACCTTGTACAAAAATCAACTCTAGATGGATTAAAGATTTAAACGTAAGACCTAATACCATAAAAACCCTAGAAGAACACCTAGGCAATATCATTCAGAACATAGGCATGGGCAAGGACTTCATGACTAAAACACGAACAGCAATGGCAACAAAAGCCAAAACAGACAAATGGGATCTAATTAAACTTAAGAGGTTCTGCACAGCAAAAGAAACTATCATTAGAGTAAACCGGCAACCAACAGAATCGGAAAAAATCTTTGCAATCTACCCATCTGACAAAGGGCTAAAATTCAGAATCCACAAAGAACTAAAACAAATTTACAAGAAAAAACAACCCCATCAAAAAGTCGGTGAAGGATATGAACAGATACTTCACAAAAGAAGACATTTATGCAGCCAACAAACATGAAAAAAAGCTTATCATCACTGGTCATTAGAGAAATGCAAATCAAAACCCAATGAGATACCATCGCATGCCAGTTAGAATGGCGATCATTAAAAAATCAGGAGATGACAGATGCTAGAGAGGATGTAGAGCAATAGGAATGCTTTTACACTGTTGGTGGGAGTGCAAATTAGTTTAACCATTATGGAAGACAGTGTGGCGATTCCTCAGGATCTAGAACTAGAAATACCATTTGACCCAGCAATCCCATTACTGGGTATATACCCAAAGAATTATGAATCATTCTATTATAAAGGCACATGCACACATGTTTGCTGCAGCACTGTTCACAATAGCAAAGACTTGGAAACAACCCAAATGCCCATCAATGATAGACTGGATAAAGAAAATGTGGCACATATATACCATAGAATGCTATGCAGCCATAAAAAAGGATGAGTTCATGTCCTTTGTAGGGACACAGATAAAGCTGGAAGCCATCATTCTCAGCAAACTGATACAAAAACAGAAAACCAAACACTGCATGTTCTCACTCATAGGTGGGTGTTGAACAATGAGAAAACATGGATACAGGGAGGGGAACATCACACACCAGGGCTTGTCTCGGGCTGGGGGGCTAGGGTAGGGATAGCGGGGGTGGGGAGCTAGGGGAGGGACAGCCTTAGGAGAAATACCTAATATAGATGACAGGGTGATGGATGCAGCAAACCACCATGGCAAGTATTACCTATGTAATGAACCTGCACATTCTGCACATTCACCCCAGAACTTAAAGTATAATAATAATAATAGAAAGCAAATTAATGACACTTACTAAAATAATAAAAAAATAAGTGATTTTAAAACAAGTTAAAAACTTCATTTTAGATTCAATAAAAGTTAAAATATTCACTATATTTGTTATACTGTCATATAATTCAGTAAGAATCTAAAAAATTTGGGTATATAGCAAGTCACTATTTTCAAACTAATTAAAAACATTTAAAACTAATTAAATATGCTATTAAAAAGTTTTTTCTTTTTATGCCTTAAACTTCTCTTATACTCAAAAGCCTCCCTCATGTCATTCTGTTAATGTATGCTCATTAAAAGTACATCATTTCTTAGATTCTAATAACCAATAAAGATAGTATTACTTAAGAAAGCTGAGTTGGCTGTTTATTGTCAAAAGGGTTTTATCTGCAGAAAAGCACAAGTTTTATGCCAGGTGCTAGTCAACTGTGTCTTGTTAATTTCCAAAACAAACAGAGGGGAGTGCCATGCAATTTCCATTACACACACTTCACCATTAGTATCAGGGTTTATTAGCTTGACAGTGCTCCAGGAATAATGGTTTCATTCCTCACTGAAATAAAATAATGTGCCACATAACTCAGCAATGCGAAACTTCTGAAAAATGTTGTCATGTTAAACAGGGTCATATTTTTCAGTTTCCATTATGCCAAAACAAAGGCCATTTGCTGTAAAAAACTCACTCCGGATATGGAGAATTCTCACATGGACTTCAGACTTACCTCATTGCTATGTCATATGATTCTGGATGAATACAAGTCTGGTCCAAAGGATTTGGCTTCAGTAAAACATTCACTGCAGTTTTGCTCTTCTTTTTGCCCTGCTTCTCATTTGTGACCTCAACGTCTGCTAAAGATGTCACAGCAACTCCTTGAATTTGGCCTGAAGATTCAGTTTGCTGACTATGTAAAACCAGGAAAAAAAACAAAACACATTTTAAAAAAGGAAGGAAGGTTGGGCAGAAAAGTCTTCCAATTAAAATGTGCTTATTTCTTTGTCATACAAATATACAACAACAGCAACCAGATTCTGATCTTTCATTTCATAGAAAGTACAACTTATTTGTTTAAATCACTGGTAAAAGGGCTTTCTGTTACCTAAAGCCAAAAACATTCTTAACTGATTGTCTATATAATTGGCATTCTAGGAGAGAAAAGAGGAAAATAAAGGGAAATAAAATAATAATAATATTTCTCTGAGCTAAGAAAAACAAGCTCTCAAAGAATCTATTGAGTGTAGAATAGGATGAACAGAAAAAGACTCATACTTGGCCAAGCGTGGTAGCTCACACCTGTAATCCCATCACTTTTTGAGGCCAAGGCGGGGAGATCACCTAAGGTCAGGAGTTCAAGACCAGCATGGCCAACAGGATGAAACCCTGTCTCTACAAAAAATAAAAAAACTAGCCCAGCATGGTGGTGCATGCCTGTAGTCCCAGCTACTTGGGAGGCTGAGGCAGGAGAATCGCGTGAACCTGCAAGGCAAATGTTTCAGGGAGCTGAGATCCTGCCACTGCACTCCAGTCTGTGTAACACCAGGAAAAACTGTCTCAAAAAAACCAAGAATATAAATAATTTTTAAAATTCTAAAAGGCTTTCAAGAGAGAAAATTAAAACAATACTTCAAAAAGATCTAGAATTAGACTAGCATCAGATTTCTCATTGGAAAACACCAGATATCCGAACACAGTGGAACAATACCTTAAAAGTTCTGAGAGAAAATGATTTTGTATCTAGAATCACATACCTAGTGAAATTTACATTCGAACAGGGGGGCAAATTGAAATCATTTGCAGGTATATAAGTACTTAAGAATAACCCAAACGACCTCTCTAAAAAGAATTTCTTAAGGATAAACTCTAACAAACACCAATAAATCAAAGAAAAATGATTAATATGAACTACAAGAAAGTGGTAGGTATAAAAACCATAAATTATAATAACATATAAATATATGCTCTCTGTATATCTACCTATAGATACCTCTCTTTCTATAGCTATCTATATCTGTATCTATATCTCTCTCTATATGATATAGATATGATATAGAGATATAGAATATTATATAGAGATACATGTTATTATATATATATGGGTAGATATAGATACAGATATATACATAGAGAAGAGGGAGACAGGCTGAAACTAAAATCCCAAGTCATCTTATCGTTGGGAAGGCTCCTGTTTCTAGCCTTCTCTAAGAGGACAGACACGCCTATTAACACCAGAGGTCAGTTCAAAACAAATTTAAGGATGATCATCAAAAGAACAGAAGAGGTACAACTTTGAAATCAGTAAGGAGAGACAAAGATGACATGGGAAAACAAGGAGAGGAACAGAGGAAATTTGTTAACTAATAAATCTAATAAAGAGCATAAAAGGAAAAGAATTAACAGAAAACATGATGAAGGAAAAACACATAGAAAGAATAAGCCCAAATGTATACATAAATACAACAAATATGAATGTATTAATATCAGATTGAGTAAAACCATGAAATCTAGCTATATGTTTCCAAGAGCCACATCAAAAATTAAATGTCATACAAAGTATAAAAATTAAATAAAATACCAGGCATATTTTGAAAAGGCAAATATACTAACATTGCTAGCAAATAACTTTCAAAACAAAAAACATTAAATGTGGTAGCAATATTCCATTCTGAATAAATGTATGAACTATTCAGGAGATGTAACAGTCACAAATCTTGAAGTACCTAATTATCAGCTGGAAAAATACAAGGGTTTAAAACAAGCTAAATGTTCATCAATAAGACACTGATTAGACTAAATTACAGCCCATCCATACAATTAAATATTATGCAGACAATATAAAGAATAGAAAATAGAAATTTATATGTAATAATTTGGAAAGAGACATAGAAGACGGAAACAAGTAAGGCTAATTTTAAATAGTTGTAGAGCCTGATCCCTTGTATATACATTTTTGAAATAATAAACATATACATACAGGGTGACATAACTCTAAATTTACTTTCTGGAAGCAACATACAAGAAACTATTTCAAGTCAGACTTGTGTGGCATCTTTTACTTTTTGTTCTTACTTTATACTGTGAGTTTTTTGGTGTTTTTTTTCGTTGTTGTTGTTGTTGTTTTTGCTGTTGTTGTTGTTTTTGAGATAGATACCCAGACTGGAGTGCAGTGGTATGATCTCAGCTCACTGCAACCTCCACCTCCTGAATTCAAGTGATTCTCCTGCCTCAGCCTCCTGGGTAGCTGGGATTACAGATGAGCACCACCACATTCAGCTAATTTTTGTATTTTTAGTAGAGACGGGGTTTCGCCATGACGGCCAGGCTGGTCATGAACTCCTGACCTCAGGTGATCCACTGTGCCCAGCCTATGAGTTTTCTAGCCAAGTGTTCAAAGAACATATAAACTAACAAAAACAGGATCATTTTATCTTCAGTTTTTTTCAATTCTGGCATCTAGGTTTCATGATCTATTTAGAAATAATTTCTATCATTCTAATGCTCTGCAAGATTTCCCCATGTTTTCTTCTGGTACTTTTACAGTTTTACTTTTTTTTTGACATTTAAGTTTATGATAAATCTGTAATTTATTTGGGTATAGGAGTGAATACGGGGACTACAGCTTCCTCCACACATACTGAATTACTACCAGTTGTCATAATATCATTTATTAGATAATTATTCAATTTTCCCCTACCATTTGAAATGTCACCTTTACTATAAACTAAATTTTAACTATGTTTTGGTGGATTTCAGACCTTATTCTGTGCTATTTCTACAACAAAAACAAACTGTTTAATTACCACAGCTTTATAATGTATTCTAGTGAGGCTTAATCAGTCTTTTCCAGAATAAAGTTTATCTTCCATATAACCTTTATTATAATTTTGTCAAAAGAAAAAAATACATAAGAAATAAGCAGGTAATCCCAAAGTAGCAGATATGAAAAAGCTATTCTTTCATGATTTTACCATGCTAAGAAGTTTATCTAACAAGCTTTTGTGTTTCCAGGATTAGAAAGTAAGGAAATTTAGCTCTTGATCCACACAACTGATAATTAATGTCTGGTCCATTTTCAGTGAGGAGGGAGTTGGAAAACACACCTATGCTTAGGGAACAGCTATGGCAATATAAAGTGGTCATTTTGAAATCACAATCGTCACCTTATCTTGTACCAGTCCTTCCCATTTGCTATGTTCTAATTGTGCAGGCCTTTGCCCCATTTCCTGAATACACCAAAGTTGGTCCTGCCTTAGGACTATGCACACTTAGTGTTCACTTTGCCTGGAATGCTTTCCTTCTGATCCTTGGAAGGCTGGCTCCTTCATTTCACTCAAACTCTGGTGAAATAAATTTTTAAAAAATAATGGCTCTAAAGTAGTTGTATTACTCCCCTAAGACAGTGTCACATAGCCCTGCTTTAATTTTTATAGCACTTCTTGCCATCTGAAACTATTGATTTTACTAGTTTGCTTTTTGTCTGTATCACATGTTAAAATACAACTCCATGAAAATGCAGAATTTGCTGACTTGCTCGCTGCTGTATTCCCAATGCCTAGCAAAGGACAGGCACTAAACACTTAATGAAGGCATGAACAATGGACACTTAGAATTTACGGTAATCAGTAGCAGGCTGGGTAACAATAACAAGAGAGGAGTTGACAAAAGAATCAAAGTGTATGCTTATAATCACCTGCAAAATGTTCGGATATAATCCTGGTTGATTCTGATGAAGCCAGCACACTGTTGGAAGGATTTCGGACCCAGCCCCTTCACTTTCTTTAGCTGTTCTCGGTTGATAAAGGGTCCGTTTTTCTCTCGCCATTCAATAATATTTTTGGCTCTGTTGGCATTGAGTCCTGCAATATGCCTAAAAAAAAAAAAAAAAAAAAGATACACTAAAAAAAACAAAGATCTCATCTGAAAAGAGAATGATGTAAAACATCTGGATCATAAAGACAACTGCAATGACATATCCTCATATGTCTAAGTTAAATTAATCCAAAAGGGAGTTAAATTAAAAAAATACAAAGAGAGAAAGGGTTGTCCAAGAGGAAAGAAGGACAACAGAATAAAAAAATAATGACAAAACCAAGAGCTGTCATAAAGTTGCTGGTAAGCTGGCTAACCCTGATGCAAGAAAAAAATGTTCTTCAGAGTTTTTCTATACTATTCACATTCCTTATGTTTCTGGATAAAGTAACAATTTTGCCTATTTTTTTTTCAGCATACATACAAAGTGAGTCAGAAGTTATATTCGCTACAATTGTGTTGTCCTACCTTTTTTGTGTGTTAGCCTGTTCTCAGTAATATAGAACTGAACTATAGAAAGGTCCTTATCTATAATTGCCACCGTTAGTATAAATTATATATAAATACTGTATCATTAGGTAGTTTGCTTGGTATTAAAAGATTATTTCGGAAAACCTCTATCCTACTATGAAATTCCATATATAAAATTATGAAATGTTTGTAGCTATGTTAGAAAATCAACATCTTAAAATGTGAGGGATAGTTTCTGCTATACCTGTTTTAATGAAAAAGGTCCAGATCAGGAAATTTCATGCTGCATTAGCAGACTTGTGTAATAAATGCAAAACTATGAACAAAATAGCAGCTCTTCTAAAACCATGGGGAAAAAAAGAGTATATAACATGTGATTTTAATATGATAAAAATTTTGACAGGTTTCTTGGGGAATCAGGGTAAAAATATGGTAACCATACCTTGAACCCTCAGAATTTATCTTTTGGTAACTGCCAGGTTTGACAGATGCATGCAAGAGACTGAACTAGTAAAAAATCTCTGTTCTCATGTGGTGGGAAACAGCTCTTTTCCATGTTAATCTTATTTAAATTCTATTAGCAACACTAATGCACTCAATGGTTACCATATGCTTTTCACTTTAGACCTGGAATATTAAAAATGATAATGTGAACTGTTGTAATTCTCTTCTTAAATGTCTTCCCCTTATTATTTAAAGCAATGTATAAAGCCATAGATGTTATATACTTGACAACTTTATACATGTGTTCCCTTGTTCTAGCCGAGTTTGGATTGGAGAGCCAGTTAAACTCAAGATTCTGTGATCTTTAGCCCCAGACTTGTCTCACCTTAACAAAACTTCTGAACAGATGTTAATATCCACTCCCACAAAGCTGACACATTCTTCTACAACGCTGTCCAGTGTTGCCTTGAGTAAAGTCTGGGATAAATCATGCTGAAAAGACAAAGATCAAATACCAATCAAAAGTGAAGGAGATGTAGTTCTTGGACTATTCCATTACTATGCCTGTATTACTGGTAATTAGCTAACACACACCCTTGTAAATTTATTCATTTCTCTTAAACACACTGTTAGCAGATATAATTAAGCTGAAGTCAAGGTATCTGTGGTTTCTTACTCTTTAAGCTATGCACATACCTAACTTGAATATAACAGTACCAGTATTTTTCCCTTGCCTGAAATTCCGCCCAGAGCAGTGGTTCTCAAACTTCAGCTTGCACTAAAATCACCTGTATGGCTTGTTAACATACCCACATCCAGATTTCTCATTGAGTAGGTGTAGGGTGGGGCCTAAGAATTTCATTTTAACAAGTTCCTGGATAATACTGTGGCTGCTGGATCACAATGAGACATAGTCTCATGCATGGCCTTACAGTGTTATGGAGAGGAAAAGGTAAGTTATAATAGGAAGTAGTACAATAATAGTAACTTGGAGAGTAAATCAAACTCTTTTTCATCTAATTGAAGATAGTACTATTTATATAAAGCACCATTATTTTATATACCACTAAGGAAGAAAATAGTCAATTAAACCATGACACATGCTTTCTTATTGCTTAAAATTTTATTTTTTAAATATTGAAAGAGCTCCTTAGGCTTATTTAGAAACTGTATATTTAGAACTATATATCATGTACAAATAAGAAAAATACAAGCAATCTAAACTGGCTGAGGTATTCCTCAAAATTTATTCACATTCAGTGTTCAAATCTTCTGATCACTTTTATATTCAGTCATAGGTGTTAAGGTTTTCCACGAAGTATTGTTTTTTATGCTATCAAGATCCTTGATAATGTAGCATTTCTTAAAAGAGCAATCCTCTGTTGTCTCTGGGACTTTCTTTCAAGCTTCAGATGCTCATTCTTACAAGCTTGGAAGACAGTAGCACTATCTTAATCTTAACAGAGGGTATTAACAGAAGAGATTTTGGACAGCAACAAACCTCCTATTCTTTTCTGAAAGGTTCTTAAATGGTTTATTATTCAATGGCTTGTTAAGTAAAACAGTGAAAGCTATGCAGTTCAGTTATGTTGCTAGGATTAGCAACCAAGTTCATGCAGAAACTGCACCACGATTTACCACAGGGACAGCAGCAACTGTAGGACACCATGAACTGTAAGCTGCACTCTGATTTCAGAGATGCTAAAATGTCAGAAAATGTGCATTTACAACTGGTGAAATGCAATATTTTAAAGTATTTGTTGACTAACTGAAGCTAGGTTACAACAATGAATACATTTGATGTTACTCATGATTCTAAAACTAATGATCTCTGGGTCAGCAGATTTCTCTTCAACATACATCAAGGAAAACAAGGAATATAACATAGTAGAGCCCCCAAGTATTGTGATTACATTATTACCATTTAATAACAGCAGAAGTTTTTGTTCTGGAAGACTGAAGGGTACAGGAGTACTTCTGTATTTCAGAGATAACTTATGGGTAACTAGCCGGGCCACAGCTAAAAATTTTAGATGTCATTTAAAAAATCTAATAAGCAAATATCACCATGAAAAAGATCATAAAGTAAAATCTAAGCTCTTACCAAGAACTTGGTTATTCTTTAGCTACAGCTTTTAAGAAGCTAGTCTTTTGTCTAAGCAGATGAAAAGCAGCAAAATGAAAAGGGAACTTTTTAAAATCAGCGGGTACGAGATAGTATGACAATGTAAAGGCAAGCACAATGACGGCAACAAGAAAAAATATCTGAGGAAAAACTCAAAGCTACAAACAAACTGGAAAAAGGAAGAGTAATAGTTGGGAGCCATTAGACTAAGGGAAACAAGTTGACACAGTACTGCAAAGCATACCAGTTGTTTAGGACAGTTAAATGAGTAAGCTACAGTCTCTGCAGCAGATTGTCTTGGTTGCCTATCCTACCTCTAGTTGTCAACCCCCTTTTCCTCCTTTCAAACAGAAGCCTGACCGTGTGTCAAGCATTTATCCCACTTCTGTAAGGCTATACACTCCAGCAGACAATGCTGACTAGTTAAAACTCATGTTTTTCAAACTGAGGGTTATGATCAATTAATAGATCATAAAATTAATTCAGTGACTTGCCACCAGAATAAAAAAATAAAGGAATAGAATAGACCACACAGAGCATATTGCACATATCCTTAACATCGAATGAACGATGGAATGAACAATGCAGCCAACTGAGACTATCATGTGAGAGAAATATAAATTGGCCATGAATAGGTATTTGGTTCACTGACATCTCATTTGATCTTCTGACACAGATGGTCAATTTGATGATTAATGAAGAGGTTAAAGAGTATAACTCGGTAGAGTTATAAAGCAAAGTATGTATGTGAGAAGTTTATCTATTGGCAAAGTGCTGATTCTTTCAACCAAGTTTAGTTTCAAACTTTCAGTATATTTTTCAGAAAGAATGTTATTGAGTATAACATTTTCAAATTCTCAGCAATGGTACTTATCTTAACTGATTTAGTACAAGCAGCCCTTAAAACGAATCACTCTATACTTATAAGAAAAAAGGATAGTGAAGTAAAACATACAGAGGCAAGCTCAACTACCAGATCTGGGAGTGTTGATAGTGACAAAATTGAGAGAATATGTTGACTCCAGTCAGTGATCTCTGACTTGACTTGACTTGAGCCATGTTTTATATGGAAAATAATAACCATAAGACTTTAAAATAAGCTTGATTTAAAACATGGTTTTATAAATGTGCAAAACAATAAAAATGACGGACCGCAGATGTATTGTTGGTAATGATATTCTTGCAGGTGACAGTGTTAAAACTTCAAAATTACTTGGAACACCCCTACCACAGGGCTAAAATGAAAATGATGGAAAATACCAAACACTGGTGTGAATATGGAGTAACAGGAATGCTCGAATGATAAGTGCATTGTAGGTTAGATATGCAAGGCAAAGCAGTTTTATGGAGAATTTATTTTATATGGTTTAAATGTAACTTCACACAAAACTAAATTAGATATGTTTACACAATGCAAAAATGCATTCCTGTTCCATATACATTAAACTAGATATATGGTAAGAGAATACAAAATGGACAAATCACTAAGAACAACAAAATTGCCAAAACTGACTCAAGAAGAAATACAAAATATGAACAAACCTTTAAGTACAGTCAATAAGTAATCAAAAATCTCCCAACAAAGAAAAGTTCAGAACCAGACTGTTTCATTGGTGAATTCTACCAAACATTTCAAGAAGATCTAACACCAATCCTTCTCAAACTCTTTCAAAAAATAGAAGAGGAGCCAACACTTCTAACCTATTCTATGAGGCCAGCATTACCCTGATACCAAAGCCAAAGCTACCACAAGAAGAAAAAAACTACAAACTAATATTTCCTACGAATATCAGTTCAAAAATCCTCAACAAAATACTAATAAACTAAATCAAATAGACTATTAAAAGGACTGACATAGGTATGAATACATACATACCTATAATGTATTCAATATGTATGAACTTAAGAACCAGATTCACATTGTTTCATTTTAAAACAATCCCTCTTGACATTTTTAAACTTTCAATTTTGAAATAATTTCAAATTTAGAAAAGACATGTAAGAATAGTAAAAAACAAACAAACAAACAAAAAAAACTATTATCCATCCTTCACATACATACTTCAGTGTATATTTCCAAATAACATACCCATAATACAATCATTAAAATTAGAAAGCTTATTGATGTAATAATATTACCTAACATTGAACCCATGCTCAAATTTCATCAATTTTCCCAATTTTTCTTTATAGCATTTTCTCCCCAGTCCAAAATTCAACCCGGAATGACATACTGCATTTAGTTGCCTCATATTCTGTGCTAGGCAGCTTCCAAGATGATTCCCAATCATCCTCGAATAAATTATTATTAAGATTATCTTACCACTCACAATGACCTGTTTGTGTAAAAAGGTATTTTCAATCTTGATCAAAATTCAAAAAAACTAGCTCAACCATGTAGCAAATATGCTCACAGCATTGTCTTCATTTATTCCAGACTGAAAAAAATTCATGAACAGCCCATATCTATACATCAACTTAAATCTGTTCTAATTTTTGTATTTAGGCGTTCTTATATTGAGGCAGTAATTAATAGCCTACCAACCAAAAAAGGCCCAGGACGAGACAGATTCACAGCTGAATTCTGGCAGAGGTACAAAGAGGAGCTGGTACGATTCGTTCTGCAACTATTCCAAACAATAGAAAAGAGGGACTCCTCCCTAACTCATTTTATGAGGCCAGCACCATCCTGATACCAAAATCTGGCAGAGAAACAAGAAAAAAGGAAAATTTCAGGCTAATATCCCTGATGAACATTGATGTAAAAATCCTCAACACCATAGTGGCAAACCAAACCCAGCAGCACATCAAAAAGTTTATCCACCAAGATCAAGTCAGCTTCATCCCAGGGATGAAAGGCTGGTTCAACTTCAACATACGCAAATCTATAAACGTAATCCATTACATAAACAAAGCCAATGACCAAAGCCACATGATTATCTCAATAGACGCAGAAAAGGCATTCAATAACATTCAACAGCCCTTTATGCTTTTAAAAACTCTCAATTAACTAATATCAGTGGAACATATCTCAAAATAATAACAGCTATTTATGACAAACCCACAGCCAATATCAAACTGAATGGGCAAAAACTGGAAGCATTCCCTTTGAAAATCAGCAGAAGACAAGGATGTCTTCTCACCACTGCTATTCAATATAGTTATTGAAATTTCTGGCCAGAGCAGGCAAGAGAAAGAAATAAAGGTATTCAAATAGGAAGATAGGAAGTCAAATTCTCTCTGTTTGCAGATAACATGATTGTATATTTAGAAAACCCCATTGTCTCAGCCCAAAATCTCCTTAAGCTGATAAACAACTTCGGCCGTCTCAGAATACAAAATCAATGTGATAAAATCACAAGCACTCCTACACACCAATAACAGACAAAACAGAGAGCCAAATCCCGAGTGAACTCCCATTCACAATTGCTACAAAGAAAATAAAATACCTAAGAATACAACTTACAAGGGACGTGAAGGACTTCTTCAAGGAGAACTACAAACCACTGCTCAAGGAAGTAAGACAGGACACAAACAAATGGAAAAACATTCCATGCTCATAGACAGGAAGAATCGATATTGTGAAAATGGCCATATGCCCAAAGTAATTTATAGATTCAATGCTATCCTCATCAAGCTACTACTGACTTTCTTCATAAAATTAGAAAAAACTACTTTAAATTTCTTATGGAACCAAAAAAGAGCCCATATAGCCAAGACAATCCTAAGCAAAAAGAAAAAGGGTGGAGGCATCGTGCTACCTAACTTCAAACTGTATACTACAAGGCTACAGCAACCAAAACAGCACGGTACTGGTAATAAAACAGATATATATACGAATGGAACAGAACAGAGGCCTCAGAAATATCACTACACATCTACAACCATCTGATCTTTGACAACCCTGACAAAAACAAGCAATGGGGAAAGGATTCCCTATTTAACAAATGGTGTCGGGAAAACTGGCTAGCTATATGCAGAAGACTGAAACTGGACCCCTTCCTTACACCTTATACAAAAATTAACTCAAGATGGATTAAAGGTGTAAACATAAGACCTAAAACCATAAAAATCCAGAAGAAAACCTAGGCAATACCATTTAGGAAACAAGCATGGGTAAAGGCTTCATGACTAAAACACCAAAAGTGATGGTAAAAAAAAAAAAAAAGCCAAAATTGACAAATGGGATCTAATTAAACTAAAGAGCTTCTGCACAGCAAAAGAAACTTTCATCAGAGTGAATAGGCAACCTACAGAATGGGAGAAAATTTTTGCAATCTATCCATCTGACGAAGGGCTAATATCCAGAATCTACAAGAAACTTAAACAAATTTGCAAGAAAACACAAATAACCCCATCAAAAAGTGGGTAAAGGATATGAACAGGCACTTCGCAAAAGAAGACATTTATGTGGCCAAAAAAGAAATATGAAAAAAGCTCATCATCACTTGTCATTAGAGAAATACAAACTAAAACCATATTGAGATACCATCTCATGCCAGTTAGAATGGCGATCATTAAAAAGTCAAGAAACCACAGATGCTGGACAACATGTGGAGAAATAGGAACATTTTCACACTGTTGGTGGGAGCATAAATTATTTGAACCATTGTGGAAGACAGTGTGGTAATTCCTCAAGGATCTAGAACCAGAAATACCATTTGACCCAGCAATCCCATTACTGGGTATATATCCAAAGGATTATAAATCATTCTACTATAAAGACACAAGCACATGTATGTTTATTGCAGCACTATTCACAATAGCAAAGAAGACTTGGAACCAACCCAAATGCCCATCAGTGACAGACTGCTGGATAAAGAAAATATGGTACATATACCCCATGGAATACTATGCAGCCATAAAAAAGGATGAGTTCATGTCCTTTGCAAGGACATGGATGAAGCTGGAAACCATCATTCTCAGCAAACTAACACAAGAGCAGAAACCAAACACCACGTTTTCACTCTTAAGTGGGAGTTAAACAATGAAAACGCATAGACACAAGTAAGGGAACATCACACACCAGGACCTGTCGAGGGGTTAGGGGATAGGAGAGGGATAGCATTCAGAGAAATACCTAACGTAGATGACGGCTTGACGGGTGCAGCAAACCACCAGGGAATGTGTATATCTATGTAACAAACCTGCACATTTTGCACATATATCCCAGAAGTTAAAGTATAATAGTAATTTAAAAAAATAATCCAGTAGACCAGTTATTTCACCAAAACATCCTAAAATAAAAAAGTTCCAAGCTAACATACTGAATTCAGAAGTTTTAAAAACTCCTATAGCAGCTATTTATGTAAGAGACATTTCTGTAAGCACTGCCGTCAGCTGTAAATATGACTTTTGCCTACATTCTTCCCCAATTTTTTGCTTAGGAAAGTGCTAAAGAGTTAACACTGTATTTTCTTTCTTTCTTTTTTTTTTTTTTTTTTTGAGATGGTGTTTTGCTCTCATTGCCCAGGTTGGAGTGCCATAGCATGATCTTGGCTCACCACAATCTCCACCTCCCTGGTTCAAGCGATTCTCCTGCCTCAGCCTCCCAACTAGCTGGGATTAAAGGCATGTGCTACCATGCCCAGCTAATTTTGTATTTTTAGTAGAGACAGGGTTTCTCCATGTTAGTCAAGCTAGTCTCAAACTCCCGACCTCAGGTGATCCACCTGCCTTGGCCTCCCAAAGTGTTGTGGTTACAGGCGTGGGCCACCACACCTGGCTGACACTATTTTCTAAAAGTAAAAATCGTATCTATTTGGTGGAGGGAATATTGAACAAAATCCTATACTGTTTCCATAATAATGCCTTTGACATTAAAGCAGAGGCATTCATTTGTCATTGTAAAAACATTTCTAAGCAACTATTTTGTACCAGACACTGTGCAAGTTAGGCTATGTATTCAAAATACAGAAAAAAATCATGTGTATTCCATGTCTTTAAGAAGCTCTGTTTAGACTGCTGAAAGCTGAGTTGTGACACGTAACTCTACTGGCAGTAACTGGTACAAAAAGCAGAGGCCCCCAGGATTAACAGTGCCAATAATCCCTAAAGACTTTATGTCAGGAAAAATGGACTGCTCCATTTTTAAACAGAAGTTACCCAACTCTGATGTTTTGGGCAAGTTATTTGAATTGTATAAACAGTCTCTTTCGAATTCAAGGAAATTCTGGGATATTATATTTTTATTAAAATGTATGAGATTTTTACAAAGGAACATAAGTGATCATTTATATTAATGCTAGTCAGCTTTTGTTCTAAGGTCAGAATTCTCAAAAAATAAAACTTTATTATTCTACCACAAACTTCTGAAAAATTGCTCAAACTGCTGTATTTCATTTTGCCCTGAGCACTAACAGTATCTAACAATTATTTTTTTAAAGTCCTTCCAGATGAATCACTATGGACTGCAGTTTCTAGAGCAACGAAATTTCATTTTGCATTCCCCATGCTAAACTTGAAGTTTATTCCGAAGTGATTTTCTAGAGCAATATTCTTACTTGAGGCTTTATTTTACTTAGTGATCATCATTCACTCATGTCCCTTCCTGCCCCTTAGTATTGCCAAAATACAAATGTAGCTAGAAAACCAAAGATGCAAAAAAGCTTTACAGGTGTGGGGTCAATAGGGTAAGCAAGGATATACTGAATTCTTAAAATATACAAAGAGTGGATGTTGAGGGCTCCCATCACAAAAATGGTAACTGTGTAAGGTAATGCACTTGTTAATTAGCAAGAGTTAACCACTTCACTATGTATATGCACCTCATAACATCATGCTGTATATGACAAACATATACAATCATGCTGCATGTGTCAAATTAAAAAAATAAATTTAAGCTTAAATCATGGGGCAAAAAGCTTTACAGTCTATCGAATTTCAAATAAAGCAAGTTTAGTTCTTCATCTTGCATCTCCTTTTCCTTGACTGACGTGTGACAGTTTAAGAGAGTCACACAGACAAGTACGTGCTGAATGACCCATGATAGACAGAGCTGGCAGGAGAATGAGAAACATTTGAGAAAACAGAACAGCGTGTACTTAAGAAAGCTCCTCCTCCAATTCATCAAATCCAGTAAACAAGAGGTCTTTATGTACTCCCTTTAAAGACAGTGTTCAGCACGAAAGAAATATTTTACTTAACTATGTAAAAACCTGTGTTCCGGCTCTACTGATCACAGACAAGCAATACTGTAGAACAAATAATACTGGAAGTAACATATAACAAATAATATTGGAAGAAGATCTGAAAAAGATATCCTCATAAGCACATTCTTTTAAAAAAAACATACTTCAAACACCAGCATAAGATTTTTATTATGTAAATGAATAAACTTGTACAACAAACAGCTCATTGTGCCTATAAGGTTCTGAGATTAAGATGGCAAAGGACATCAGCACTGGTGTGATTTTTTCCAGATCTGGAAACACAGACTAAAGCATGGCCAGTGGTCATAAGAGGGAAAAAAATAAACAGGAAGATATTCTCTTTGCAAATCCTCCTCCTCTGATAAAGCATATGGAAGGTATGGTGAAGACTCCTTTACTGCTAACTCAGTAATTAAGCATCAGGTTTGCATGAACCTATACTATTATCAATTATTCAAGCCAACATAACAGAAGGATGCTTGGGACAGTAATTGTCTTATTTGTTCTTCACAATACCAATGAAAACTAATTTTTAAAACCCAATCTTCCAGGGCTTGAATAGCCTTACTCAAGGCATGGACCTTCTCAGGTATCAAATAAGTGGCCATGTTGTTCAGTAAGGTCTACCCACTCTGGATGCCCTGAACACTTATGTTCCCAGGAACATAAGCTTGTGTTCTCCCGGAATCTCCATCCAGCTCACAAATCTTTAGCAGCTTTTCGGTTCCGGCCTTCACTGGATCTTGGCCTACATATGTGCATGTTAATAACTGGCAACCAATTTTAGTCAGTTGCAGGACAATGATCCCAGAGAGAGGGAAACTACATAGAATGAGCCTCACAATTGCCCTAGCTTTCTGTCTGGAACACTTTCTATACTATGGCACTCGGAAGGTAACCGAAGCAGAACACAGTAATCTTCCTGAGCTGGAGAAACAGACTAGAGGTCAGGATTCCTGAGGATTTTAAGAGCATGATATCAGAGAGAAAGAAGCTTTGAAGAGCAGTACTCCAGATATTCATGTAAGTGACATGTTAAGTATTTAGCTAAATACTATGATACACATACCCAGGGCACCAAGACAAGACATTACAAGGCCAGGGGAAAAAAACAGCTGCCTGGGAGTTGGCAGCTACTCAGAGATACCTGAGATTACAAACAGCTGTAAGACATAGGACGTCCTACCAATCATAGAGAAGAGACCTCGCCCAGCACCCCAGATACTCTGCTGATACCCAGAAAGGAGTAGAAGTGGGTTATTCTAGTAGAATAAACCTCTAGAGAAAGGGTTATTCTAGTAGAATAATCCTCTAGAGTAAGGATTATTCTACACTCACTCTAACAAAATTTAAAAAAATAATCCTTACCCAGATGGGTTAACTGATGAATTCTATCAAACATTTAAGGAAGAAATTATACCAATCTCTATAATCTCTTCCAGAAAATAGAAGCAGAGGGACTATTTTGTGACTCTTTCTATGAAATCAGCATAACCCTCATACCAAAACCAGACAGACATTACAAGAAAATGACAGACCAATATTTCTCATGAACGCAGATGCAAAAATCCTGGGGGGGAAAAAAAAGGAAATCAGGTCTAACAATCTATAAGAAGAATTATACACCATGGCCAACTATAACGTATCTCAGGTATGCAAGTCTGGTTCAACATTCAAATCAATTAAATGGGGCCGGGCACAGTGGCTAACGAGGTCAGGATATGGGGACCATCCTGGCCAGCATGGTGAAACCCCATCTCTACTAAAATATAAAAAATTAGCCGGCTGTGGTAGCGCATGCCTGTAGTCCCAGCTACTCAGGAGGCTTAGGCAGGGGAATTGCTTGAACCTGGGAGGCAGAAGTTGCAGTGAGCCAAGATCGCACCACTGCACTCTGGTCTGGCAACAGAGCAAGACTCCATCACAAAAAAGAAAAATAAAAAAAAATCAATTAATGGAATCTATCACATCAACAAGCTAAAAAAGAAGAAAAAAAATCACATAATCCTAGCTGCAGAAAAAACACTTGACAAAATCTAACACCCACCATTCATGATAAAAATTCCCAATAAAATAAAAATAGAGGAAACATCCTCAAGGTGATTAAAAACATCTACAAAAATCCTACAGTGAAATAACATTTAATGTTAAGAAACTAGAATATTTCCTGCTAAGATCAGAAACAAAACAAGGATGTCTCTTCTTACCACCATTCAATATCATACTGGAAGTATCATCTAATGCAGTAAGACAAGAAAAGTTATACAGAATTGTGAGGTGTATTAGTCCATTTTCACACTGCTATAAAGAACTTCCTGTGACTGGGTAATTTACAAAGGATAGAGGTTTAATTGAGTCACAGTTCCACATGGCTGAGGAGGCCACAGGAAACTTACAATCATGGTAGAGGGGAAACAGGCATGACTTCCATGGCGGCAGGTAACAGAGTGTGTGTGTGTGTGTGTGTGTGTGCGCGCGCGCGCGCGCATGTGCACGCATACGCGCACAGAGAAAACTACCATTTATAGAACCATCAGATCTTGTGAGAATTCACTCACTATCATGAGAACAGCACAGGGGAAACCACTCCCACGATCCAATCACCTCCCACCATGTCTCTCCCTCAACACCTGATGATTACAATTCAAGATGAGATTTGGATGAGGACACACGCCCAAACCATATCATGAGGAAAAAAAGAAAATTATCTTTGCTCAGAGATAATATGATCATCTATACAGAAAATTCAAAAGAACTAATTAAAAAACTCCTGGAATAAGTGATCACAGCAAGGTTGTAGAATACAAGGTTAATTTACAAAAGTAAACTGTTTTCCTAGATGCCAGCAATAAATAAGTGTTATTTAAAATTAAAAACACAGTACATTTACATTATCACCCTCCAAAAACTTAAAGTATAAATCTAATAAAATATGTATAAGATCTATATGAAGAAAACTACAATACTCTGTTGACAGAAATCAAAGAACTAAGAGGAGATATTTCATGTACGTGGTTAGAATGACTCAATACTATCAAGACATTAGTTCTTCCCATCTTGACCTATAGATTCAATACAATCCCAATCAAAATTCTTAAGTTTATATAGAGAGGTAATAGACCCAGAACAGCCAACACAGTATTAAAGAACAAAGTCAAAGAACTGACACTATCTAACTTTTAAGACATACTACACAAAGCACAGTAATGAAGACAGTGCAGTATTGGTAAAGGAAAAAAAAAAAAAGACAAATAGATCAATGGAATAGAAAGCCCCCAAGACCCATATACATATACAGCTAACTGATCTTTGACAAAAGAGCAAAGGCAATACAATGGAGAAAAAGACAGTCTTTTCAGCAGATGGTGCTGGAACAACTGGATAACAACATGCAAAAAAATGAATCTAGACACAGATCTCATATCCTTCACAAAAGTAAATGAAAATGAATCATAAGTCAGGTATGGTGGTGCATGTCTGTAGTCCCAGTTACTCAGGAAGCTGAGATGGGAAGATCACCTGAGCACAGGAGGCAGAGGCTGCTGTGTGCCAAGATCATGCCACTGGACTATAATCTGGGTGACAGGGTAAGACTCTGTCTCAAAAACAAAGACAAAAAATAAATAAATAAAATCACATCAAAATGAATCACATGAAACCGTAAAACTATGCAATAATATAGGAGAAAATCTAAACTTGTATATGGCAATGATTTTTTAGATACAACAATAAAGGCACAACTCATAATAGAAATAATTGATATGCTGGACTTTGTTAAAATTATAGGATATTTATGATACTATAATAGTGAATATAGGTTATTATCCATTTGTCGAAACTCATAATGTACAACATTACACCCTAATTTAAACTATGAGCTTTGGCTGATAATGATGTGTCAATATGCATTCATGAGTTGTAACAAATGTGCCATTCTGGTGCAGAATGTTGAGAACAGAGGCAGCTGTGCATATGTGATGTAAAGATTTATATAGTAACTCTGTAGTTTTTGCTTTTTTGTGCACCAAAAACTGCATTAAAAATAAGTATTGAAAAAAATCTCTATGTGATTCATTCTGATCTGATAGTTAATTATCAAATTACTGGAACAAAATTCAATACTCTTTAAAGGAAGACAATAAAATTTGTATTCTCAACAACACATAGCATCCACAATATCCACCATGTATTAAAAATAGCTAGACATATAAAAATGCAGGCACATGTGACTGATAACCGGATAATGAGAGTGAAGGCCAGTTAGTCAGTAGAAACTAACCTAGGATAACTCAGATGTTGGAAATAGCAGACAAGAACTTTAAAGTAGCCCCAGGACTTAAAGGAAAATGTGGTCTCAAATCAATGAACAGATGGCAAATAGCAGTAAAGGAATTAAAGCTTTAATAAACAATCCAGAAATACAGTATCTGAAATAAAATTATTGGATGGGCTTAACAGCAGACTGGAGTAGAAAAAAAATAAATCAGTGAACATGAAAAGAGATATGCAGAAATTATCTCATCTGAAGACCAGGAATAAAAAAAGAAGTCAAGATGGCGGGTATAAAAGAACCTTAATGAACTATAGCACAGGATCAAAATGCACAAATATATGTAACTAGAGTCCTGAGAGGGAAAGAGAGAATAGGGTGGACAAAATAGTAATAAAACTTGAAGTAATAATAAAACTTTCCCAAATTTTTTCAAAAACATGTGTAGATCCAAGAAGCTCAGTGAACCCTAAGAAGGATAAAAACAAAGAACACTATACCTAGAAACTTTATAGTCAAACTGCTGGAAAACAAAGATAAAGAGAAAATTGTGAAAGTAGCCAGAAAGAATGCACATGCTACATATGGAGGAACAACAATATGAGTAATAATTAACTTTTTATCAGAAACAACTGAGGCCAGGAGACATTGAAATGGAATCTTTAAAGTGCTGCAGACACACACAGTTGTCAACCTCAAATTCTATATCTTTCAAAGATAAGGAAAAAATAAAGGCATTTTTAGAAAATGAGATCTCATTGCCAGAAGACCTACACTACAAAAAAATGTTAAAGAGAATTTTGCAGACTAAAGGAAACTGACACCAGCTGAAAAATATATGGGTAAATATAAAGTTAGGTATGTTTATTCTAATTTTACTTAAAAGACATATAACCAGAAATCACAAATTAAAATATATTCTGGGATATATATCTGGGAAATATATATATATATATATGTATGTATCAATAGCACAAAGAAGTAGGTCAGGTGCTAAAATACTAACCATTGTTGACTCTAAGAAGTTATGAATGTGTATTATAATCCCTAGAGTAACCACTTTAAAAAAAAAAGCAAAGAAGTATAACTGAAAAGTCAATAAAATTAAAATAGAAAATGATTTGATTTTCTGCCAAAACAAGGCAGAAAACGAAGAAGAAAGGATCAAAAACCAGATGGGACAAACATAAAGCAAACAGCAAAATTGTGGACCTTAATTCAATTATAATGATATTTATATTAAATGTTAGTGAAGTAAAAACTCCAATTAAAAGGCAAAAGTTGTCAATAAAGACTGTATTACTTAAAATATTTGCATTTTTTTCCTGTAGGTAGATCATACCAAAAACAAAACAAAACAAGCAAACAAAAATCCTGTAAGTAAGCAAAAATACAACCTAAGTTTCTAACTTGATAGGTCAGATAATCAGTTTAGAAGAGAACACCAGTGCCCTTAACATCTGTCTCTCAGGTTTCATAGCTCTAGAGAAGGTGACTGGGATGCAAAATATAGAACACTTATGGTTTTGTCCACTGGAATCTGATAGCAGATGTCCTCCCCAGATGTCTCACCTCCTGACTCTAAAAGGTAATTCTTTTCTATATAAAATATTTTGTAAAGCCAGAATCATTCTCAGCATAGCTTCTGCAGACCACATGGGAACTCAGTTAATGACACTAGCTTGCTAGTCAGCTGCTTGTTTGGTTCTCATTCTATAAATATCAATGTTAAGATATTGATTCTGCCTTTAAAAGTTTCCGTCGATGATTCAAATTTAAATAAAATGTGTAACTTCTTTATGAATCATGAAACTAAAAAATGAGTCTTTTTGTATGTTACCTAAGAGTCTGTGTTTAAATTTTAATCTAGACAGACTTTAATTCTTTCCTCCAGTAGGCGTTCTTATGTCCCCTAGTGGATATAGGTCGATATGGTGGAGGAATGATAGGGCAATACTAGCTAAGTAAAGGTTCATAAATCCTAAATGCCTGCCTTGCCCAAATATTTTTCCAAACCAGTACCTTGCACTATTTTAATTTACCTTAAACAAAACATTAGCATATCTGAACTGGACCACACCTATCTGCCCCATGTGTGGTCGGTCACTGGGCTAAAACATAGTCCTGGCTCATGACATATGCATGAATAAATGTACGCCAATTAGCTACACATTTTGACCTGACATATAATACAAAAGAGTTGACATTTCCACTGTAAATCTCTATTTTTAGAGATTTATAGCTTAATGATAAAAGTGGATTTTAGCCAAAGAAAGAATTTTCCCTTCTAATAAATTAAAAGTATGTAGAAAATCTGATCTAAAGTATGGTTGTATTTGTGAAAGACAGAAAGAGAGAGACAGAAATTGAGGGAAGGAAGAAAGGGAGATATCCTCCTGGTGCTCAGAAATTTTGACAGCCTAGTGTTTATTTGTCTATTTGAGGAGGCAGTGGCTGGAGGAAAAAAAGAGTATTAATGAATAATAATAAAGGCTTTTCTTCTCCAAATGTAGAAAAAAGGCTCCTTGCTAATATTCCCAGTAATAAGTTCTAAAGACACATTTTCTCTTCCCAAATACACATACATATATGTCCACATACGTAGTTGGACATGAATTGGCTTCTAGCCCATTATTATTAGAGACAGTAAACTTTTCCCAATTAAACCTCAGGCTGACACTGCCAGGAATGAATCCACATTAATGTGGAGTCAGACAGTTAATATGGAAAGGAAAGGTTTCCTTTCGCTTGTATGTACCATCTCTACATAGCCATGGCGACAGAGTGCAGGCACTCCATGTAATCTGCAATGATCCTCCACACCTAGCCTGCACTGGTGGCAGTGAAGACCAGGCTGCAAAACTCTGCCTCCCATATTACTACTATTCCCATTTCCTATTTTATCCATAGTATTTATCATCATCTGATGCATAGAGGTGTATATGCGTGTAAGTAAATAAATATACATAATTTGTCGTTGTATCCTGGTACATAGTAGGTACTCATTCTTACTGCTGCTTTAATTTGTATTTGTACTGGTTTAGTTGAAGATCTCTTTGTGCATTTGCTGGCCATTTAGACTTTTCTTTGTATTCCCACTTCTTAACACCATGATTCTTAGTACATGGCAACTACTCAATAAATTGGGTAAAGGAAAGAAAGACCAGGGACAAACTTTTAGCAGTTCAGCTTTTGGATTCTTCCTGCTAAGCTGGGAACTTGGTTTAAGAAAAAGAACTGCCCTAAAATAGGAGGACATACTGGTGACATGGCATTGCTTGAGGGCATTACAGCATTACAATCTAAATTCCTATTATAGAAAACCTTTCTTAGCAGGCATCAATCAACAGCAAATTCAGAAATTTTAAAGTGAAATTTAAGATGCCCTAACATAACATGTTAAGACTGACCACAGCCACAGGCCCTCCCACTCCAAGCAGCCAAATTCTCATGCAAATAGTTTCTGGGTAGGTTTTTAGGTCAATAAAGAGTTCCTGTTAACTCACACCCTAGTCAGATTAATCTCTGATGCTTTAATTAGAAATGCTTAAGTCTTCCTTTTCCTGGGAACTCAAAACGTAAGCTTCTGTCGCTTCAAACATGAACTAAAGTAGTATCTTGTCATACAATAAAAAGATACCAAAGAAACTGGGAGATTTGGAACCAGTATGCAAAGACACACTAGGAAGTCCTGACATCCCAGCTCCCAGGTCAAGACTTATGAAACTCATTTATGGCATACCATTTACCACAGACAGATTTGTTATCATATAACTGACATGGTCAGAAACCAATTAAGCACCTCTAACAGAAAGGTTGAACAGCATACCTTGGTACAGATATACACCTTGATACAATTAAGAGATTTGGGAAAAATATTTTTATATGAAAATGTTGCCTTTAGACATAATCTGTTCAATGTAGTACAACTCATTTTCCTGTAATATCTCGGATGATGGCAGAATTAGGTGTAACCACACCCATTTGTCCCACAGACTAACTGGGCCATGGACAAAGGCTAAGTCATAGAGTCAAAGAAAATACAAATTGAAGAATTCTGGAATTTAGAAAAGAGATATAGATATTACTAACTCCTCTTTATCAAGGACAGAATCCTAGAGTATAGAAACCAAATGTTGGTCCTTGAAGAGGACCAACAAGATGAGCAAGATCAGGACTCAGACAATTCATCTTATTCATTCTCAACCCATCAAGGGAATATTCTATTGGAGTAAATCTCAGCTTAGAACTGACAGTTTTAAATAAGTTTGGGTTTTAAAGTGAATCAGTAACTTATTTCCACTTTAGTTTGAAAGTTTTCTGACACTGAAAAGAAATGGAGATAAGGCAGTCTTCACGTGCCACCCTTTTATAACATTCTAACAAAATTTACTTCCTTCTCTTGAGGCAATAGTGTCTGGTCCCTAAAAGTAGGTTTGTAATAAATATCTTCTGTTTGGAATGGCCAGAGGTAGGAACAAGCTACGGTGCTGAAACTGAAAGGAGGGCAATGTGGCTGAAACATAACAACAACCACCAAAAAAAAAAAGTGAGGGGGAGTACTAAGAAATAAGGCTGGAGAGTACACAAGCTCTTATAAGTCTCCATGGCAAGGAGCCTGAATTTTATTCCAATGACAACAGGAACAGAGATGGGATATGACATACTTTTTAAAATTATGCTGTAGAAAATGGATTTTAAAAAGACAAAAGTGGAAACAGGTAGTCTTGGTAAGACACTTTCTTAGTACATCAAGAGGGAGATGATGGCTGCCTAGAGTCAGGTTGCTGGAGGAAAAAGAGGGAAAGAAGCAAATGGAGTTAATAGCAGAGAATGATGAAGCAAAAGGAAGAATAAAGAATCTTAATAGTTTTTGTTGACAACAGGTTTGTAGCTTTACTAACTGGGCAGATGATAATGCCATTAATAGAAATGGGGAAGGATAAGACAGTATTGTGGTTTTAATTTTAAAATTCTGGAGGGAGAGGATTAATGGAGGGAGGTCAACAGCGTTTTTTCTAAACACCTTAAGTTTGAGAAGCCTATTAGACTTCCAAACCGAAAGGTCAAGATGGCAGGTGGATATATGGAGTCTGGAGTTCAGGGAAGAGATCTATGGTGAAGTATTTAAGGAACCAACTGTCTAGCATGCAGATGGGAAGAACACTGTAAACATCTAAAACTTTGGGAGAGAGGCAGGGTGTGGTAAGGAGAAGATCCAGTAACATTAAGAAATAAAGTGGAAATGTAAGCAGCTAAGTAAACAAAGAAAAACAAAACAACTCTTTTACAGTTGTTATATGCAAATAATTCTGAAATTCTTTTGGGGAAAAAAAAAAAAAAAAAGAGGAGGCGATAACTACCCACTACTTTTGTAAAGAGTGTTGCTTCCAGAATCTTTCTTATACATATCTAGTAATTTTCATCAGACCAGGTGCTTAATCTTTAATGTCAGGTATTCCATAAATGTCTATGACAGGGCTGAATTTCCAAGGAAACACTCATAATCTTGTGCAGCTGTTTTTTATTCTAAGGGGGAAAATACAAAATGTTACAGAGAATATACAGTAAGTTTTAAAGTTCTTCAACATCTCTATTTAAGAAAATCTACTTTACAGTACTAATACTAGAACATATTAATATTTATACTGGCCAGGAGCAGTGGCTCACACCTATAAAACCAGCACTTTGGAAGGCCAAGGCATGAGGATATCCTGAGGTCAGGAGTTTGAGATCAGCCTAGGGAACATAGTGAGATCCTAACTTTACAAAAAAATTAAAATTAGCTGAGTTGATGGTGCACCTGTAGTCCTAGCTACTCAGGAGGCTGAGGTGGGAGAGTAGTTTGAGCCTAGAAGTTAGAGATAACAAGAACAAGCTTATCATTTCTTTACCAAGATATCCACATAACTCTAGAAATAAGCTTGTTATTATCTACAGTCATGGAAAACTCCTGTGTACACTTGAGTGAAGGTGGGATGGTGGTAATTTTTTAAAAATCTTTTTTTCTTCTTTCCCCAAAGAACCACTTTTAGCTTTTCAGGGAAACTTTAAAACAGCTTTCCTTTGAATAAATTCTTTTTGTTAATTATTTTAATATCAAAATATGCAAATAAATAGACAAAGGAACACACTATAATGTTTCAAAGTTCTTTATATTTCTCTTTTAGTTAAAAATAATCACATACATATGCTAGTTGGCATCATAATTGGGATAATTTCAGCTACCTTTTTCTCTAAATTTCCTCTGAATGTACTTTTCAATTGCCCAAATACTAATGCTCTTCTGCACTGACATCAGAAGCCACTCAAGTTGGGGAACTCCTTTGGTATCAGTAGGAGAAAAAGCCTCTAGCCCTGTGACCGCGCAGTGTTCAGCAAAGTACTTTGAAAGTATGGCCAGAAGTCAGTCAGAAAGAATTATGCAAAATTTCTTGAAAACTCTGTCAGACGATGAACATAAAAAGTAGAAGGCAAAATAAAATTGTGAAATTTGCCCTCCATTTCAGGAACTCGAGGCAAGACAAAAATCATCCTGGGAACAGCAGACAATGTTTCCATTGCTTTTAACTAATCCAGTAGAAAAAGCATCTAAAGTTTCAGGCATTTAAGAGTGACAATTGTCTTTCAGACAGTTGGAAAGTACTTGAAAAAACACTTGTTGGAATAAACGGAATGTGCCTTGGCTTCTGTGGTCAAAATTTCTGGGACTCAGCTGAAACAAGATTCTGGCTTAAGACTTATATGGTTTTCATCACCCCATAAACATTAACATTATTGATGCAGATCTGTCGCCTAAAATATTTTACCCATATCCTCCACTGCAAGGAATTTTCTTTTTATCCATTCATCTCTAGTGACAAATTTGTGGCACTTACAAATTTAAAAGGCTGTCAAAATCTAATAATGAAATCTTGGGGGGAGTCACATGAGGCACAGATCAGAAGGAACCAAAATTAATTTTAGAGGATTTACTACACAGGTTAAGGGTCACAATGAGGCAAGTTTCTCTCTACAGTGTGAAATGCACAGAAGCAGTATCTTCCCAGAGGTAAAGAAAAAGTAGAAAAGGAATTAGTGCTAGTCAAGCCATGAAACAAAGTTAGAAGCATATTAAAGAAACCAATGTATAGACAGCATAGAAGCACCACATGTTATCAGTGACTTAAACCATGCCAGCGTCCATCATTGTTTTAATAATAGCTATTACTAAGAGTCAGACACACTTTTCAACTACTGGTAACTCACCTATGAAACGTTTTCATCTCAACAGTGATTAAATTTAAAGGCTCAAGTTCTACAATTTTTCCCCAGTAAAGTTCAACAAAAATGGAAAGATGGTTTAAAAAGTAAAAGGGCCAGGGTGTTTTCCCTTGCCAAATTATCTATGATGTACTTGCTACTAGAGAAAGTTCAATGTCTAGAAACAAGCATTTGCCTTAAAATTTTGAGGCATTTCAAAAACAGGTATTTTGCCTCAAGACACCTCAGTATTAGGTGTCTTGAGTAAGAAAAGTCAGAAGGAAGAAGTTATAGGCTGAAACGTACATGATAGGGACATAGTTGAGAAATGGCTCCTAAGTCAGGCAGACCCTCTAGAGAGGTCTGGTGTGGGATATGTCAGAGACCATATTGGATAGGATTTAGGCCATTAATTCAAAGTCAGAATATAAAATAGTTGCCTCCAAGCTGACATGCCAAAGACTGATTCCCAGCAGGCTGGCTTCATACAGATATTGGTCTTCTGCCAGTATGCCATGGGAACAATAGCTTAAGCTAATCAATCCTGATAGAAAGCTGAGATGGTGAATCAGATCCCTTCTTCATAATGTCTTTAATGCTGGAACTGCAAGTCTTAAACCCTAGTCTCCATTACCATGCCTGGGGGAGAGCAGGTAGTCCCCTAACTGAGGTAGAAGAACAGAAGAGGCAAAAATTCTGCCACACTCTACCACGAATGAATATCCCTAATCCTTCCTTAATCATTAAGACGAAAACTCTCACATCTTAAAGACTGGGAATCCTTTTACCAAGTCTGAGTTTTCAAGTGTGAAGTCTGGTTCTCTGAACTTCTTGTGCACCAGTCCCGAATGCAAAGAGCTACAAAAGCAAGAGGTGATATTCAAAAGATCTGGTTAAGTATGCTAGTCAGGCCATTAAGCCTTATTTGCTGCACACCCCTCTTAGTTTCTCAGGGCTGCTATAACAAATTACCACTAACTGGGTGTCTTCAAACAACAGAAATTTATTCTCTCAGAGTTGTGGAGCCTAGAAATTCAGAATCATGACATGGGCAGTTGATTCCTCTGGAGGCTCTGAAACAATCTGTTCCACACCTCTCTTCTAGTTTCTGCTGTTGCTGGCAATCCCTGGCTTGCAACTGTATCATTCCAAGCTCCCTTTCCATCTTCATTCAGTATACTCTGTGTGTGTGTTGGTTTTCTCTCTTCTTATAAGTACTCCAGTCACTGGATTAGGGCCTACCTTAATCCAGGATGACCTTATCTTAACTGTATCAGCTGAAACTCTTGTTTCGAAATAAGGTCACATTCTGAGGTTCTAGGCAGATATGAATTTGGTGGTGGTAGGAGGTGTATCATTATTTAACCAGTATGCCCCCAAACTCACCACAAGCAGCATCCAAAATATTTATTCCACCTATACAGCCAAATATTTATTCTACTTCTCCTACCAAAGAAGAAAAAAAATTATAAGGTTCTTCCCTAAGGAGGCAGGAAAGAACCGAGGGAAAAAGTCTTCTGAAATCTGCCAAGTAGACATTTCCCATTTCAAGAATAGTTACCTCCCTTCAAGAGATCCTGACAAAGAAAAGCCTGCTAATGAAACAAACCCTGCCTTACATGTAGCAAAGCTCCATTCGACTTTGCATGACCATATTCTTAAATAGGGAGAAATCATCAAAGCCCTTGCAAGAAGCTGAAAAAGTCTCCAAGCTAAGAAACAGCAAAACGACAAATAGAAAAACAAAAATAAACAAACAAAAAACAGAAAAGAAAGAAATCCAGCTGGTTTGTTTCTTGGAAAAATTAAAGAAAATACAGTAGCTAAGAAAATGAACACTAGAAAGAATAGAATGCCACAAAAAGGATTTGAGATCGAGAGTATTTTTAGAAATTAAAAATATGATTACCAAGATGAAATATTCAAAACAAAACAATCAGAAGATCAAGTTGAGGAGCTCCCCCAGAACAAGAATAACACAAATCAACAGCTGAAAATTTTAGAAAAATTGTAACAAAGATGTTTCACCTAACAGTCCAATATTGAATAAGAAATCAATATACAGCAAAAGCTAATTTCCCAGAAGTGAAGGACATCTTTAGATTGCAAAAAGCACAAAAAGCATCCGACCCAACTAATGAAAGACAAGAGCACCTAGGCATATAAAAATGGAAAAAAAAAAAAAAAGAAAACCCACAGAAGAACACCCACACACAAAAAAACAAAAAGCAACAAAAACACTCCAAACTTCCCGAAATTAAAAACATAGGTTACCCTCAAAGGAATGGGCATCAGATCACCATCAATACTACTGGGTGGTAGAAGGCAATCAGAATGGATGCAATAAAATCACCAAGAAAAAAATATTTGCAACCTAAAATTCTATATCCACTGAAACTATTATTCAAGCATGAGGGCAAAATACCTTCTTCGATATGCATGAACTTAGAACATTTAGTTCCTATACACCTCTAAACACCCATCAGTGGAAGGATTTTACATGCTTATTCTTTTCTAAGTTTCCATGTACTACTAGTGTAATACACGTTTTGTATGTGCTTAATACTTTCTCTTAAAGAGTTTAAAGTAGAAATTACTTCTGTGACTTTCTTCCTTTTCCTGTCACTTGTAAAAATTACTTTTAAAATGGCATGTCACATTTCCTAAATGGGATTCAGATACAAAGAGTTAAGTGATTTAACCCTCTCAAGAGTATTAAAAATTTTGGAACACATATTTTCTATTCCATATAGAAGCCAATTTTCTCCCTCTAATCAGATTCTCCCAAATTGGTTCATTTTGCCAAAATAAAACTGAAAGGCAAACCAAAACATATATTTAAGGAATAGGCATTAGGCATATAAAACCATGAAAGTTGTATACCAAAGTATTTATCAGAGAACTTTCTTTTTATACACTTAGTTATTGTAGGGATTATATTCTTAAATGTGTTACATAACAACAGCTGAATATATCAGAATTATACATTTTAAGCTAATATAATTTTATATAAGAAATAAGTGTACTATTCCTTGGGGCAGAGAATATTTATATCAAGTTTCCACAGTAAACACTAGTATTTTCTCTCCATATCTTAACATACAACATACAACTATACATTTAAAATAACATGACTTATTGTTTAATGAGTATTAAATGATGCATTTTTAATAATTTGTTGTTTAATTACTATTAAAGAAAAATACCATGTCATTTATGACATGCAAATGCAAGAAAAGCAATTGTTATGGAGTCCTCTCTTGAATAATATAAAATTATTATTGGTTAAAGTCTTCCAGCGACGCTAAAATATAATCATTATGCATATAACTTAGCTATTAATATTAAGAGCACAGACTTAGTTTCAAATCTTGGCTCTGCTAGTAACAGATCCTTAACATCTTTGAGCTTTAGTTGTTTTATCTATGAAGTGAGGAAAATAATAGCACGTAACTATATAGAATTATTAGAATTAGATATAATAATATTTTTTATTATAAACTGGGTACTACAAAAAAGCTCAACAAAAAAAGTTATGATCAACGCTATCACCATGACCATTAATATATGCTGAGTGAGGGGAAAAAAAACCCAAAACCCAAACTTGGAGTGGACCATTTTACTATTATGACAAAGGTATTCCGCATTAGGCACAAAACTGGAAAAATACAACATTTGCATCTCAGAGGCCTGGGAGGTTACACAAATGTCTCAATCACACGGATACAAGAGAAAGATGTCAAGGCTTAGGGTAAACCGAAAAGGATTGTGCCTAACGACCTTCAAATTTACATTATTTCAAAATTTTAGTGCTAGAGAAGTAAAAATCTTCTGCTAGTGAAATGGACCTGTAGATAACTATTTTTCGCCTCTTGAACTAAGGCTATTATTCAAGCCCTGAAGCTACCCTGAAAGAAATTAGAAAACAGGATTCCTACATTCTAATGTGTCACTACTATTTTTTTCTAGATTTCCCATTTAATAAATCCATTTTTCTCCTAGAGGGGAAAAAAATGTTACATGTTTTAATTATAGAAAATTAGAGCAGTGCACAAATGTATAAAGAGAAGAAGAAAATAACATACACAATCTTATTAACTGGGGCAACTTAACTTTTAGGGATTTTTCCTTTAGTTTTTCCTAAGTATATTTTTCTTCTGTACTACAAATGTGAACCCAGTTTTAGCTATTTGAACATTTTTTTAAAAATTGTTTGGAAGCTTGATTTTAAATGTGTAATTATATATATTCAATTATATAAATAAATTTTAATATCTTTTTATTGAACATTTTCTTTGCTTTCCCAGTTTTCAATGATTATAAGTAATACTATAAGAACATGTTTATGCATAACAATTAACTTGGTTAAGACATAATGCCCAAAAGAGAATTGGTCAAAACTAAAAAAGACATTTTAAGGACCTTGATACACACGGTCAATCTGTACACTGAAACAGTTAAATCAGTTTCTACTCCCTCAGAAGGAAAGAGGAATGCCCTCTTGGCTACCTGTTTACCAACTGTCAGTCCACGGATATTCCTAACACGTCAAATTAAGATTCTAAAATTGTTCCATAAAATAAGGAAAGTGAATTTAACTCTTATTTAAAATAATTTTGATTCTGAAATCACCACACGGCTTCAAAGTTATACTACTTTTACTAACAGTGCATTGTAAAGTTTTACCGATCCTCTGAAATCCTGGCTATGCATGGTTTTATTTCAAGTATCTAAGCTGTATGATAACAGGGTTGTGATATTAAAATCCAGGAGTAATATTAAGGTTATAATTTTGGCCAATATTTCAACCAACTTCAACCCTGAAGATTTTTCAGAGCTATAAAAATTAAATCACCGTATTTTTATACCAATATTCTCAGAGGGTGTATTATGTAGCACTTGCTTGTGCCCTTATGGATATACTGCGGAAATGAGCTACCTAAGAGTAAAGCAGCAGCAATAACTGAGCTACAGTTAACACAAACTAGAGTCATCTTGAGTCAACTATTTCAATTCAACAATTAACACAAACTAGAGTCATCTTGAGTTAACTATTTCAACTGGGCTGAGAGGGTGAAGATCAGTGCTTCATAAAGGTGATCTGGGTCCATAGTGGTGATATGTCACAACCCTCTCTTGTAAGACAGGTGAAACCAGGTATCACATACAGCTATTCAGGGTTAATGGCTCCATGTAACACAAATAATGCCCAAACACTTGGAAGTGAAGCTAGGCTTTTACCTTTGTTAACAGATGACACAAGACCACAAAAAGAGGCACAAGAGGCCTAATATATTAAATTTTCCCATTCATCTCATTAGAGTGTTATATGGAAATCAAATATAAGAACAGTTGGCAATTTGAAAAATTAAAGATCACTATCACTAAATAATTTTATAAATCGGCACATTTGGAAGCATTAATTCTCAGTTAAGTATAGAGAAGCTATCAAGTTCAAAGTACCTTAAGGGCCAGGATTACGTACTTTGTGATATGTAGGGTTTACAGCACAACACCCTTGAAATTGTAGGTATATTACTTGTTGAGTAAATGAATGAATAATGTTAATAAACTATAAATGTATAGTGCCAAATGCAAACTATTTTTCACATAATCAAACTACAGCTTTAGTAGCAACATGTTTCCAAAAATTTTAGATCTTCTATACTAGAAGAGTTAAAATATTCTTAAATTTTCTGTGTTCTGTAACATTAGTTATAAATTAAGAAGTTCTCTCAATTAGCATTATATCTTTAAAAAAAAGCATTGTCCTAGTCCATTAGATGTTTAAGGGAAGGAACAAGAGAATGACTATATGTGTCAATTAAGGCAATTACAGAACAGAAAGATGTTGGGATGAATATCCATCAAGTTAGTTTTAGAACACATAAGAAGCATCAGAGTTTTGAAGGGAAAAAAAGGCAAAAGTGCCCTATCTTGGCTGAGTAGCACTATTAAATTCAGATGCAGAGTTCTATTTAGTTTGGACAGGTCCCAGCCACAGAACAAAGTCAGTCTGTCTTAGTACCATAACTGAATTCTACAAGTTAACAGCTTTTCATGAAAAGCTGCCATTTCAAAATGTCAATCAAATCTGAGCATAAGTGGGAACTCCTGCAGAAATAACCAGCTGCAGGTTTAAAAAACATTTTTCACTGAAAGTGGAAACACAAAAGATGTTTGAACGGGATCCCTTTTCATTCCTGTAACAGTAGACGGCCATTTTCACAACATCAAGGACAGAAAACAAAGGACAAAATTGCAAATAATGTCTTGAAAGGGCTATTTGCAGGGTGATGACTGATTCAAGTTACAAATGACAGAATTATTGGCAAATGGGAACTCATTAATATGAAATTGTTTGTTTCTCATTAAGTGATCATAGTCTCAGACTTTTTTTAAAATTACACTTGAATGATTATGCCATACAGAATGAAATGTAGCTTCAAGTTTTGGCATTTATCTCACTGTCTTTACAGAAACTGATGATGGTATCCCCTAACTTTATGGTGGAGGGAATTAATTATGGTTTGTGAACACATGAAAAGTGAATATTATTTTACTTTTCAGAATACCAAAGATAATAAAAACGCTGTGCATCAATATTGCACTTTTCTTCCAAGAAAAAGTCCCTTGTAGGCAATTATACAATAAAGTGAGACTAAGTGATAGTACTAAGTATGACATACTATCACAGATTTTGTGGAAGAGAGATAGCAGTCTTTGAGATACACATGACTTTTCTTTCAGAAAATACTCTGCAGAAGATCTGCCGCCATGCTACATCTTCAGAGACACACAATAGCAAAAAGATTAATCAGAAAATAGAATTTTAAAATTGCTCCACAACTTAGAAAGTGGTAAAGCACAAATATCCTCCAAACTGTTTTTTTAACATCACATACTTCAAGTCTTTTTTATTTTTGTTTTTCCATTTGCTGGCAGCAAGGAAGAGAATTTAAGTTCATATAAATGATGGCTCCTCTCAACACCAATGCAATTGTCTAACTTGGCAGTAGAGATATCAAATTTGATTTTCTTTTATAGAAATGAGAGGTAAAAATCAAAATTGTGGTTTAAAAGGTACTATCCATACTATAATGTTTCATTAAAATTTTGAGGGCTCTCACAGTTAACCAATTTTTATTTGCGTGAAGACTGAGTTTTATTTACATATTTATTATACCCCATATTGCTACTTAAATCTAAAAACAAAAAGGTATTTAGAAATTAGACTCCCACCCCTAAATAAATGCTACAAACTGTTTAAGCAAAAACTGTAAAATTTCTGAGTTCTAAAACACAGAAATTATTTCTCTATAATATATATGTTATGGATTAATTCAGGAACATTAGAATCTGTCTTTAAAATCTTTATGCTACAGTTCAATTTCTTGTTTTCAGAAATTTGGGCTTTCACTGTTTTGATAAAAATTTGCCACATCTAACTTAACTGCAGATTTATTTAATTGCAGCAGGATAGTTTAACTAACATCCTTATTTCTAAGCCAAATTGTGATTCTCTGGTTTCACTTGCCTACCTTTATCTACTTGAGAATTTCTCTTGGGCTTATAATCAGCAGCAGTGGCCCCAAGTAAGCATCTAATAATATGTGTAATATTTGAATATAAAACTATGAAGAGACATAATCTCAGTACACTTTTTTAATCTTTCCCAAAGAGCTACAACTCATGTTTAGATAAATACCAATCACATTTCCATTACAAAGAAAAATACTGCTCATCCTAATTTGAATAAATGAATTTGCTTTTAATACATTTATATGTGTTATAAAATATAACAAATATAAAATAGTTAAGTCGTGGCATAATGGTGTCTTTTGCTTTAAGAACTTTTCACCTAACACTATAGCATTCATAGATCTTCCTGTGAGAATATACAATATTTGGTTCTGATGTTTTTAATTCTTGCATTCAAACAGCTGTATGAGGTTGTAGAGCTTGTTAAAAAAAAAATTGGTTGTGGTGGAGGGGCATAAGTTGGTTACCAGTTGTCACCCAAAAATAACAGTTTCTTTTATTAGGGTATTACAAATGCAAATGGTTAACGTGGTATAAACTGTATACTATGTTTTAGTTAGAATGTCTAAAGCTATCACACAAGGCATTCATCTGCATTCCCTGTTTATGGGAATGAAATATGTAGTCATTTGAAGTCCACAATATGTATACTGTGTTTGTAATAACTGCAGATTTTACAAGCACATTATTCTTTCCATTAGGATTAAAACCTCACCGAATAGCAATTTGTGAAAGAATTCTAGCAGGGCCCGGAGCCCAGAACTCTGACCTCTGAAGAGATGCTTGGCAGCAACAAACTCTAGGTCTAGGCAAAACATCTGGTTTGAGTTAGACTTCCTAAAAAAATAGCCCCTGTACTGGGGAAACTGGTATTCACTCAGCTTTGTATATATACTTTGACTGACTTCAACACTGCTATAGGAGAGAAAAAAAAAAAAAGAAATAAAGAAGGAAAAGGAAAAGCAAAGAAAGACTCCACTAGAATGCTTGTCAATCATGACAGACTCCTTGGTCACCACTCCAGAGTTAAGCACTGTTATAAGCTAGAACAGCCTTTTTCTCTCCATTCCTTAAGTACTTTTTTCCACATTATAGTGTACATAATATATAATAATGTCGAAATAAGTTTGTTATTAACAAATTAAATTACTTTTAATCATTCCAGGGAAGAAATCCCTAAATTTAACTTCATTATGTTTACATACATGGAGGGAAAAAAAGGTAAAACATGCTGAGAGTCCCTATAAATTTGGCAAATATTAAAGCTCAAAAAAATTAAATAGCTTCTAACTAGTGTTCTTTTCTTCTAAAAGTTACAAACTTAAATGTGGTAATGATGTTTATTGGAAAGACGTTCTGTTTTTTTATCTTCGCTGCAAATGTGATGAAAAACAAAGCTCAGAAATTATTCCTCTAATATATATGGAGAGACACTATAGAAAAAATGTTCTGGGTTAACATGCAAATATAAAATAATTTCGAGACAAAACATTATTTAAAGATTCTTTTGCTCATTTTCCTCTTCTGATAAGCAACTTTAATAGGACAAATGTGGCAATTATTCCACTGCAATTAACATAAATCTCCAACTCATTTTAAACCCATCAAAAGGTGAGTATTAAATTATTCCAACATTGTTAAATACATAGTCTTTTGAAGCAGGGTTCTTATATGTCAGATTGAAGATGAACTCAAACTAAATGGTGCTACAAAAGGAAAAAGCTGTATCTAGCAAGATCTATTAGCCAAAGACTAATGTCCCTAATGGAAGCATAAAAGCAGAATATTACAATGTGGTATTCCCCATCTTGCCTATGATTTGATTTGAATTTCTGGTAAAAGCAAAAATATAATCCAATTTATCCCACTGTCAATGTGTAACATCATGGTTCTATGGGATAATGACTGGGAGCATGATTCACTCTGAGAGACCTGGGAGAGTTTTGTCAAGCTCAGGTGGTGGTAAATTGCCATCTTACCTTTCTATATATCACCTTAATGTAATTATTACCTTTGTGAGTAGAAGTGTAAACTTACTTAAATTTAGTGTTTTGAAAGAACAGTGTGGAATATAATGTAAATTAATAGTTGTACATTTCTTTAGGTACAAATTTACTTTTCCACCCAGCAGCACTGCGAAGGACTCCATAGAATAGTAACATGTCAAAAAACATCAATCTCATTCTCCAACAACTATCAGCAGTCTGCAAACCCCACTTTTACCATACTTTTGGGAGCAATTTAGGAATAATTATGATTACTTACACTCTGCTTACAAGTTAAAAATAAAATCTTAGTGACCAAACTCAAGCGATATTCTGCTCAAAGTTCTTCAGAGTTTTTACAATGCACAAACATTTGTTTGTCTACTTCTCACAAACAGCACAGTTTTTCATGTGTCACAATCATTCAGCAAATTATGAACTTTGTTATATCTTAACATTATACAATTTTTAAAAAGAACATATTTCTATCACAAAATCTTGTTTCAATTCTAATTTGAATCAACAGGATAATTATGGAAAGTAAGATGTATAAAATTTTACTTCTCCAAGCTTTGTTTCTTGAATCCATAACAAAGTTTCCTTTGCCAGTTTTGGGTAAATATTATGTAGTGCAAATTTAGCATCTCTTTTCTCCACTCTTACAATCTCCTTTTGTACACCCACCACACACACACTCCCCTATGCTTTAGTTTGCTATAAAAATCAAATGTTTTTCCAAGATATTCATTTTGACACAAACGTTAATAAAGCACATGACAAACTCTTTTCATTTAAATTTAATTTTTAAGAGAATGTATTGTGAAATTAAATGCAGATTAATACGAGTAAATTTCTATAAGGGTGAATTTACTTTTCCACTTCAAAACCAGAATAAAGTAAATCAGTTCATTTCAGAAAGAAGGCAGAAGCATTTTTTAAAAAACTGTGTAAGAATGTATGCAGTATTATCATACATATTTATATGTAATCACATTGCAGGTATATGACAGAAGATTTAGGAATAAAGTTTTTAGAATAATCATCACCTGGGATGCCTAGATAAATTCTTTTCGAAAGACTGCTTTCCCTTAAGCCTGACTGTACAACAATCTATATTTAGGTCAAAGAATAAAAACAAATGTGCATAACTTGACATGTGTAATCTTTTCATTTTGTCTGATGATGATAGAGAAGAAAGCCATTATCCTAAGTCAGAACGTCACTCAGAGAGGGAAACCCTCTGAAGCATAGGGAAGGGGACTTCCCTGTCATTCCCCCTTCTGATAGGGATAGCAAGTAAACATTTTCTCCCTGACACAACTTTGCAATGCATGCAGTTAGTTAAATCCAGTAAGTACAGATTTTTTAAAAGTTGACTATAACAACAAATAGTCACAACAACAACAACAAGAACAGTGGTGATTTTGTATTCTAATAGCACTTTTACACTGGAATTAAACAGCAAATTTTCTTTCCAAAAGAGCATGTCACTGCTAACCCTGCACATTTTTGAAAGCTATCACCACAAAGGCACATTTATAAAATATGCCCCACTTGTTAAAACTGTAACATTGCCACCATCACTAGAGTTTCACCTTAGTGACTTAAATAAATATACATAAAGTAATAAACACTATATGTTTTATAGAGTTCTATGAACCAGAAAAAAAAAATCACCTTACTAAATAACCTCCTGGCAAATGCAAAAGAAAAGCTAAATTTGGTTTGCTCATATTTTCTGAGTCCCCCGAATATAAAAAGCAGTGGGAGAAACCTTATTCAACTGAACTTATTTAACTGAAAGACTTTTGCTTATTTCATTTTCCACGCTGGCCTTTCTGGAAAGTAAGGGGAAAAAAAGTATTAAACAGGAAAGAATGAAAGAATTAGAAAACGGTAATCAATATATTCTATGTTTTAAGATGACCTTGAAAGAAATTTTTCTACTGACCCAGGTAAGAGACTGAAAATAAGCTCTGTAAAAATCAGACAGGATGGCCTGCTATCCCAGGTGGTCAAATATCCGGCAAGTAAGTTAACCCTTTTGTTTTCCTGACGGCTAAGTGATGGTAAAAAAAAAACTTTCCATGCTACTGCTTTAGATGGTTGTCATGTCAAATGTTTATTCAGAATTGAGGGATAGAAAATATTAATGGCTACTATCATATAACCAATGTTAAAAAAATATATATTGTTTCAGACTTGCTAATATGTAGTGGGCATTTTGTAAAGTTTGAATATAATTTTCAAGTCATCACCTGGATACTATCAATAACAACAACACTTATTTTAAATAGCCCCAAATTACATACAGTTGAATAAATTTTAATTTGTTTTCATTTAAGGTCTTCTAAAGTTGAGGCCAGCATGCTGAAGAAAAATATTAAACTATCTGTAACCCTGTGTCAACATATGATGCTACTGGGAATGGTAAGTGAATTAATTTTCCAAGGAAAATTAATTACTTATGACTTACAGTTGTAAAAGCAAACAACGTAACTCTGGATTAGGGCACGTTTAATTTCTGTTTGTAGTAGCGATTAAATTAATTTCATTTAATTCATGGTATGTAATGGAAAGCAGAACAAAAATGAAATTCTAGACAATGGCTGACATAGAAAAACTATATATTTATGAAGCTGATTCAAAACTAAAGGTCCTGGATATTAATCACTGGGTAATAAACCAGTATTTTTAATGGCTCTAAAATAATGGGGTTTTAGCATCATTTGTGAGAAAGCATTATCAAATAGAAAAGTCTAACACAAAGAAACAAAGTAGAAAACTGTAATAATATCCTGTAACACTACCTAATACTATTCCCTGTCACCCCCAAAAAAGGTCATTAGAATAAGGAGTTACACATCTTTTATTTATAACTGAATAATTTTTGTCCACATAGATTTGAGCAGCTAAAATTAAATATACCATTAAATGATTTGGGAATAAAGTTCTTAAAATTACAACTAAATATTCTTCCCTTGACGCCCAACTAGTAAAGTGCTTTTAAAATGGATCATCTGTGATTCATTTGACTGAATTATGCACCTGAGCACTACTAAGACAACAGACTTTGGCCAACAGAACCCTACGAATACATGCACAGCTGTGCATATGAAAATACTCACCTTTTATACCGCCATCACTTCCTACCTGCTCCAATTAAGCTAGATGTAATCTTTTCATTCCAAACCCCAACTTCAAGGTATAGTTAACATTTTAAGATAAAGAAATAAATATTGCCTTGATACTAACTGCATTTAAGTAGTTTAAAGTAGAAGAAATGCCATCCTCATGGTGTATGTTAAAAAAAAAACCTACAAAACAAGTTCTGGTAATAACCTAACTGTCACTAGCCAGCTGGTGAAATCACTGATAGTCTAATTCTGCTAGCATTTGGGAGCTTTTGGCTTCAAGAGAGTAAGAAATTTGACACATGCTTTTAAACTAAAATATTTTCAATGACTTATGCTCTTAGAAAAAAAAAAACAGAAGATGTAAACTTCAGATGAAAAACAGTATGAACAATGCAGATGAGAATAGAACTTATACTCATACAAAAAATACTTTCCAAAATTTCATTTTACAAATTTTAAACTAAATTATTCCCTTTCCTACTCACAACTCCTATCACAAAAAATACTATTCATATTTTTTAAAATAAAAATTATTAATTTATGTAATGTCTTTGAGATCAAAGAGAAAATTACTTAATATATTCTAAAATCCACTATAATTTTAAACCTATCAAACCAAGGAGAACTTATGACATTACTTTGGAGTTTAAGAAAATAAAAAAATTTTGGCACTATAGTTTTTAAGGGGATTTGTCTGAACTATTTCTGAAATATGAAAAGATTAATTTAGGAGAGAAACTTTGCCACTTCTAGAGAAGCTGTGACCTAAGCATGATTAGAAAACATTTTATTTTGAAGGGTAAAACTAAATGAAACAACAGAAGCTTCACCTTTCCGGCTTGTTTTCCTAAAACACAGGATTACCTTTATTTCAAAATGGGCTTCATTCAGCATAAGCCAGATTGAAAGCAGTCTGTTTACGAAATGGCCTAAATAAGTCTCTTAAGAGTAGGAGGTACGTTCAGCTATTTCTCTGCTAGTAAAGCTACCCAGAAGACTGAAACGTCATCTTGGACTCTCCGGCAACTTTATTTCCTTTCACGCTTGGCTTCAATATCAGAACAGTGTTTTAAGAAAAAAGACAAAGACAGAAACAAGCAACCATGTCTTTCTTCATCAGAACAAAATCTATCCTGCTATCCACATCAGTGGTGCCTAACTACATTTTTGAAAACAGAACACTTTTCAGATTGGCAGTAGAGTCTACAAGAGAGGGAAGTTACACCAATACTTCTTTTAGAACACGCACAAAACATCCTCTATATTCCCTTAAGTCTGAAATGAATTTCAGAAGTCTCTTCAGGCATCTTTTATTACAACCCACATTCATATTTCAGTAGAGTGACTACAGGGGAATCACTAATTTTTTATCTAAACTATGACGTTTTGGTAAATATTATATAACCAACTATAAATCCACAAGTCTCAAATACTAAAGAGTCAGTAATTACATGATGAGAAACAGCTTGATTATGGGAAAGGAAAGGCAGGCTGTCAACAAACAAAACCTGTTTCTTATTGCCAACCCATAACTAGATCGTGCATCCCAACAAATGAAAGAGTTTGTTTCTGTTGTTGCTGCTGTGTTTATTTTTAAGCATTCTACCCTCTTCCACTCCCACCTCCAAAATACTGAGTCAATTTAAACATTAGATGCGAACCACAACAGAAGAATCAGATGCACAAGGATAACAAGTAAAACACTATAGACTAACAAAAAAATTCTGTAGGTAATAACTAACAGAAGTTTAAAGTGTACTTTCCAATTCAACTTCAAATGCCTATCTTTCCCTGTGCAACACGTCGTGTCATTACCATTTATAAGAGGCAGGCAATGGGCCTCCACTTCCTCATTCCTGGATTATGACCACAGCAATGCTGCCAGTCTCTCTGATCCTTTGTTTTGGAAGCTTTCCCCATTTGCTGCTTCTGCCCTCCCTTTCAGCAGAAGGGAATGAACATGCTTATACCTGCCAGGTGTGAACTAAATGAACTTGAGGGTCCTTTGTAACCTGAAATTAAATGATTTAGTGAATAGCTGATAAGGTTAGCATAGAATAAATAATAGGAATAAATAGGACCTTAACCTCAAAGGTTTAAACAAAAAACTACTAAGTAAATGACATTTGTTTATTTGATTCCATGAAGTGAAATCACTTTCTCAAACGCACCTTCAGGCACTTCCACGTCTAATTTTTTTCCCTTTAACGCTCCTTCAGAAAGCATATAGGTATTCTCATCTTATTTTCCAAGAAGGTAAAATTACTTTCCCAAGGTGACATGACACATGAGTAGCTAAACCAAAGTCCATAGCTCACTTTGGTGTCCAGGGCTCTGTGTTCTTTCTGCTAAACCATACCGAATGAGGATGGTGCCAGTGAAAATGTTTCTAAAATTTTAGTTTAAAGCAGGCTCCTGTCTCTGTAGGATCTTTATCTCTCAAGGAAATTTTCACTAAACTCACCCTGAATTATAACTAACCCAACTACAAGGATGGGCATAGGTCAATGAGCATAGTTATGTGCCCAAGGTGTGACTAAGTATTTTAATCTAGAATCCAAATTTCCTCCTACAAACTTAATGATAAACACAGGATTTATCCACAAGAAAACACATCCTGGCTCACTGCCAACTTCAATGTTCCATTTTATTCACAATCATGGCCTGACAACTAGCTGACTGGGCTAGATGTCTTCTGCATTCTGCTGCTACCACTGGGTTGGTGTTCAGTTAATGCTAACTTTGGTAGCATGCCCATAAATTTGTATTTTGAAAAACTAAAAAAATTGCTTAAATTTGTCAACACATATCCGAGTATGTTTCAAATCGTAAATGAGGTTTGGATCACTTTTTTTTTTTTTTTTTTTTTTTTTTTGAGACGGAGTTTCATTCTTGTTACCCAGGCTGGAGTGCAATGGCGCGATCTCAGCTTACCGCAACCTCTGCCTCCTGAGTTCAGGCAATTCTCCTGCCTCAACCTCCTGAGTAGCTGGGATTACAGGCACACACCACCATGCCCAGCTAATGTTTTGTACTTTTAGTAGAGACGGGGTTTCACCATGTTGACCAGGATGGTCTCGATCTCTTGACTTCGTGATCCACCTGCCTCAGCCTCCCACAGTGCTGGGATTACAGGTGTGAGCCACCGTGCCCGGCTGGATCACTTTTTTAAAAGCCTGGTTGTATTTCACAAACCACCTCTTCAAAAGGCAGCCCCCAGGAGGTTGGAAGGGAGTTGAAGAAAGAGACATATAGCAAGCAGGCACAGAAGGAAATGCTGAGGAAGGCAGGGAGAGCAGGGGTACACTTGAAATTATGGCTTCTCTATTATCTATGTTTTCAAAATGACTTATGTTCTACATTGGTTTCTGGTAGGCATTTAGAAAGGAGAAAGGAAGAGTAACGGCAACAGACTTTCCAAAACCAACTCCCAAAAAGTAGCAAAACCATTATGAACACAAATCCTCTTTTAACAAATTAAATGCTAGCTTACATAGTATCAAATATAACCTCTCTTGAAAGGTCCAGGACATAGTTTAATTCTACTAATGAAGATACCTAGAAGTTTAAGAGGCCCAACCAATGCCATTAAAATGAAGTTTTGCCTACAACCTAATTTTAAAATTAAATTTCTGCCTCAATCTGGGACTGTCCATGATCATTACTAATCACCACAATGGAGGCAGTTTCAAAGTAGGCACAAAGTCACCAAGAATAACTGGTCATGATGACTGAGTCATGACCTAACCAGGCAGGCCAGCGCTCCCTCCCAGTCTACCCTGTTTACAGAAACCACAGGCGTGGACCTCTCTCCTCTAGTCTGTCTTTAAACTACTCAAATAGTGTTTCTCCTGGACTTTGCCAATTCTCTTGGGGAAGTGTTATGAAGGAATAACATAATTTTTAGAGTAAATGTAGGGATCTGAAGAGAAATGTGGTGTGCCACTCCAAAGAAGCAGAGATAAAATATAAAACTGATTGTTATCCTTACATTCATGGAGACTTGTAATGTTCCAGATAGAAAATGCCTTAATTGTTGGCAGTTAAATGGCTTACTGATTTCCAAGACTTCCTGTCTTTTGATGGTTGGTAGTTGGCACATCTGGAAAATGAAGGGGTCTTTCAAAAATATTGCTAGGAAGATGACCTACTTTCACTCTCTCTCTAGACAGGTTCACATCACCAGATGATGCTGGATATGGCTCCACTCCAAGGAAAACAACCTTTTCTTGGTCTTTCAATGGCTGTTTAAGAGTATACAACAAGTGCTTTCTATACACTGCAAACTTGTTAGACAGACAGGTTCTCTGTCAATCCCACTCTATAGTGTGTGTACTTCTGTGTGGTACACATCCCCACCTTTTCCCATAACCGACTCCCACACTGTTAAATGTTTCTCAGATATTCTCTTGCAAGAGATTGATTTTCTTTTCCACTATGGATCTGCTTAAAAATGCATCCTCCAAAAGGGACAAATAAGTGCCTCATTTTCCTTAACTCTTGTTTGATTTCAGGTAGTTATCGTCATTCATTGAGGGCTTAGAATATTGATTATTCTGCAGAGTCCTCATCTGAGGTACAAGCGGGAGACACTTGGAAGGTGTAAAGATGCTACTCACTTCCCTAATGCCCTAATGCATTGATCCACCTTCCCTTTCTCTGCAGTTTGCTGATGAGAGCTGTTTAGTTCATTTACTAAGTTCTTATTTTTCCACAATAAAATGAAGAAAAAAAACTGAGATTAAAAATTGTACAAAAACATTACAGAAAAAAAAGAAATCATTTTGTAGATAAACTTCATGTGTGGTGTTGAAAGTTAAGGTCCACAAATCAAAATGCAGTCATTTCTACAGAGCTAGGCTTTTTCACTGCACTCCCAGTGAATCATGCTGTGGTTAGTTGAAAGTGCTGTTCACATAATAAATTAACCACCTCATTTCCTTCATCACCAAAATATACATAGCACCCCCATACAGATTTGTTTTAATAAAAGTAATAAAGCAAGCCCAGAGGTTATGGCTGTTATGACATAATCACACCTCTGAGATTTAAAAACACTCACTTGCACATCATGCCTCAAAAAGTCTTTGCAAGTCCCCCTCCAACAAAATCTAACTGTGCTCATACCCTCTGGCCCCATGTATTCCAAATAAATAATGAAACAAAAGCCTTGTATATATCAGAAAATCCTACCTTTCAATTATGCATTTGAAAAGAATATATACATTTTAATAATACAGTACAATAAACAGCTTGGGTGCCCTGATCTAGATTATTAAAGAAAATACATCAGCAGAGTTAAAAGTACACTAAGAAGGCAGCCAGTAACTAGCCTACTGTCTCACCCAAAAACAGATTTTTTAAGGTTGGTTGTTCAAAATGACAAACAACATACGTATTTCTGTAGACTGAAAAACAATTTTCATTCTACACAAATCTAGAATAAGTAACTTTTCTTACCTGGTAATTATATTTAATTATTGAGAGTAACCCAGGGGAAAAATATCTCCTGTCAATATAATTTTCCCTCACTACAGACTTTTACCGTTAGAATTCCTTTCCATGATCACCAGAAAGAAAGACACTATAACACAACTGTCTACAGCATAAGACAGATTGGGTGGAGAACTTTACCATGAGTGAACCCATACCGTAATTCAATGAGGCCAGCCTTCCTGTCTCTGTACCACATTATAATCACTTTGCAGGCAGAGTTCATTTCTCACCTCAACTCTTACACCTCAGTCCTTCCTGCAGGATCATGCATTTAGTGCATATTGTCCCTATGATAATGATGTCTTCCCCTTAAATTTAAAATGTAAGATAATTTTACAAGCAATTACATTTCCCTGTGCTATTTTTAAAGATCACGATCAACACTCATATATAAAGGAATGAGTTAATCAACATTCCCCAAAAATAGCAAGTATCAGATATTCAGGACAGAGTTTTGAAATTCTCAGTAGTAGCCCCCCAACACCCAGTGCTTATACATTTTATTTCTCTTCTCAATTGCTATAATTACCTAGCACAATCTTATATCTGGGTTGTCAACATTTTTTCTAATGTGAACATTATTACACGATTTTTTCCCTGAGTAAAGTTAAAAATTACATCCAAGATTCTTAGTGTGCCAAACAGTTATCCATACATAGTTATATCCCAAAATTTGGCAAAACAGTAATACCTATATGAACACCAGGATTAAACATTTTTGGAGTTATCATATTCCACTGTTTTCAGTCTACAAATCACGCATCCACATACAACCAATATCACATTTAACCAGTATGCTAAAAACTCCCTTAGGGCTCTATATCAAACAAAGATAAAATTACTAAGAACTTCCATAACTTACATTTTAATGGATAATTTCACTTTAAAGGAAAAATTCTATTCCAGTGAATACCATCACAACAAAGATTTTTCTTGGATAAAGATATTACACTTTACATTCTAAGTCCTAATTGCTGATTTAGTCATAATCAAAGAACATTCTTCTTCAAGTGCTACCTCTGATCTGTCCTGGTACGGATTATTTCCACAGAGAACAGAATATGCATTGCGGAAGAGGATAAAGAAATGAAGAGATGTGTGCTAAATTAAAGAAGTCTAGTTCTTTCATCCATAGCACTCCTCCTTCACTTTCTTAGCCATTCTCAGTTAAACTACATGGCTGTACTAATACTTGCTGGCACTAAATTATCAAACACCTTTCAAGCAAGTGCTCACATACAGAACTCCCACAGAAAGATCCAAGTCAAAAGAGAGCAGAAAGGAGATGAGGTGTGCAAGATAGCTCTCTCCTATCCTATTAGGTTTCAAGAACCTTTTACTTGCCAATTTACAATAGAAAAATGATGTTCTAAGGCATCTTTTGAAAACACATTTCATGTCCTCAGATCATTGGTTAAATGGCAAATATAGTAAAGAAATAACAGTCTTTGTAAAGGGTCAATTAGTAAGGAGCTATGTCACCTCCATACACTGAATTACACAAAGCATTCTATCACAAAGAAGGGAAAGAATGTGGCATTGGTTATTCTGGTCACTACCTCAGCTTTGAGACAGATTATTTTGAATATGTTAACAAGGCCTTCACAAGGCCAGCCATTCGTTATAAACTAAATCCAAGAGCTTGAAATTCACACAGAGAAAAAACACTGAGACACAAACTTGGAGACTGGATTGGTGTTCCAGATCACGGAATGTGTAAATGAGACAGAATATTTTCGAGTAACTGAAGTCAGAACATTAAAGCTCTAAAAATGTATACAAAAGTATAAAAAGTAAGTTGTATGTCAAATACAACCTCATAAAGAAAAAAAAAGGCTATTTATAAAATAATAAAGTGGTTTTACCAACATCTTTAAACATTTGTCATAACTATTCTCAATTGAGTATCAATACTCTGTTAAAAAGAAACGGTCATGGTTGAGATTGTACACACATACATGCACATACACACAGTCATCCCTTGGTTTCCATGGGGGATTTTTTTTCAGGACTCCCTGCAGATACTCAAATCCATAGGTACTCAAGGCCCTGATATAAAATGGTGTAGTATTTGCATACACACACACACACACACACACACACACACACAATATGACAGTCAAAATTCTAATGGAAAATGATCTAGACTGAAAGAATACACCACGGTCCCTGTCTGGACAAAATAAAACAAATTCTTACCTTGAACATAAAGGACTTAACACTTTTAAGGATCAAAAGTATAAGACTGGAAGAAAACTAGAAAGGAAAACAATGATTTTCAACATATTTTCTTAAAAGGAGTTTAGTTTTAAAAATACTAGTTAACAGTTCAGGTTTAAAATTTTAAGTGAAAGGCTACACTTTTTAATGTAGCCTTGATTTTAACAAGATTTCCAGGTTTTCTGAATGCACGTTACAGTGCATTACATTACAGTGCATTCAGAACACCTGGATCTAAGAAGCATTCGTGACCAGGCTACGCTTTCTTGATTTTTAAATGATCAATAATCATTTTTAAATTAAACACAAAAGACACATTTTCAGTTCCGATCCCACTTCAACAAAAATTTGAAATGAGAGTCTACAAAATTTTATGATGCATTTATAATAAAGTTTAAAAATAAATGGTCAACTATACTGATAATCTACCATGTATTCATTCAGAAACTTATTGAATATCTACCAAGTGCCAGGTCCTGGGAGCTGTAGATACAAGAGGTGGAAACACCCTGCCCTCACAGAAGAGTTTTCCTTGCATTAGAAGAGAAATACAGTAAGCAAATAAATACTGGATTTCAGACACTTAAACCCCAGCTGTTCTTGTGTGTGTGTTGCGGGGGGCATCTAGGGGGGAGCAGGTTCCTGCTTCACAGAGAAAATGAGAAATGTGGGGAACGACTCCTCATAGTCCTGCTATCTTCCATCTCTTCCCAGGCACCTACTGCCCCATAGAAGTCTCTCTCTGGAGCTCTTCTCCATTTTCTTCCCTTAGGCTATTCCTAGAGGCATCCTGTGGGATGCCATCTCTTCAGGCAACAAGCTGCCTCCGTTTCCAGCATATTCAACTTCTCACTCTCTACTTCTATCTCCTCCCAGTGACATTCAACATGTTCAAATCCTGACCTCCTTAAATAACTCTCTTCCTTAAAGGTTTGTATACACTTGTCTCATAAATGCTTACCCTTCATTCAGTCCTGGATTTACTTCTTTATGACTTCTGCCTCCACCACTCAGTGAAATTATTTTTATGGTCACCATCAACATTTTAAAATTAAACACAAAAGACACATTTTCAGTTTTGTTCCTATTTCATCTTAGAAGTGTTTTACAATACTGATTCTTGCTTCTTCAAACTCACCCTTAGATACTGGCATGTCCTAATTTTCCTTCTACATTACGTACATTGCAATGTGCATTCAAAACACCTGGAAATCTTGTTAAAATCAGATTCTGATTCAACAGGCCTGGGGTAGGGCCCAAGAGACTTTGAGCAGGGTCTCTTGTTAATCAAAACAGACCAGCAGCACAGTTATCACCTGAGTGCTTACTAGAAACAGTCTCATTGCTGAACACAGATTAACTGAATCAGAATTTGCATTTTTAACAAGACCTCAAAGGGATTTCATATGCACAGTCAAGTTTGAGGAAAATTAGAGACCAGTGGTTCTCAAACCTAAGTCAATAAAACATAGATTACAGGGCCCAATCCCCCAGAATTTCAGATCCTACAGGTCTAGGAAGGAAGTGAAACAATAAGCATTTCTGGCAAATTGTCAGATGATATTGATGCTGCTACTCTAGTGACTTTATTTTGAGAACTACTGATTGTCTGCCCTGGCTGTACATTTGAATCACATGGGAATTTTAAGAAGCTTGTTGGCATGTAGGGCTCACCCCCAGACCAATTAAACTACAATCTCTGGGGATATAGCCTAGGCATTTTTAAAAGCTCCCCTGCTTATAATTTTAAGGTTTCTAATTTAAATAATTTAAGAGTGAGGGGAGGGGGCAGTGGCGAAAAGAAAATAGTATATGATGAATCATTATAACATATGATATCATAATTCCTTAAATATCTGCTCTACCCAACTCTGCCCTGTATACAAGCACTAGAAATCTACAGGTTTGTCGTAGGCCACATTGTCTAAAATGACCATGGGGGAAAATAATTAATTCTTAAAATTCACAGAAGAAAACCCCACATTTCTAAGATATTTTTAAAGATAGTGTCAAAACTGGGCCTTACAGGGCATTTGACTTCGTACAACATTAGGGGCTTGACAACAATTTCTAAGAATATTATGAAGGGAAAGGTAACCTGTAATATTAAATTTATTTTTAAATTTTCACTAGAAATGAAAATAGCTTACTTTGATTATATAATTTCTCATTGTAAAATGCACACGTACGTACACATACATCTGTGTATAAGGAAGACACTAAAACTAACTGAAAGCCAAAGTTCCTGAGTTAAAACATCTTTAGCATTTGACCAAGCTTTCCTGCATCTTTTAAAAAAAATTATGGAATATTTAACAAAAGTTACAGAGTGTAAGAGACACCAACATGTTTAAGAAATATTATAAATATAATTGAAACTCCTGGTATGCCTCTCCCAGTTCCCATTTTTCTCATTCCATGCCCCATTCAAAGTAACTATCATCTTAAATTCTGTGCTTATTTTTACATACTATATATACATATTCATAAATACTATAGATTATATTCATATTTTAAAATTTTATATCAGTCCCATAATACTGTGCATATTCTACAACTTTCTCTCTTAACATTACATCTTATGAGGTTTATTCATGTTAATCTAGTAGCATTAATTGGGCCATTTTCACTAATATATATATATATATACACACGCACACTCTTTTAGTCTTGACTTTACTAGTTCATTTTTCCAGTTTCCAGATGATGAACACAGTATTTCCAAATTTTCACTACTATAAATATTGCTTCAGTGAACTTTTTTTTTTTTTGAGACAGGGTCTCACTCTGTTGCCCCGCTGGAGTGCAATGGCATAATCACAACTCACTGCAACTTTGATTTTCCAGGCTCAATTGATCCTTTCAACTCAGCCTCCCCAGTAGCTGGGACTACCGGTGTGCACCATTATGCTCAGCTAATTGTTTTTTGTTTATTTGTTTGTTTGTTTTGTGTGTGTAGAGATGAGGTCTCACTATGTTACTTAGGCTGGTCTCAAACTCCTGGGCTGAAGCAATCCTTTTGGCCTCCCAAAGTGTCGGGATTACAGGTGTGAGCCACCATGCCCAGTCTCCACAAGCTTCTTGTGCATGTCTTCTTATGTTCATTTTAGAGAATTTTTCTAAGCTACGTATATTTTGCAACAGAATTGCTGAGGATTGAATTCCCATCTCCAACTTGGTTAACTTCCAATGCTCTCCAAAGTGGTGGTACCAATTCATACTCCTAGAAATAATGTACAAGATTCCAAGTGTTTCACATGCTTGCTAACATCTGAATTATCAGACTAATTTTTGACGGCCTAAAGGGTTGATGGTTTTAGTTTGCATTTCCTCCATTCATAGTGAGAATTTTTTTCATATCTTTATTATTCTTTTGTATCTCCTCTTCTGTGAATTGCCTGTTCATAGCCTTTGGTCTATTTTTTCTCCTGAATTCTTTGTCTTTTCATCTCTTGATTTGCCTATTCTGAGACCTTTACATATTCTGTATTATTTACACTTTATGTGTTGTAAATACCTCCTCCCTGTCTGTGGATTTTCTTTTTTTTTTTCCCCATTTATTTATTTTATTGCATTTTAGGTTTTGGGGTACATGTGAAGAACATGCAAAATTGTTGCACAGGTACATATGTGGCAGTGTGATTTGCGGCCTTCCTACCCTTCACCTACATCTGGCATCTCTCCCCTTGCTATCTCTCCCCAGCTCCCCAACACCCACCATCCCTCCCCTATTTCCCCCCAACTGACCCCAGTGTGTAGTGCTCCCCTCCCTGTGTCCATGTGTTCTCATTGTTCAACACCCGCCTATGAGTGAGAACATGTGGTGTTTGATCTTCTGCTCTTCTGTCAGTTTGCTGAGAATGACGGTTTCCAGGTTAATCCATGTCCCTACAAAGGATCCAAACTCATCGTTTTTGATGGCTGCATAATATTCCATGGTGTATATGTGCCACATTTTCCCTATCCAGTCTATCGTCGATGGGCATTTGGGTTGGTTCCAGGTCTTTGCTATTGTAAACAGTGCTGAATGAACATTCGTGTGCACGTGTCCTTATAGTAGAACGATTTGTAATCCTTTGGATATATACCCAGTAATGGGATTGCTGGGTCAAATGGAATTTCTATTTCTAGGTCCTTGAGGAATCGCCACACTGTCTTCCACAATGGTTGAACTAATTTACACTCCCACCAACTGTGTAAAAGTGTTCCTATTTCTCCACATCCTCTCTAGCACCTGTTGTCTCCAGATTTTTTAATGATCACCATTCTCACTGGCGTGAGATGGTATCTCAATGTTGTTTTGATTTGCATTTCTCTGATGACCAGTGATGATGAGCATTTTTTCATATGTTTGTTGGCCTCATGTATGTCTTCTTTTGTAAAGTGTCTGTTCATATCCTTTGCCCACTTTTGAATGGGCTTGTTAGTTTTTTTCTTGTAAATCTGTTTTAGTTCTTTGTAAATTCTGGATACCAGCCCTTTGTCAGACGGGTAAACTGCAAAAATTTTTTCCCATTCTGTTGCTTGCCGATTCGCTCTAATGACTGTTTCTTTTGCTGTGCAGAAGCTGTGGAGTTTGATTAGGACGCATTTGTCTATTTTGGCTTTTGTTGTCAATGCTTTTGGTGTTTTGGTCATGAAGTTGTTGCCTACACCTATGTCCTGAATGGTTTTGCCTAGATTTTCTTCTAGGGTTTTTATGGTGTTAGGTCTTATGTTTAAGTCTTTAATCCATCTGGAGTTAATTTTAGTGTAAGGTGTCAGGAAGGGGTCCAGTATCTGCTTTCTGCACATGGCTAGCCAGCTTTCCCAACACCATTTATTGAACAGGGAATCCTTTCCCCATTGCTTGTTTTTGTCTCGTTTGTCAAAGATCGGATGGTTGTAGATATGTTGTGTTGCCTCCGAGACCTCTGTTCTGTTCCATTGGTCTATATCTCTGTTTTGGTACCAGTACCATGCTGTTTTGATTACTGTAGCCTTGTAGCATAGTTTGAAGTCCGGTAGTGTGATGCCTCCCGCTTTGTTCTTTTTGCTTAGAATTGACTTGGCTATGCGGGCTCTCTTTTGGTTCCATATGAAGTTTAAGGTGGTTTTTTCCAGTTCTGCGAAGAAGGTCATTGGTAGCTTGATGGGGATAGCATTGAATCTGTAAATTACTTTGGGCAGTATGGCCATTTTCACGATATTGATTCTTTCTAACCATGAACATGGAATGTTTCTCCATCTGTTTGTATCCTCTCTTATTTCGTTGAGCAGTGGCTTGTAGTTCTCCTTGAAGAGGTTCTTTACGTTCCTTGTTAGTTGTATTCCTAGGTATTTTATTCTCTTTGTGGCAATTGTGAATGGAAGTTTGTTCTTGATTTGGCTCTCTTTAAGTCTGTTATTGGTGTATAGGAATGCATGTGATTTTTGCACACTGATTTTGTATCCTGAAACTTTGCTGAACTTGCTTATCAGTTTCAGGAGGTTTGAGGCTGAGACAATGGGGTCTTCTAGATATACAATCATGTCGTCTGCAAATAGAGACAATTTGACTTCCTCCTTTCCTATTTGAATACCCTTTATTTCTTTTTCTTGCCTGACTGCTCTGGGTAGAACTTCTAATACTATATTGAATAGCAGTGGTGAGAGAGGGCATCCTTGTCTGGTGCCACATTTCAAGGGGAATGCTTCCAGTTTTTGCCCATTCAGTATGATATTGGCTGTGGGTTTGTCATAAATAGCTTTTATTATTTTGAGATATGTTCCATCAATACCTAGCTTATATGAGGGTTTTTAGCATAAAGGGCTGTTGAATTTTGTCAAAGGCCTTCTCTGTATCAATTGAGATAATCATGTGATTTTTGTCTTTGGTTCTGTTTATGTGGTGAATTACGTTTATAGACTTGTGTATGTTGAACCAGGCTTGCATCCCTGGGATGAATCCTACTTGATCGTAGTGGATAAGCTTTTTGATGTGCCGTTGCAATCGTCTTGCCAGTATTTTGTTGAAGATTTTTGTGTCTGTGTTCATCATGGATATTGGCCTGAAGTTTTCTTTTCTTGTTGAGTCTCTGCCAGGTTTTGGTATCAGGATGATGTTGGTTTCATAAAATGATTTGAGAAGGATTCCCTCTTTTTGGATTGTTTGGAATAGTTTCAGAAGGAATGGTACCAGCTCCTCTTTGTGTGTCTGGTAGAATTCGGCTGTGAACCCGTCTGGACCTGGGCTCTTTTTGGGTGGTAGGTTCTTAATTGCTGCCTCAACTTCAGACCTTGTTATGGGTCTGTTCAGGGTTTCGGCTTCTTCCTGGTTTAGGCTTGGGAGGAGGCAAGTGTCCAGGAATTTATGCATTTCTTCCAGGTTTACTAGTTTATGTGCATAGAGTTGTTTGTAGTAATCTCTGATGATGGTTTGAATTTCTGTGGAATCTGTGATGATATCCCCTTTACCATTTTTATTGCATTAATTTGGTTATTCTCTCTTTTCTTTTATTGCTTTAAAGTCTATTTTATCAGAGATGAGAATTGCAATTCCTGCTTTTTTTTTGCTCTCTATTTGCTTGGTCAATCTTCCTCCATCCCTTTATTTTGAGACTTTGTGTATCCTTGCATGTGAGATGGGTTTCCTGGATACAGCACACCGATGGGTTTTGGCTTTTTATCCAATTTGCCAGTCTGTGTCTTTTGATTAGGGCATTTAGTCCATTTACATTTAGGGTTAATATTGTTATGTGTGAATTTGATACTGCCATTTTGGTGCTAGCTGGCTGTTTTGCCCATTAGTTGATGCAGATTCTTCATTGTGTTGATGCTCTTTACCATTTGGCGTGTTTTTTGAGTGGTTGGTACTGTTTGTTCCTTTATATGTGTAGAGCCTCTTTCAGGAGCTCTTGTAAAGCTGGCCTGGTGGTGATGAAATCTCTGAGTACTTGCTTGTTCGCAATGGATTTTATTTTTCCTTCGCTTATGAAGCTTAGTTTGGCTGGATATGAGATTCTGTGTTAAAAGTTCTTTTCTTTAAGGATGTTGAATATTGCCCCCCACTCTCTTCTGGCTTGTAGGGTTTCTGCTTCGATATCTGCTGTGAGTCTGATGGGCTGTGAGTCTGATATCCCCTTTATCGTTTTTTATTGCATCAATTTGGTTATTCTCTCTTTTCTTTTTTATTAATCTGGCTAGTGGTCTGTCTATTTTGTTGATCTTTTCAAAAAACCAGCTCCTGGATTTATTGATTTTTTGAAGGGTTTTTTGTGTCTCTATCTCCTTTAGTTCTGCTCTGATCTTAGCTATTTCTTGTCTTCTGCTAGACTTTGAGTTTTTTTGATCTTGCTCCTCTAGCTCTTTCAGTTTTGACGATAGGGTGTCAATTTTTGATCTCTCCTTGCTTCTCATGTGGCACTTATTGCTATATATTTTCCTCTAGAGACTGCTTTAAATGTGTCCCAGAGATTCTGGTATGTTGTGTCTTCGTTCTCGTTGGTTTCGAAGAACATCTTTATTTCTGTCTTCATTTCATTGTTTATCCAGTCAACATTCAAGAGCAAGTTGTTCAGTTTCCATGAAGCTGTGCAGTTCTCGGTTAGTTTTTGAATTCTGAGTTCTAACTTGATTGCACTGTGGTCTGAGAGACTGTTTGTTACGATTTCCATTCTTTTGCATTTGCTGAGGAGTGATTTACTCCCAATTTTGTGGTCAATTTTAGAGTAGGTGTGATGTGGTGCTGAGAAGAATGTATATTCTGTGGATTTGGGATGGAGAGTTCTGTAAATGTCTATTAGGTGTGCTTGGTCCAGGTCTGAGTTCAAGTCCTGGATATCCTTGTTAATTTTCTGTCTGGTTGATCTGTCTAATGTTGACAATGGGGTGTTAAAGTCTCCCACTATTATTGTGTGGGAGTCTAAGTCTCTTTGTAAGTCATTAAGAACTTGCCTTATGTATCTGGGTGCTCCTGTATTGGGTGCGTATATATTTAGGATCGTTAGCTCTTCTTGTTGCATTGATCCTTTTACCATTATGTAATGTCCCTCTTCGTCTCTTATGATCTTTGTTGCTTTAAAGTCTAATTTATCAGAGATGAGAATTGCAACTCCTGCTTTTTTTTGCTCTCCATTTGCTTGGTAGATCTTCCTCCATCCGTTTATTTTGAGCCTTTGCGTATCCTTGCACGTGAGATGGGTTTCCTGGATACAGCACACCGAAGGGTTTTGTCTTTTTATCCAATTTGCCAGTCTGTGTCTTTTGATTGGGGCATTTAGTCCATTTACATTTAGGGTTAATATTGTTATGTGTGAATTCGATACTGCCATTTTGGTGCTAGCTAGGTGTTTTGCCATTTAGTTGAGCTGGTACTTGTCGTTCCTTTATATGTGTAGAGCCTCTTTCAGGAGCTCTTGTAGAGCTGGCCTGGTGGTGATGAAATCTCTGAGTACTTGCTTGTTCCCAAAGGATTTTATTTTTCCTTCACTTATGAAGCTTAGTTTGGCTGGATAGGAGATTCTGGGTTGAAAGTTTTTTTCTTTAAGGATGTTGAATATTGGCCCCCACTCTCTTCTGGCTTGTAGGGTTTCTGCTGAGAGATCTGCTGTGAGTCTGATGGGCTTCCCTTTATGGGTAGCCCGACCCTTCTCTGTGGCTGCCCTTAGCATTTTCTCCTTCATTTCAACCCTGGTGAATCTGACGATTATGTGCCTTGGGGATGCTCTTCTTGATGACTATCTTTGTGGTGTTCTCTGTATTTCCTGGACTTGAATGTTTGCCTGCCTTGCTAGGTTGGGGAAGTTTTTCTGGATAATATCCTGAGGAGTATTTTCCAGCTTGGATTCATTCTCTTCATCACATTCAGGTTCGCCTATCAAACGTAGATTAGATCTTTTCACATAGTCCCACATTTCTTGGAGACTTTGTTCATTCCTTTTTACCCTTTTTTCTCCAGTCTTGCCTTCCCGTTTTATTTCATTGAGTTGATCTTCGACCTCTGATATCCTTTCTTCTGCTTGGTCAATTCGGCTGTTGATACTTGTGCATGCTTCAGGAAGTTCTCCTGTTGCGTTTTTCAGCTCCATCAATTCACTTATATTCCTTTCTATTTTGTCCATTCTCGTTAGCATTTCGTCAAATCTTTTTTCAAGGTACTTAGTTTCTTTGCATTTGCTTAGAACATGTTCTTTAAGTTCACAGAAGTTTCTTACTACCCACCTTCTGAAGTCTGATTCTGTCATTTCATCACACTCGTTCTCCCTCCAACCTTCTTCCCTTGCTGGTGAGGAGTTGTGATCCCTTGTAGGAGGAGAGGTGTTCTGGTTTCGGGTGTTTTCATCCTTTTTGTGCTGGTTTCTTCCCATCTTTAAGGATTTATCCACCTGTCGACTTTGTAGTTGCTGTTTTTCAGATTGGGTCTCAAATCTTTCAGATTGACATTCTGTTAGTTGATGATGAGGTTATTTCTGTTTCTTGGTTTTCCTTCTGACAGTCTGGCCCCTCTGCTGTAGGTCTGCTGAGGTTCACTCCAGGCCCTGCTTGCCTGGGGTTCACCTGCAGCAGCTGCTTAACAGTAAGGGTTGTTACCAGTTTTCTTCTTCTGCTATCTTTGTCCCAGAAGGATACCCGCCTATTGTCAATCTGAGCTCTCCTCTATGAGGTGTCTCTTTGGATATACAGGGGTCAGGGAGCTGCTTGAGGAGACGGTCTCTTCTTTATAGGCACTCAAATGGTGAGCTGTGAACTCTGTTGTTGTTCATTCAGAGCTGCTGAGCAGGTACGTTTAGCTCTGCTGCAGCAGAACTCATAAACTGCTTTTTGTTCCCAGGTGCTCTGTCCCAGGAATCTAGGGCGTTATTTATGAGTTTCCGTTATGCTGCCGCCTTTTTTTTTTTTTTTTTCCTTCAGACCTGCCCTGCCCAGCAAGGAGGCAGCCTAGTCACTGTCGGCCTAGAGAGGCTTTGCTGAGCTGCTGTGGGCTCCGCCCCACTGCCGAGTGAACTTCCCTGCAGTCCTGTTTATATGGGTGTAGTTAGAACTGCTTTGGTGATGGTGGCCCGCCTCTATTGAGGCGGAGTCTCTCTGCTGTGGCGGGTAGCCTTGGCAACGGCGGGCTGCCTCAGCAATGGCGGGTTGCCTTGGCAACGGCGGGCTGCCTCAGCATTGGCTGACTACCTCCGTCCTGGCGGGCTGCCTCGGTAATGGCGGACGCCCCTCCCCCACAGAGCTGGACCGTCCCTGGTTCAGCTGCGCTTGCTGTGAAAGTCTCAATCCAGAGTTTCTGGTTGCTGTTCTTTTGTGGGGGTGGGACCAGCCGAGCCTGATCGCCTGGCTCCCTGCCTCAGCTCCTTTTTTAAGTTGGTGTTCCAGTGGCCTGCTGAAGAGGCGCCGGGGTCTGTTTGTTTTCCCCTGCGGCCACTCACTGTGCTGGCTTAAACGGCGGCACTGAGGTTTGTGGCGCTTTTCTTTTTTTTTTTGCCCTGGAATCTACTGTCCTGGTTCTCTGCTCAGTCCCCTTTTTAAACAGACGAATGGGCGACTTCCCGTGGCTCCAATCACCAGCCAAAAGGGCACCCGGATTGGTGTATTTTGTACGGAGAAACGGAAAACCAGAGAACCGCTGCTCCGGGGCGCCGACAAAGCAGCCGCGCAGGGCAAAGCAGTGGCACCGACCAAAACAGCCGCGCTGGCCACCGTGGAGCTCCTCTGCCTGGGAATTTCCTAGTCTGTGGGCAATAAAAATGCAGCGTCCACTCACCCTCTGCGCATTCACTGGGAGCTGCAATCCTGAGCTGTTCCTAAACGGCCATCTTGGATCCTCCTCCAGATTTTCTATATACTGTTTTCTGACTAAGAGATGTTTTAGATTCTGATGCAGTAGAATTTACTAATCTTTTCCTTTATGATTGTATTTTTAATGTCATATATAATTTTTTAAATGACCATATACTTAGTTTCAAACACTGAAAATACCTTAAAGCCTTAGAAATTCTGATTTTTGTGCTAACATATGAAAACTAGAAAGTGAACTTGAAACTGAATCTAGTTTCACTGCCAAGGTCAATGACATACACAGAGTAAGCAAACAAAAGATAAAGGAAATTAGATATGTCATTTTAATAATTTAAGGCATTACTGGTAAAAGGTTCTTCAAATCATGCTAACATTTCACATTTCTTTTAAAGATAAGTAATGGTGTTACACTAGGTTATGTGTATGTATATATGGCTTATTATATTGTTGGTGATTTCTAAGAACCTGAGAAAACTAAAGCTAGTATTTCAACATAGGAAGCATAATTCATCCTGAAGGGAAAAAAAAAAAAACCCAGAAAAAGGTATTTAAAATTTTGAAATTTAAGGAATAAATAGCAAATTCCAACACATGAATTGGGTTCTTACACCTAATCAAGCTCAATTACTTGTTTTCCTTCAGTTAGGTCTCTGCATTGTCACAAGTGAATGAAATATCTGAATTGCAAGGCTAAGTCTTAATTTCACTCATACTACCCTGTAAAGCAAAGATTCAGTACAGCCCATATCCCAGGACTCAGAGTCAAGGGACAAAATTGCAAAACCATTTTGGCAGAGAATTCACCTGTGTAAATAATGCCTCAGTTTTACAACAATTTCCTCTGTTTCACCTGTGTGTTTTCTCTACTTTAACATATTGCTTTTGTGTATGGGGCAAAAATCCAGACAAAAGTCACCTAAGTGACTGGGCATGGGACAGATTCTTTTCTGTATCCCCCTATACAATGATAATTAAGGAATTAAAATGTTATAAAAGATTTGAGCAAACACTATAGAACAGACAACTTTATTTAGAACTAAACTAAAACTCCATTTAATAATCTTCTACATGTTGACTATAAAACAGTTTAAGTTGTTTTTGACCTTTTTTGTTTGTTTTTACATAGAATTGATTCCACAGAGCAGGAGTGAAATAAAATGCAAATTCCCACCTTTGAGGTTTTACCGTGAAAAATTTCAGCTGGTAAGATGATTTTCTTTTTACAGTAACTACTCATTATCCACAATAATGAAGAATAAAGATGGCCTGGATATAGAATCCAATAAGAGTTCCAAAAACTTATTTTGGCCAACCATTTCATTCTCTATCATCATCAAATGATCTAACAGAGAGGCACAAAGGGAGGAAAGAGCACTGTTCTGAGTCTTTCCTACTTTACTGTGTGTGCTCATTACCAAATGGAGGTGTTAATGAGCATGAAAAGTATCTAAAACACAGTCCAAAGAAGAAATAAATAGAAAGTAGATCCAATGTGTTTAAGCTGTGCTTTCAGGATATGAGAAGGCCAAACTAAACCACCATTCCCCACGTCCCAGAGAACTCAACAGAGCCAACCCTGCATCATCCTGCTCTCACTCGGGAGTGTTTTCTTGGGAGTAACACCAAGCCACTTTCCAGCAAAGTCTTTAGGGGTCAGTTAGGGATATGTTGTCATTTGACCACACTGGCTGCCTCTCTCTCCAGAAATAATGACAGGCATGTTTTTAAAATCACCTCTCCTCATTTTCTAAGACAAGGATTGGAATGCTGCCTTTAGCATTTTAGCCATTATTAAACCAAAAGTATTTTAGTTTCTATTGAAATAATATTATAGCTTCTATTATTTCATCTATTTAACATTCTCTCTTTGAACAGCTTTCATTTTTTAAATCAGCAATGTTTGTCCATCTACTCATATCTTAAATCAAAATGAAAATAAGTATTAAATTTATACTGAAAGCATTTAGAAGTCCAGACTAAAAATAAACTCAGTCCAACTCTGGTTGTAAGGGAAATCTATGGTAATGACTATACATTTTACAACAAATTTTTCCTAATACATATTCACTACAGGAAGTTTGAAAAACAAAAAGTGGAAAAAAAATCACATCAACCAAAGAAAAAATATCAGTCACTTGTTTCGTTTTTTTTCTTCAATGTAAATGCATGCCTAGGTTTTTAAAACACAAATAGTTTTTATTCTGTATCAACAACTTTGTTGAAATTTAAAAGTATTACGTCAAGAGCAATTTCTCACATTATCAAAACTTCCTTGAAAGCCTAAGTTTTAAATGTTGCATATTTCAACTCACACCATAATTTTTAAAACTATTTTGCTATTATAGTTGCTTCGAATATTTTGCTATTACAGCAAGTAATAAGAACTGCTGTTAAGATCTGTATAACTTATCTCAAACAATAAGAACTGCTGTTAAGATCTGTATACCTAGACTACAAATAGTCTAGTTATTGACTATTTGCTAGAAATAGTAATTTAGTCTTCCACCAGCAGCGTATATAAATGTCCACCTCCCTGTATTCTTTTGACTGGCACAGACTTTTTCATCTTATTACAATTTTACTTAATTGTTAGGTTGAAATAATAATACCTTTTAAAATTTGGGTTTCTTTGATAGAAATATGTATTTCTTCTATGTAAATGGTATGTTGTGGCCATTTACATATTTTATGTAAATGTTTTATATAAACTGACTATAAATATACAGATCAACAAGAATAAAACAAAACCTTAATAATAAAATATGTAGTTATCATATATACATATACATTTGTGGCAAATAATTTTCCTAATTCATGACATGGCTTTAAAATTATATGTTAATAAATGACCCCAGCAAATCCACTCTGAGGTATATATCCAAGAGAAATGAAAACATACATAAAAACTTGAACAAAAATGTTGGCAGCAGCATTATTTATAATAGCTGAAAGATGGAAAAAATCCAAAAGCCTACCAACTGATGAATGAACAAAATCTCTCTCTCTCACACACATACACACAATGAAATACTACTTAGCCATGAAAAAGAATGAAGTACTGATAAATGCTGCAATGTAGACCACCTCTAAAATCACTGTAAGTGAAAGAAGTCAATCATAAAAACCCACATATTGTATGATTCCATGTATATGAAATATCTAGAGGAAAACAGATTAGTGTTGTCTAGGGCTGGTGAAGAAAGGGCAACAGGGAATAACTGCTAATGAACGAGTTTCTTTTTGGGGTGATGAAAATGTTCTATTTTGACAACTCTATGAATATACTTAAAAAATCATTGACTTATACATTGTAAATGAATGGATTGTATGATATGTACTGATATCTTAATAAAGCTGGGTTGTCTTTTTAAGAGATGGGTATCTCACTAGGTCATCCAGGCTGGAATGCAGCGGCTATGCACAAGCATGATCATTGCCCACTATAGCCTTAAACTCCTGGGCTCAAAGGATCTCCTGCCTCAGCCTCCTGAGTAGCTGGGGCCAGGTGTGTGTCACCACGCCTAGCTTCAAGCTGTTTTTAAAATGTATGTATTAATACAGGATGGTCTATTAAGACTCCTGCAAAAACAGCAAATTTGTCTCATTTAATTTTTAGAAAAGTTTGTAATACTGCATATTTATTGAAGCTATGTTGTTAGGTAACAGATTGCTCAGGGCAATTATATTTTTTTGGAAGACTGTTATTAATATGAAATATCTTTCTTTTTCCTATTTTATGATTTTGCCTTAAATTCTATTTTGTCTCATGTCAACATTGCTATGTCTGTCTTTTTCATTTATGTGGAATATTTTTATCCAAATCTTTAATATCGAGGTTTTTTTCTTTAGAAGTGTCTCTCGTATATATATAACTTAGAGCTCTTAAAGTCTGAGGTTCTATTAATAGGGGATTTAGACCATTCACCTTTAAATATCTATTCCTTATTCCTATATTTTCTTTTCTCTACCTTTGGATGAAATTATAAACCTGTTACATTTTACTGTCATGATTTATATTAAATACCTTATTTGTGGTTGTTCTTCATATGTTTCAGATTATATTTTTAATCAAATTCCAGAGTTAATTTGTATCTTAATTTTTAATCAAATTCTACGGTTAATTTGTATCTGAATATTTTTCCTGGAAAAGAATCTTAATACTTTTATCATTTCTTTTTCTCCTACTCTTCCATGTTGAATTGATCTGATCCAGACTTAAATATATAAAGATTAACATCAGAAATTTTAAAAACTATCAGGCTCAACTATACATTTTACTCTGTGTGTGTGTATTTTAAAGTACACCTCTGTTACCCATGTCATGTCTTTCCCTTCTTTGGCCTTGTCCCTGCTTTTTGGAAGGGAGTACTTCTATAAATTCTTTCAAAGAAGGTGTGAAACAATCAGAGAAGGTGAATAATTGCAGGTACAAAATTGTTTTTATTTTCCACTCACAGAGTTGATAATTTGCCTGATATAGAATGATGAGTTCAAAATGTTTTTTCCCGCAACTTCATTTATTTCTTTTTTACCAATAATAGGTCTGATGTCAATCTGATTCTTTCCTTTGTAGATAAATTATGTTTGCTCTCTGAATACTTAGTTCCTCTTTATCACATATTCTGAAATTTCATAAGCAGGCATTTAGTGTATGCCTTTTGTTATTCTTTACTTCTGTACTCACCAGGTGTTTTCAGAAGACTTGTCTGTCTTCAGTTTGGGAAATTTTCCTCTATTACTTCCGTGATTATGACTCCATACTACTTCAATTTTACATCAGATGAACACTGAAGTTTTAGAATGTCATCTGTATCATATGACTTTTTGTTCATGCTTTCCACCTTTTTCAGTTCAAAACTGCATTCTGAAGGAACTCAATCTTCCAACTCATTAATTTGCTTTTAGCTGTGTCCACTCTATTTTATCCAAGTATGCATTTTAATCCTAATTATATTCTTAAATTCTAAGATATATGATTGGTTTGAATTCATTTTAATATATATTTTCTTTTAAAATGCAATAATCTCTCTTTTCTCTCTACGAGTCTTATTTTTACTTATTTCAAAGTCACCACAGGTTTTCCTCAAATGTTCAATCATTCTTGGTAGTAAGATCATTTCAGAGTCCCTGTCTATCTATGTTTCTGTTTACTATTCCCCACCTCCAGTGATAAAGTGGGAAATGTGGGGCATCATGCCAGGGGTCATGCACATGGCAAGAATTTGTCTTTTCAGGATGAGGCTCCTTGGACTTCCTCACAATCAAAGGTCTCTGGAGGTATCTCCCAGCCTCTCTGGCCTATGTTAAGCTCAGTGCTTTAGCTTGGATTCTGAGTATATTGGCGGAGGAGGTTAGTACAGGCCTAGCTCCTCTATATGTATCTCCTTATCTAATATTTCAGACCCCCTCCCTACTATTTGAATTTGACTAGTTTGGCTCTACCTGGAATTGCACCTACCTCAAGAACACAGTGACACACAATGTGACTCCACCAGGTTTTTTTTCTCCATGGGTGTGATTCCTCATGCTTAGTATCTGTCAGAAATTCCTGAGATTTCCATCCACTAATGGGAGGGGCCCTTCTTGTCTTCCCATGCTGTTATCAATTTATTCAAATAAATATGGATTTATATAGGTATATATGTACATCTTTTCTGTCAACTCATGGAATTAGGACTTGTGAACATGCAAGTGATGATGGTAGGATAATTAAAGAATATCATCGGTTCAGCCTACCATATTGATCATATTCTCAGTTTCATTATTTGCTGAACAGTGCGTAGTCCTATGTTAATATGGCTATTTTTTTTTAATCTCATACTTGTATATCCAACTCTTATCTGATATCTTTCCTTGGATTTTTTTATAGGCATCTCAACCTTAACATTTCTAAAACTGAATTACTGATCTTAACCCACCAAACCTGCTCTACTCAAGCATCATTCACATATCAGAACCCCTGGAGCAAATTCTTCTTAATTCCTTTTCCCTCACTAATCACCAAGTAGTCCCTACAAAATAGACTTAACTTCTTTCCATCTTTACTGCCATTAACTCTGTCCAAGCACTATCATTTCTCACCTGGGCTAGTATAAGAGCCCCCTAGCTGTTCCTATTGCTTCTCTTCTTCCGAATTCACTCTTCCCAGAGCAGCCAGGGTCAATGCTTAAAAATATAAATCAGATTATGTCACCCACCCTTGCTTAAACTCTTCTATTACTTCTCACTGCTGTTAAAAATGAATTCCAAAGTCTTTCACATTAAATGTTATCTCTGAATCACAATCTGGAGGTTAGGTCTCCATTATTTGCTTAGAGATCTCTTTGAATAGCTCATTAGTCTGCCCACATTCCATAAACTTGAAATCTTCTCTTTATTCAACTACCTTGCCAAGATGCTCCATAACTTTATCTTGAATGAATATAATTCCTCTTCACTATAATGTCTATATCACAAAACTGTTATAGTTGTACTTTTTCTTTTTTGAGATGGAGTCTTGCTCTGTCACCCAGGCTAGAGTGCAGTGACGTGATCTTGGCTCATTACAACCTCTGCCTCCTGGGTTCAGGCAATTCTCCTGCTTCAGTCTTCCAAGTAGTTGGGACTACAGGTGCACGCCACCATACCTGGCTAATTTTTCCATTTTTAGTAGAGATGAGGTTTTGTCACGTTGGCCAGGCTGGTCGCAAACTCTTGATCGACCTCAAGTGATCCACCAGCCTAAGCCTCCCAAAGTGCTGGAATTACAGGTGTTAGCCACCGCGCCTAGCCAGTTGTACTCTTTAGATACCAGTCATTTCTGTCTACTTGTAGCTAGATCAGTCCCCTTAGAAACTATCTTTCTGAAATAAGTAAGTCCAGTTAGAGGTCTGAATGCCTTAGTCCAACTTGCTGTAAAATGCAAATATTCCCAGTTGAATCTCAATATATGACAGGTGAATGCAAGCTTTGCTATCATGTGATCTTAGGTAAAAGTCTTAAGTACTCCAGGACACAGCCTCTTTTTCTATCAAATGAGGGGGTAGGGATACATGAATCCTAAGGTCTCTTTTATATCTAGTAGTCACAGATTCCATGACATAATATATTTCTTTAGAAAACAGTGTGGCATAGTACTTATCATTCAAATCCCATAAAAATTATACAGAAGGAAATAATCTACTTCACATTTAACAACTTTCGACAAAGACGAAAATAATTAGACCCAAGCCTTCTGGAGACAACTTAAGCTCCATGTATCATTTTGTTATCACCATAAATTCACTCTGTCAAGGTTTAATGCTGTCTTGAATTGTCCGATGAACACAAATAACCTCAAGAATTAAAAATACAGTAACAACAAAAACAAATGCTAATATTACCTACCACTTCTCTAATCAGGCATAAGATCTACTTACCTACTGTGAACATCAAGTTCAATTCATGATATCACTATTGCAATCATTTTAGAACGCCACGAACTGCAGCCATGGAAGGTAACAAACTTAACCAACTGAACGGTTTTAGACTATTTTGGGTAATGACCAAAAACAAACAATCTCAAGCAGGAATGGAAAACACAGGAAAAAAACAAGGCACAGAAGGTACCAAAGACATCTCCTTGAAAGGTCAATTAAAATCAATAGTTCATAGTGGTTTACACAAAGAGCCAACATGTCCCCATAGCACCTCCACTTATATAATGTTGAAAGAAGAGGCTCTCTCTCCCAATTAGTTATCAGTTTCATATAGTGTTTTCATAGTCTTTAAATCTGACCATAGTCAATTCTAAGTCTTAATCAAAATCATTAACACCATAACAATAACAAAAATCATTCCCTCCTTCCCTAATAACTCAGAACTCCTAACTACCTTCCCACAAATTGTACAATCCTGAAAATGGGAATCTACTCCCACAGACACTTAATTACTATGCCAGGTTTGAGTGCTGCTCCTTGTATTGATGGATTTCATAAATTAAATGATCCACAATGCTTTACCTGATACATTCCAACTCCAATGTGCTTTGGCTCAATTTTCACTAGCTCAGCTAATGGATCTTGTACACGCCTTGCTATGGAAACTGAAAAAACAGAATCAGAAAACAAGTTTGACTTAATGTGAAAAGCAGTACCCAATAATTACTTATGTTAGTTCTTCACAATGTAATTACTTAATCCTGCTCCTCCTCATCATCCCCCCAAAAAAGACCAACAATTTAACTAAGTTTCAAAGTTCTCTTTTGTCCCGACACAAAAAGTAAATGCAAAATTTCATGATGATTTATGTCATCAGAACTACTAGGCATTCTTGAGCACAAATAGTCTGACAGGATTATAGATCTGGAAAAACAAATAAAATGTTTATTCCCTATACTTACATGTTTACCTATTCATTCTTTATATAAAGCATAATAAGATATCTCATGTTTCAGGGCAAGCAAAAGCTTGTTTTAAATAATTCTGCATTATTACAAATATATTTATATGTCAAATTTGTTTATTAGAACTAATCCCCATAAAATGAACAAATAATAGAATTATCTCCTTTTTAAAAGTTCCTTTTTTCTTTTTAGAGATAAGGTCTCACTCTGTTGCCCTGGAGAGAATGCATTGGTGCCATCACAGTTCACTGCAGCTTTGAATTCCTGGGCTCCAGCAATCCTCTCACCTCATCCTTCCAAAGTGTTGGGATTACAGGCATGAGCTACTGCACCCAGCAGAAACATATCTTCACGCAACCAGAGATCAAGTTACTTGGCTAATGAATATACTCAGGTGGCCTTGAATATGACTGCCAGATTGCCCTGGCAAGCGATCTCCTTTGCCCCAACTGCTTGTCTCTTACACACCATAGATCTAATTATATCCCTTTCTTGACCATTACAATCCATGCTCAAGAAACTTGAGAACTGACTTCAAATATTCCTTTAACTGTATCAAAATTTTACTTGATCATCATTTATTGTCACTTTTTTACCTAATATCAATAACAACTCGCATCTAATTTAGTTTATAAGATAGATTTAGCTATAAAAAAAAGATACCCATTACAACTCTTATGAATAGTTCTAAAGGCAGCCTCCCTCTCCAGTAGCATATTTACACTGAGTCCTTACATATAAACAGCTTCCATTTTCAAACCCATGAAAGCTAATCAGTGTTACCTTCTCATACAGGTTGGATGAAATATAAATTCATTAAGTGAAAATATTAAGACCATCAAAGAAAATCCTATGCCTGTTTCCATGCTCAGCTATTCAAGATCTGGAAACAAAAGCCATCTCTTGCAGGTGACTCTCAGATTTTCCAGTCACTGATTTGTACCACTTTTCTAATTAGACGTTAGATCTACTTATCTACTGTGAGCATCAAGGTCAATGTATGATCAAGTCTTTTTCATATCCTTTATTACTACATCTAACATATAGTGACAATGGCTCCTTTCAAAGCATGTTTAGAGAACACTGAGCTGGTGTCATACAATCTATTTCTCTCCCAGAAGAGATGGGGATTCCAAGGCCTCCATGTACACTTTTATTATTTAAAGAAATCAATCACAAACGGTTAGTTAGTGCAAGCACTGCAGGTGACAGGAGAAACACTTTCCTCTAATAACCACATTCATAATCACAGATTTAAAGTAGAGATATGCTTGAATTTCTCTAAAGCAAATATTATTTCTTTAGCCTAGCATTTAAATGTATAATGCAATAAGAATGATTTTCAACACATATATACATTGCCAAAATACTCTGAGTAAAAACAACAAAGCCCCCACAACAGTAAACCAAGTCAAGAATTTAAGAGTACAGTACAGGAATACCTCATTGTATTGCACTTCGTTTTATTGTGCTTCTCAGATACTACATATTTCTTACAAATTGGGAGGTCTGTGGCAACCCTGAGTTGAGCAAATCAACTGGCACCATTTTTCCAACAGCATGGGCACACTTCTGGTCATTGTGTCACATTTTGGTAACTCTCAGTAATATTCAAACTTTAATTATATTTGTTATGGTAATCAATGACCAATGATCTTAGGTATCACTATTGTAATTGTTTTAGAACACCACGAACCACACCTATGAGGTAATAAACTTAATAAATTATGTGTGTGTTCTGACTGCTCCACCAAGAGTGGAGCCTCTCCCTCTCCTGGGGCCTCCCTATTCCGAGACACAATGGTATTGCAATTAGGCCTATAAATAACCCTGCAATGGCCTCTAAGTGTTCAAGTAAAAGGGAGAGTGGCAGGTCTCTTACTTTAAATCAAAACTAGAAATAATTAAGCTTATTGAAAAGACATGTTGAAAGCTGAGACAGGCTGAAAGACAGGCCTCTTGGGCCAAACAGTAAACCAAGCTGTGAATGCAAAGGAGAGCTCTTTGAAGAAAATTAAAAGTGTGACTCCAGTGAACATACAAATGATAAGAAAGCAAAACAGCCTTTTGCTAATATGGAGAAAGTCTGAGTGATTAAACCAGCCACACATTCCCTTAAGCCAAAGTGTAATCCTGAGCAAGGACCTAACTCTCTTCAATTCTATGAAAGCTGAGAGAGGTGAGGAAACTGCAGAAGAAAAGTTTGAAGACAGCAAAGGCTGGTTTGTGAGGGTTAAGAAAAGAAGCCATCTTCGTAACATAAAAGTACAAGGTGAAACAGCAATTGCTGATGTAGAAGCTGCCTCAAGTTATCCAGAAGATCTAGTTAAGATCATAATGAAGGTGGGTACAATAAACAGCAGGTTGTCAATGTAAACAAAATAGTCTTCTATTGGAAGAAGACGCCATTTAGGACTTTCATAGCTAGAGAGGAGAAGTCAATGCCTGGCTTCAAGGATTCAAAAGACAGCCTGACTTCTTTTATTAGAGAGGAATGTAGATAGTGACTTTTAAGTTGAAATCAAGGCTCATTTACCATTCTGAAATGAGCTAAAGAATTGGGTTCTTAAGAATTATGCTAGATCTGTTCAGCCTGTGCTCTATCAATGGAACAACAAAGCCTGCATGATGGCACGTATGTTTACAGCATGGATTACTGAATATTTTAAGCTCACTATGGAGACCTACTGCCCAGAAAAAGATTCCTTTCAAAATATTAGTGCTCATTAACAATGTACCTGTCATCCGAGAGCTCTGATGGAGATGTACAAGGAGATTAATACTGTTTTCATGTCTGCTAACACAAAATCCACTCTTTATACCATGGGTTATAGAGTAATTTTGACTTTTAAGTCTTATTTTTTTTAAGAAATACATTTTGTAAAGCTATAGCTGCCACAGATGGTGATTTCTCTGAGGATCTGGGCAAAGTACGTTGAAAACCTTTTGAAAAGGATTTACCATTCTAGATGCTATTAATAACATTCACAACTCATGGCAGGAGGTCAAAATGTCAACATTAACTGGAATTTGGAGGAAGCCGATTTCAACTCTCATGGATGACTGAGGGATTCAACACTTTGGTGGAGAAAGTCACTACAGATGTGATGGAAACAGCAAGTAAACTAGAACCCGAAGTGGAGTCTAAGATGTGACTGAATTACTGTAATCTCATGACCAAACTTGACATAATGAGGAGCTGCTTTCTTAGGGATGAGCAAAGAAAGTTGCTTTTTGAGGTAAAATCTATTCCCGGTGAAGATGCTATGAACATTGCAGAAACGGCAAAAAATATCAAACATTACATAAACTTCATTAATAAAGCAGAATCAGGATTGGAGAGCATTGACTTCAATTTTGAATAAAGTTCTACAGTGGGTAAAATGTTATCAAAGAGCATCACATGCTACAGAGAAATCTTTTGTGAGAGGAGAGTCCACTGATGCAGCAGACTTCATTGTTGTCTCATTTTAAGAAATTGCCACCACATCTCAGCCTTCAGTAAGCGTAAGCCTTGTGGTCAGCAACCATCAACATCAAGGTGAGACCCTCCACCAGCAAGACTGTGAACTGCTAAGGGCTCAGATGATCATTACCATTTTTAACAATGTTTGCTAATTAAGGCATGTATACATTTTTTTGAGATATAATGCCATTAGATACTTAACACACTATAATGTAAACATAATTTTTGTATGTGCTGAGAAAACAAAAATGTCATGCAACATTTTTATAAGTCCTATGTCCAGGCTTTAGAGAGAGATGGTGCTATTTTCCTGCTGGCAAGATAATCAAGAATGAGTTACTTAGCAGACAGTAATAACGCAGAGCTCTAGGTTGAGAATGATCAGGCTGACAACAGATTCTTGAAAGGAAAAAGAAGTAGCTCAAGAAAAGGGAGTCTAATGAATTGCTGATAAAGATAATTAAGAGACAGGAAGAGTTATGGCCCAAAACTTAGGAAATGTCTACATTTTGAGACAGAGAAGAAAAGGAGGAAGTAGTGAAAGAAGCAGAGAATAAATAATGAAGGTAGCAAAGTAACAGAAGTCAAAAAGATTTCTAGAAAATGGTGAACATAGTTACATGTGCCCCGATTTTTATTCTCAGGTATATACTCAAGAGAAATGGAAACACATGTCCATGTAAAATCTTATTCATGAATTTTCATAGCACCTTATTCATAATAGCCAAAAATGTAAAAACAACCCAAATATCCATCAACTGATCAAAATGTGGTATATCCATACAATATAATGTTATTTGGCAATAAAAAGAAATGAAGTGCTGATACATGCGACAGCATGGTTGAATCTTGAAAACATCATGCCTAAGTGAAAGAAGCCAGTCACAAAGACCACGTATTGTATGATTTCATTCTTACAAACTGTCCAGAACAGGAAAATCCAAACAGAGAGAAAGCAGATTTGTGTTTGCCAGGAGTTTGGGTGGTGAGTGAGGACAGTAATGGAAGTGACTGCTAAGAGGTATGGATTTCTTTTACAGATGATGAAGTTATAAAACTAGATGGTGGTGATGGATGTGCAACTCTGACTATGCTAGAAAACATTAACTTGTACACTTTAAAAGGGTAAATTTTATGTTATGTAAATTATATCTCAATAAAGCTATTATTTTTTTTAAATGTAGTATGTCCAAATGTATGGCAAATACTATTTTGCCCACACATAACGACAATAGTTTGCTGTATCACTACTATGCACCATTGTTCAGAAAACTCTAGTTGATGCAACTTCACAAAAAGTGAAGACATAAATATTGAAATGACCTTATTTACATTATTACATTATTATATGTATTACATTATTACATTATTATATGATGATTGTCTACCTAGAAAACATAAGCAAGTCAAATGAAGAAATATCGGAACTAATAAGATTCTAATTAGTTGGGTAGTTTCAAGACACACAAACAAAAATTGATGCTTTTACCATATGCTATCAAACCAGTAACACAAAGGTTGGGGAGTGAAGAGAATGGGGAGATGCTGGTCAAAGGGTACAAACTTGTAGTTACGGATTAATAAATTACAGAGATCTTATGTGCAGTATGGTGAAATTAAAATGTAGTAAAAACAATAAAAAAAAAGGAATCATGCAGAAAACCCTATTCATAATGTTAAACATACACACACACACACACACACACACATACACAAACACACACACACACACACACACACACACAAATACACATATAAAAACAACCCGTGAGCTGGACGTGGTGGCTCACGCCTGTAATCCCAGCACTTTGGGAGGCAGAGGTGGGCAGATGACCTGAGGTTGGGAGTTCGAGACCAGCCTGACCAACATGGAGAAACCCCATCTCTACTAAAAATACAGTATTAGCCAGGCGTGTTGGCCCATGCCTGTAATCCCAGCTACTTAGGAGGCTGAGACAGGAGAATCACTTGAACTCAGGAGGCGAAGGTTGCAGTGAGCCCAGCTTGCACCATTGCACTCCAGCGTGGGCAACAAGAGTGAAAGTCTCAAAAAAAAAAACACAAACAAAAAAACATGAATAATAAAAATAAAAAATGCAGAACAGGGATAAAGGTTGAAATGTAACAGAATTCCACTCTATATACTACAGACTCTTAAAAGTACAGTCATCCTGTATCCTTTGGTGACTGGTTCCAGGACCCTTGCAGACACCAAAGTCTGTGAATGCGTAAGTTCTTTATACAAAATGGAGGAGCATTTGCGTACAACCTACACATAACCTGCCATATACGTTAAATCACCTATAGGTTACTTATAATACCTAACACAATGTAAATGCTATGTAAATAATTGTTATACTATATTTTCAATTTTGTATTATTTTTATTGCTGTATTTTTTTAATATGATCAATCCACAGTTGGTTGAATTTGTGGGTACAGGGGGTCAACTGTATTTATTAAATGGCTTTAAAGTTCATTTGCAAAAAAAAGAAATGCCATGAAAAATGCAATTTAAAAAAATTAAAGCAAGGTATATTATAAGCCACAGAAATTGAGAGAGTTGCATTGTGGTAGACTAGATAGACCAATGAAAGGGGGACATAAAGTACATATAGAGATTTTAGTTTTTTTATAAATAATTTTTTTTTTGAGACAGAGTCTTGCACCGCTGCCAGGCGCCAAGCTGGAGTGCAGTGGCGCGATGTCAGCTCACTGCAACCTCTACCTTCCGGGTCCAAGCCATTCTCCTGCCTTAGCCTCCCAAGTAGCTGGGACTACAGGTGCACCACCACGTCCAGGTAATTTTTTTGTATTTTTAGTAGAGACAGGGGTTTCACCATGTTGGTCAGGATGGTTTCGATCTCTTGACCTCGTGATCCACCCGCCTTGGCCTCCCAAAGTGTTGGGATTACAGGCGTGAGCCATCACGCCAGCCTATAAATAAGTTTTAAATGGTAACGTAGCTCAATGTGTAGAGGAAGACAATTAGTATAGGATATTAATACAAAAAGTTAAGCATTAGAGAAAAAAGTTATGCTTGCTATACCAAAAGTTGGGAAGGGATCCCAGACTGAGTTAAGATTAACATCTTAAAAGATAAGCAACCAGAGCTACTTCTTATGGTTAAGTGGTTGAGTATGTAACTTGCATGCTCATATGCAGTAGCCTTGAAAGCAGCATTTCTCCTCACTCATAATATGTCTTATATCCGAAGAATAAAAAGACTTGCACGGGTTTTTTAGCCTTTCAGTTCTATGAAATACCTAGAATCCTAAAGCTTCTAGAGCAAATTAATTTATTTGCTTAAAAGATTAAACTGTGCTCTCTTTAAATTTGTCTCATCCTTTTATCTAACAATATTAGACATCTGTATTTTTAAAGTCCAATATTCATCTCATTTTATCCTTCCTCTTCACATTAGACAGGAACAGAGAATAGGTAAAATTCCTCCATGTTGTCTTTTTCAGTCAACAACTCCAAATTAGAATTTTTTTTAATGTAATGCTTATTAAAATGTAGTTTTAGTAGTCTTGATGCAAATCCACTATAATCTTGACCCTCTAAGTAATAATTACATTTTTAAAGAAGAAGCTGAGAAATATGTTGACCTGAAAACAATTTTCTGTATCTGATTGTAATGGAGGTAGACTGAAGGTTACCAAACTAGTATCAACTTTTCAAAATTCATAGATGATGTATCTAAAAAGGGTGAATTTTACTTTATGTAAATATATCTCTGAATTAAAAAAATATTTTTTATTTCTCTGAAAATGTTAAACTTTTTCTTCTGTCTGCACCATCTCTATTTCCTCCAAGTAGCTTTTTTTCTTCCCTAGTGTATTTTGGCATCTGTCTTTAATACTAATAGTGTAAGTTTTCATTACATGTTAGGTGACCACTGACTGTCCATCAGAGGCAGGGGACTTTAAGTGCTTTGCCCAATGGTAAGGCTTGTCAACTATGGCTTTACTGTGGGTGCTCTGGCCATTTCTTTGTGGTACCTCTAATCTCAGTTTCTTCAATGTTGTCTCCTGTATTAGCAGAGTCTTCTTATCTGCACAGTTTTATTCCTCTCTAGTATCTCTACAACACCATGTAAATATTTACTCAATTCTCCTTTATTTCAATAGCATCCCCACTCTCATTTGTAAGCTGTGTCCTCCACTGTAGAAACCTTCTGTTTAACCCTCTCCAGAGAACAAATCCCCTGTCTTCTGCAAAGGTAGAAAAAAAGACAGTTACTCAGCTGTGTGGAAGGGGATGTTCATTGTTGTTGTTATTTTATTCACCTCAATATTTTATTGAGGTGAAATTCTCGTAACATATAATTAACTATTTTAAAGTGCAGAAATCAGTGCTACTAAGCATGCTTGCAATATTGCGCCCCAACATCTCTATCAAGTTCCAAAACATTTTAATTATGCCAAAAGAAAACCCTGTACCCATTAAGCAGTCACTTTCCATTCCCATCTCTTCTCAGTCCCTGACAACCTCTAGTCAGTTTTTTATCTCTACAGATTTGTCTATTCTGCACATTTCATATAACCGTACAAAATGTGGTCTTTTGGGATTGGCTTCTTTTACTTGATGTTGGTATGACATTTTTGAGGTTCAAATGGTGTTGTGGCATGTACCAGTACTCCATTCTTTTTATGGCTGAATTATATTCTATTGTATGGCTATACAATATTTTGTTTATTCTTTCATCATGTGAGTTGTTTCCAACTTTAACTATTGTCAATAATGCTGCTACAAGCGTTTGTGTACAAATATTTTGGTTGAATCCTGTTTTCAATTTTTCTGGAGACATACCTAGCAATGAAATTGCTGGGCCTATGTTTAATTTGGTCTCATTGCTTTTTAGATAGACTTTCAACCAATACCTTCATTTTCAACCCAGTCTCAACCCTCTCAGCGTACTTCCAAAGTACTTGGCACCATTTCCTGAACCTATAGGGGTTGCGTGATCCATATCAGGTTAGTTCTGTATTTTATACAATGCTGTCTTAGAATTCAACATTCTCAAGTTAACTAGGTGACTTATTGTTCATCTATCTGCTTTAAGCTTCAAATCTTGTTGTTGATTTCTCCTCTCCCATTCCTCTTATCTTAGTAGGCTTATGCTTTCATTCTATCATGTCATTTTAATCGATTTCAGAAGGAGAAAAGGAAAAAAATTATACTCTATCTTCTACTTTAAATCCATAATAAACAGTTTAATAACATTCATCTACTATATCCATCCAATTTAAATGCCATGTACAACGCCTTGTGGGGAACATAAGCATATATATACACACACACACACACACACACACACACACACACACACACACACACA